>NC_132874.1:24834040-25136877 GCF_048164855.1 Canis lupus baileyi | reverse complement strand
CAAAGCTGCTACTAATTTTTTTAAAAAGTTGTCTGATATTTTAATCTACTTCCCTACCTCCCCGCTTCATTTAGAAAATGTGTTACCATAGCGAGTATCAATAATGGGCTTCCCTTGGTGTGGCTATAGGATCCTTCTTTTAGAATTGGCTTTGGGGTACAGTTAAAAGAGATGTACTCATAACCCCCTAAATACATAGAATGTCTAGTCCTGCCACAGCCTCTTGCAAGCTGGTCCTTGGGGCTTTTCCTGTGGCCATCAGTCAGTAGGAGGAGACCTCTAGATCATTAGGGGCCACCTACACAGGTGCCAGGTTCCATACAGATGAGTAAAAGGTGGTTCTTTGGCACTTCCTGGGACATATCTGAAATGTAGATGCTAATGGCTCTGCTTCTAGTCAACAAGCATTTGAAAGCATCAAGCACATTAGCTGGAAGCAATTCAGTAGATCTGAACAATCCTTAGCCATGATTTTTTTCAACCATGAGATTTTCCCGTTTCTTCCAGTTTCTATGCCTCCTAAAGGTGGAACCTGAAAGAAGCTTTTGATGTGCCCTCTAGCGAAGCCCTAACCTTCAGCTGGCCAGAGAGGAACATGAGCCCCTGGGCCAGGGCCCCGCCTATGCCTGAGCTCTCCGTTTCTAGTGCCCAGCTGAGTCAGAAACATTTGTTAGCACGACTTTTTTGAAGTCTGTTCAGAGTAAAGTTGTACTGAATGTCCTTTTGTGCTGTGTTTTCTGGGCTGGCTCACACTGTTTTCTGGGAAGCTGTCCACTGACAATGGAATTGCTTTACAGAAATGATCAAAGGAACCATCTTTAATTGTATGGTCTTCATTTCTGAACAGCAATACTAGGCCTTCCAGCCTCTGCTATTGCACGAAACTATAAATAGTGCTGCGTCTTTTTGCTTACCCAGCTCTTAATTCTGATCTTATTTACTTTTCAGAAACAAGCACTTGGCAATTATGGCCAGAATTCTATGCTGCTTATATTGGTAGGAAATCCTTTTATTTTAGTATGTATGGGTCTCTAGGTTTGCCCCTGAGCTAAACTGTTAATGTTTATTAAGAGCGTTTACTGTTTTTAGAGCTCAAGAGGGAAAAAGCTGAGAGTAAAATGCCCCTGGAAGGAGCTGTGTCAGGCACAATGATGACTAGGATCCATAACATGGTTTTGGTTTACGTTTTATCTTTCAGTTTTTTACATAAGACATATGAAGACGCAGAACTACATGCCCTCATCATTGATCCTATAGATTTCTGTGACACCGTATTTCTGCCTGATGGTATATATATATATATATATATATATATATATATTTTATCAATCACTGCTCCAAGTAATTCTTTGTAACAATTGGGTCAGTTTGTCTTTATCTTACATTAGACATGGGGAATACATGTTAAACTCATTATTATTCATCTGCCCTTTGCTAACATTAGTAGAAAATCTTCTTATGTGGGTCTCTAAGTTTTCCCCTGTTAATCTTGCTACCATCCTTTTAAAAGGAAAACAAACAAAAACCTACTATTTTTTTTAAAAAAAGCTGTATGATATTTTAACCTAGTCCCCCACCCTCACCTTTCATTTAGAAAATGTACTTTTTTAAATCCTTTTTTTAAGATTATTTATTTTAGAGAGGGAGACAGACAGCATGAGCAGGAGAGGCAGAGGGAGAGAGAATCTCAAGCACATTCTGTGCTGAGTGCAGAGCCTGATGCAAGGCTCCATCCCAGGACCCTGAAATCATGAGCTGAGCCAAAACCAACAGTCAGATGCTTAACTGCCTATGCCACCCTTAATAAGCACACAGTTTTATCCTTTTTTTTAAAAAAAAAATTAAATCTTACTTAGTTAACATATGGTGCAATATTGGTTTCTGGAGTCGAATTCAGTGATTCATCATTTACCTACAATACCCAGTGCTCATCCAAGTGCCCTCCTTAATACCCTTTACTCATCTAGCCCATCTGCCCACCCACCTCCCTCCATCAACCCTCAGTTTTTTCTCTCTCATTAAGAGTCTCTTCTCATTTTTTCCCTTTCTTTTCACCCCCCTTTCCCATATGTTCATCTGTTTTCTAGAAAATGTATTATTTTATTGAAAGTCTTTCTCAGTAGCATTATATCTGTGCTGATCCAAGGTACAGTGGCATTGAATTAGACACAAGGTAATGATAAGATGTTCACTCTGTGAGTTCATTGTAGTCAAATAATTTGTGGAACCAACCTACATAAAAAGCTGATCCCCTACAGGTGAGATGTCCTGGACAGTCAAGCTCCTTTTTCTAATTCATGATGAGGTCTTTTTCTGGATCTTCATTTCTAATCCTACCAGGAACAATGTGAATAGAGGAAGCCCCAAATCTATATTTTCATAGCCTCCTCTCCACCTCAGGCCATTTGCTTTTTCCATTCTAGCCAGATCTGTATCTGTGAGCCTCTCTCACGATGAAGCAATCAGTAGGTTCTTTCAAGTCTTATCTGATTCTGGCCCCATTCTATCAAGTTCTATCGGGGAGAAATTCCAAAATAATTCTTTAAAACAAAAAACCAACAACAACCTTCTTAAACAAAAAATAAACATATGCCATTGCATTAATGTTGGGGATAGGAAAGGAGAAATATGAGGAAGGGGGTCAAAGTCCCTAGATAATCACTCTGCAGAGTTGGGGTCCTATGTTTTAACTGAATGTAGAAACGGACCCACACTAAATAAGTACTTAAAAATTATTTATTTACTCTTCTTAAGTAATAGGCCCAGTGTTACTTAAGAATTCCTCACATGGCCTTTTGGATTCTTTGTTGTCCTACAATTTGTGCAAAAATCTGATTAAAAGCAGGCTACTAGAGGTTGAGAAGCCTTTTGTCAAAAAGCAGACGTTGTTTCATTTACTGTGCTGGATAAGACCCTGCTCTGTGTTTGCGGTGGGGAGGAAGCCTTGGGAAGGACCACCATGGCTTCCCTAAGATTCTGGTGTTCAGGGGTCAATTGAAGCTTTGAAAACATACAGATTTCTTCTGAGGACAAAATTAACGGCATCAAATCCCTCTGAGGTGATCTCTACTGCTGTTTTCAAAAGATCGGAAAAGAAAGATTTTGTCTTCATATAAGGCTTCCAGTCATTTGGTTCCAGACCAGTGATGCTTGCATAAGCATCTCAGATTTAGCCGGCTCCCACCTCACTCAGAATCTTTTGATGTTTACCGCGACCCCCACTAACCATGGCATGGAATGCACTAGCCTAAACTCCACGGCGAAACCCAAACAAGCAGTGATTGGGTCTAGAGACCAGAAGGTTGGGCCCAGATTCTAAAGAGTGAGCTGTGTTCTCAGTAATCCATGAGTTACTAAACAAGCTTCATCTATAAAGGAGGGCAATGAAACTCGAAACCCAGCTGCTCAGAGACATGTTTGCAACTGTGGCCACTAGGCTCAAGTCACTTTGAGAACGGTATGGATTTTCCCCTATGTTGATAGTTATTTAAGTTCAACGGCTGAGAATTACATAAGACAATTGTTCTGTAGGCCACAAATTATCGTCATTTCCAAGTTTACAGCAAATTATGTCTCACATCATCCACATTAGTGAACTCTCTCTAAAATATGGAAAAATGTAGTAAACATCTCCCCTTGTTCCAGGCGTGATTTTCAGCCATGAAAGTAGGAGCATGTATTCATGCTCTGAGTCAAAAGCAAATCATGCATATGATATAAAACAAATGCGACCATCTCACTCTTTTTTCTATGTCCCTTAATTTCATAAAAAATGTATGTTGTTTGAGAAAAATGCATTCTACTTACATATTCTTGACTTGCATATTCTTTTGGATTAGGTAAGTGACATATAGTTATAAGATGGCCTGGAAGTATGGGGCTTTTGAGCAAAACGCAAGCAAGACATCCTGAAGTCACATACTAAACCAGGTATAAGATGCTTCATGTTAAAAAAATATCAGTGAAGAGAACGAAGGCTTTAACCTGCCCCTTTGCATATCAGGTTAAAATATGGATGAAGGAAGACCCAACGATCAGGAAGGACAAGTTAAGAAGAAAAATACTGAGACTAGAACAGGGGCCAACTGTCTGCTCCAAAATTCAGTTACCCCTTCTACGAGCCAGTGGGTGCCCACCAATCACCCCTTCCCTCCTCACATTAAGCTTTTGCTCTGAAGGTAAAGTTTTCTTAAAAACAATGCCTCCATTCCAAAAGGAGTAAGTATGAATTAGAAATACTACAAGGACAAATATTTTTGTTCTGATCATACTATATCTTCGGTATTTTTCTCTGCTACTGACCAAGACTAATGTGCAAAACTTTACCTTAGAATCTGCAAGAGAAAATAGAATTTTAAAAAATGTATTAGGCACCAAAAGCATTGTATTATATTATATGAAAAGCATTATTTAAGGTTCTATATATATATATTTTTTTGCCTAGATTTAGTTTTGTTTTTTAATGTTTCCTTTAGGAACTATTTCAGATTTCTAAAAATTTGCAAAAATAAGATGAGGGATTTTCATTTATTCTTCATCTGGCTTCCCGAAACATTAACACCTTACATAAGCATAAGACAATGATCAAAGTCAGCAAATCCACAACGACACCACACCACTATCAAATCTATACATTTTATCACCATTTTGCCCTTCTTTTGGTCCAGGATCCAGTCCAGGATAACACACTGCCTTTAGATGTTACGTCTGCTCAGCCTCCTCCAGTCTAGAACAATTTCTTGGTTCCTGTTTGTCTTTCGTGACGAGGACACTTGTGAAGTTACACTGCAGAATGTTCCTTGGGTTAGATTTATCTTCTGTTTTGTGGGTTGTATCAAGAGAAGCTGTGGTCCTAAGAATTCACATACCCAGGTGACACACACATAGGGAGCAAGCCCAATGCCCCTGAGACATGGCCTTGATATGCAATTGCATGTAGCCAACCGCCCCCTGTTTTGGGTATGGGGAGCCTAAGAGCAGGACGAGATGCTACAAATCACCTGCCCCTCCTTTCCCACCCAGGTCTTTCTTTCCCTTGGCCCCCTCTCTTGCAGCGTGTAACCTTGTTCCAAACTCCCTCTCCTGGATGGCCCTTGCCTGGCGCTTCTAGCCATAATTCCATTCTTTCTCTTTTCTTTATTAAAGAAAAACAGTAGTATTTGCAGCCTTCAGCTCTGTACCTTCCATTCATACTTTGACGACGGGTCACCTGACCTTCTCCTCAGTTGTCGAGCCAGGAATCTGACTAGATTCACCTTGATTTATTCACTTGCCCACACCATTTCCTAGTCCTTTGCCCTCTGCTCTATCTTGGTGACAATGCCCTCTCTGGGCTTTCCTCCTGTCTTGGAGGTTTCTTCACATCTTCCTTAGGCTCATCTTAAAATATTAATCCCTGGGAAAGGAGCTCCTTCTCTGCTGGAAGTGGGAGTTGCTTCTGCCTTCCCCACAAAGAGGGATTCTTGTAGGAACACTTGCAGATCCCCTCTGCCTTATTCTTCGACATAGAAGGGGAGCATCTCTAATAATGAGGTCTCTTTCCATGAGTAACACAGTCCTACTGGACCCACCTCTGCTCCTCCTCCTTCTCCCTTCCACAGGGTGAGGGTGGGGACCCCCACCCATGAATACCTGAGTGAAGGAGGCTGCATGGTACCCAAAAAGGGGATCCTCACACTCCAGCCCAGCTTCACTGGAGAGGTTGGTCCTGGCAGGACATCCAGCATCTAGCTGGCCATTCGTAGCACTGGCACTATAGTTAATAGTCACTCATGTGACTATCGATGCTCACTAGTTAGAGCACTTGATGCTCACTAGTTAGAGTTCAGAAAGCACCACAGCCCCAAAGACCCAGAGTTCCATCATCCCTACTGCCCCCTTTTAATTCTGTAATAGAGAACTCTCCACCGGGGATTTTAGCCAGGCTCCTGGCTGGACTTTATGGAGCATCTCATCTGCTCAGACAGATCCAGGTGCTCCAGGTGCTCCAGGTGCTCCAGATCTGTAATTTAAACTTCAGGACAGATAGATCTACAGGAATGTCCCACAGGGGTCTCACACTCCACTTGCACAAAGTCAAATTTTATTATGTAGAGTCCTTCTACTCACAAGTGAGAAAAACACAAGTCTATCGACTGGGGAAAGAAGAAAAATATTTTGCAAGGATATCTAGGCATCTGTTTAACTGTGGGAGAAGTTGGGGTTATGCCTCTTAAGTATCTTAAGAATCTTTCTCTCATGCCCTCCTCCTCCAGGGCCCCACTTCCACTTTTTCTTGTGTGATGTCTTCATGTTCTTTTGTTGCGTTCACTTGCAAAGTACACTCAGAGCCCATCCACTTCTCTCCAAGTCCACCCTCACGCATCACATAGTTTAAGTCATCACCACCCCTTATCTGACCTCCTCAATTGTCTTCCTGGGTTCACGCTTGTTTTACTACAATCCATCCCCCACACAGCTGGTAATGTTACTTTTGAAATATGTAAATCAAATGGGTTCTCATTGTGCTTAAGGAAAAATCCAGCTCCCTGCCAAGGACTATAGACTCCTAGGGTCCTGCTTCGCGGACTCCCTACTTCCTTGCACACTGCACAACCTTCACATGCCCTCTCCCACCAAACCCACTATGTTCCAGGCACACTGGCCTTCTGCCTTTTCTTGCCAAGCTAGTTTCCAATCTTTGTGCCTTTCCTTCTGCTGCCATGCTTTCCTTGGGTCTATTTCACCTCCACTATTAGTTACTTTTTACACGTGACCATCTATTTTTGCTCATAGCAGTTATCTCTAACAGGAACTACCTTTCTCACCATTTGTTTATATATTTTCTGTCTCACCATCACTTTGAGATTTAGGATGAAAATACAAATAAAAGAAAAAAGAGAAGGGAACAGCCAAGGAAGAGAAAATAAAGTGAAGGAAGCCCCAGAGAGGGGATTTTTAAAAATTTTTTAATTAAATTTTTTTTTTTTTACTGTTTTTTGACGGCTGTTTTAAGTATATAGCAAATGGGATTTTGTTTTAGAATTCATTTTAGAAATTGAGGATAAGACGTGTAACAGCATTTGGAACTTTTTTATGTGCTCAAAATAGTTGTAAATTAATCAGAAGAAAAATTGATTCCTTAAAGAAATACCTAGAAATAACTCTACATTCTACAAATAAACAAAACTCTATAACTCTACAAATAAGGTGCAATCCTTATTTGTGTTTAGCACCAGTTTGAGTGAATTCATTCACATTGATTAATCATAGAAAGGAAAAAAGGAATTGAAAAGAGAGCTTTAAAACCTGGTCTTTAAATTTGGGAAATGGGAGTGAGATTCTGATATCATAGCCTTAGCCTGCTGGGGATTAGGGAGACACAAGGCACAAGTGAAGACAGTCTTCTTGCGCTTTTGGATCACTTTTCAGCTTATTGTGTAGGAAGAGCACAGGAAGGCCATTTGGTGAAGAGCAGGCAAAAGCAAGCTGGAGAAGGTGATGGCTAAGGAAAACATCCTTAAAGACAGTCGATGTGTCAAAGGAAAAACACCATTCCAAGTTAATACAAAACAGTAAACATCTTACCACGCCAACTCAGAGCCAAACTCTGTCCTAAGTGTTACATAGATATGAGCTCATTATTTCTCACTCGAATCTCATTCTCACTCTCTTCAGATGAAGAACGTGAGGTCCAGAGACTTGCTACCCCAGCCAAGGTCATGTGCCAGTAAGTGGAGAAGCTGGGATTTAAACCAGACATTGTTGCTACAATGGTTGTCCCAGCACTCCCCTACCTAGAAAAGCAAATTTATTCTAATTTTAGCAATTGCTAGAAATCAGCAATTTTTTTTTTTGAAATCAGCAATTTGTATATCACTTTCTCACAGCCATGGATGATCGTGATGCATTACAAGTGAAAACAAGTTGCTGTTTTTTTCGTGGGACGTAATGAGTGAGACTTATGATTATTTAGTTAGACTTTAATGCAGACAAGACTAGGTGAAGTACCATGTTTTCCTATGCTCATTTATCCTTTTAAACATTTAGTATTTAAACATGGTTCATCTTAAGAATAGTGACTCTCAGTCTAAGATAGCCAACTCCCCAAGGTCCACTTTGCAGTAAAGAGAGTACAAATGATTTTTTCCATACTTAAGAAGCTAATGAATTTGATAAAGGTATCCATTAAGAGGCTAAATACAATTTTTTTTGCCTTTGCAAGGAAATTGTTGGAAGCAATTATTCTACAGCACAGTTAATTTCCCCATGCTGTATTGATAGTTATTTGCTGTTGAATAAATACAACCCTCAGTTTGATTATGGAACATCATTGATCCATGTGTAAAACACATTACCCCATTCTATCTCTTACTGGTCAAATATAACTGCTGGCAACCATCAGAAACCTTGGCAGATAGAGGAGGGAAAAAATCAGGCACTTGGAGAGGTAGCCTTGATCTTGGGAGGACCCTTGAAAAGTTATGACAACCATGTATCTTGACCCTTACTCAGAAAAAGAATCCCAAATTTTGTAGTCAGTTGAAGGGGGTTCAGGACTCTCTAAAACCGCTTTAGTAAACCATTTTTGGAACTACATAATACACTTCAGTCTTTTAAACATTTTATTCCAATTAAATCCAAATTTCTAAGTCATGGAAACAGATGCATGAAGAAGTGAAATGATTTAACTGATGTTATGGGACAAAAGTATTAACATGAGAATATTTATGGGCTTCCTGCTTACCTTTCTTGGATGAGAGCATCTCTAATTCAGTTATCATCTCCATTACCCCTCCCCCAATGTCCTAAGGAAGAAATTCTTGTGAGAAGATAGACTAAAGGGAGGTATGTGACAACATTTGGTGAGAAGGGGGTGTTGGTTTTTGTAGAAGGCTCAGGTGGAGGTGCTCAAGCAAACTGTTCTGGATAAGGAAGGTGATTAGGAGAATAGTTGAAGTAAATATGCTGTAGGGTAATAACAGATCTCTCAAAGGTACAATTTCTTTTTTAGTTCTTTATGGCTGTTGAGAAGTGCTTTGAATGCAACACAACTCTAGCATCCAATTAGGTGACACCCAACGTGTTGGAGGACTGCAGTGATACATGAAAAGTAGAGATACAATTTCAAATAGCTTCCACCTTCTGGCCTGAACAAGGCCCATTACAGACATGTTTTCCCTTCTCTTTCTCTGTCCCCAACCAACCAAACAACCAACCAAACAAACCCTAAGTTATCAACTTCTGCCCCAAGGGATGTTAGTTTGAAACCTGGAATTGCCCATGATAATGAATATCTAACTTATTCAATAGTCCTTCATCTCCTCAATTCCATTTATTTCTATATTTTTACACACACACACACACACACACACGGACCTCACTCCAGGTACAGATAAAGATACAAATAATTCATATTTAAAGATATGTACTTCAGCCAAATGCCAGTGTCTTAGAGGAGTGAGAGAATGGGCATGGAGAAGTCCCAAGCACAGGTCCTCATTGCTTGAAGAAGTTGTAAACAAGGTGCAGTGCTTTCACCTTTCAGGAAACAGAAACCGTCACAAATGGTGTCTCTTATCTGGAGAAGCATGAACATGACATGGGAGCTCTTCTTTTTTTTTTTTTTCTTTCTTTCTTTTTTTTTTTTTTAACATGAGGGTAAAAGCAAGCCACATACTCACAAACTTGATTTTGAGATGAGTCATAAAGTGAGCTCAAATTCTTGTGGTTTTATTGAGTTCATACTGGAGAAGGGCTTGGTTGATCTGCCTCAGAGCAAACTGTAACTTTTACAGAGAAAAACATCCAGAGCTTGTGATGTGGACAATTTAAAGTTAACATCCATTGGATATCAAGAAATTTACCTATTCTCATGTACTTTCAAGGCTCTCTTAAATGAAGGGTTTTTAGTGGTGTTGAAGCTCCCTTCCTTCTTCTCTCCCTCCCTCCATTTCTTCCTTCTTTTGTCAAAAATGTGTCAGACCCACTAAAAGGAATCAGAGCTCCTTAGCAAAATGGCTAACTCCAGGGCTGGAGCAAAAAACATATGAGTCCCAATATAAGAAATTGTTTTAAAAAATGATGAGGACATGCCAAAAGGACACAGGAACTAGTTTGAAGGAGCTGCCACTGGCCAAACCTGAGGCAAACGAAGCATCAAAATAGTGACTGTAATGGATGATAACTTATTAAGTAAATAAATGTATAAGAAACCTGTGAGTACATACCAATAGAAGAAAACAGAAATTTAAGTAAATAAAGCAATAAGGTAGAAGGGAAGGCTCTTCCTTAGAGTAGCATGCCAACAAATATATGAAGGAATAATAGAGTTAGAAAATGACTACTCTGCAGCCATCACCATAATTGATTCAGGCAAGAATCTTCACTAAATACTGAAATCGCTGAAATTGGAGAAGGAGCAGATTATTTACACAGTCTTCTAGTATTTGTCCATAGATTACTTACTAATCCAAGAGCAAAAGATAGCTTCCCAGTGGAGAAATTGAAATGGCCACACACAAACTGACAGATGGTCTGTTAAACAGCAGCCCACAGTTCTTCAGAAATGTCAATGTCACCAAAAAAATCCCATTAAACCTCAAAACCCCAGAAATGCCAATGTCATGGAAAATAATGAAAGGTTGAGGATTGTGCTAGATTAAAGGAATCTAAGTGGATATGATATCTTAATTCACGTACAATCCTAAATTGGATTGGATCTTTGGGAAAAGAAAGTTGCTTTTAGGATAGTTTTGGGACAATCATCAAGACTTGAAAATTAATTGTGTTATCTAGTGATGACAGCATAGTAGTCTACCCGTGTTAAATTTTCTAAATTTGATAATTGCACCATGATAATGTAAAATATTGTTCTGGTTATTAAAATATTTATAAGTGAAGGGTCATTTCTTCGACTTAGAGCAAATAATTTTTTTAAACAAGAAAAATTGACTTAAGGGATAGACAGAGAGACAGACAGACACATAGAAAACCAATGTGGCAAAGTGTTCATGCTGGAAGAATAGAGGTAAAGGGCATACAGACATCGGTAATATTCTTGCAGTTTATTTATTATCTTTAATTTTTCTTTTTCTTTTATTTTTTACTTTTTTTGTTTTATGGAGGTATAATTGACAAAACTTGTATATATTTAAGGTGTACAATGTAATGGCCTGGTGTAAGTATACGTTGTGAAATAATTACCACAATCAAGCTAATTAACATTCATTACCTCACTTAGTTACCTTTTTTTGTGGCGAGAACACTCGCAATTTACTCTCTTAACAAATTTAAAGTATTTAACGCAGTAATATTAACTAGAGCCATCATACTGTACATTAGATTCTCCAGAACTTACTCATTTAAAAAAGAATATTAATTCCATTATAATTAACATACAATGCTATATTAATTTTGGATGTACAATATTCAGTAATTTTATACGTTACCCAGTGTTCCTCCTGACAAGTGCACTCTGAATCCCCGTCAGCTATTTCCCCCAACCCCTCTACCCACCTCCCCTCTGTAACCACCAGTTTGTTCTCGGTAATTAAGAATTTGTTTCTTGGTTTGTCTCTCCCTCTTTCTTTTCTTTTGCTCATCTTTATTTTTTTCAAAATAAAAAGTTTAATAGAAACAATAACTTCCCGAGAGAAGTTGAAGGCAGAATAATTTCTTTCTAAAATTGTTACTCTTTAACAGTGATGTGTTTTCTTGTATAAAATGTTTGAAAACATGAGTCTCTTCTTTTACCAAACAGATTTAGCAATGTCAACATTGAGAATAAATATTATAAATGCACTTTTTTCTTTTGCTTTTTCCACTTAATATTTATAAGCACAATTTCTCAGGATTTAATTTTTCTTGATGATTTGGAATTGTTTGTTGTTTTACTTTATTAAGTATAATTTTGTCTGTTGTGTTCTAATAGAGGTCACCAATTTAAAATCAAAGAAAATAGTATATGGTTCTTGTAACTAATATTTTTTTGGTTATTTTTTAAAAATGTGCCAGATACTATGATAAGGATTAGAGGTATTTAACAGAAAGTTGGATCCCTGCCTAACTGAGACCATGAGGTAAATTTAACTAGAAAATCATACTTGATGAGTACAGACAGGCAGATTTCATTTTTTGAAGTATATTTACATATGTTCTTTATTTTGGGTATTTTTAAATGCAGATGTGTTTTCTCTCTTTCTTAAAAAAACCTGAAAATTAGATATGGTTTTAAATCTATATGTACCCTACTTTCACATCTATTAAAGACAAAAACCAAACCAAAACCAAAGGCTCAGCTCTTTAGTATTAGAACATTTCTTTATTTTTCTAAATTATCAAAATTAATGAGTTGATGTAGCCTGTTTCTGTTCCCTAGCGGGTTTTCATCCTGTTTCTCCAGCGTACTGTTGGCTCTGTAGTCTCTAAGCCCAGTGTTCATTGTTCCCATGGCTCTGCATGTGGTCCCAAGGGGACCATGGGTGTACTTGACAGAGAGATGCCAACAGTCACAGTTCCAGGTGACCCAAAGCTCCTCAGGTTGGCAAAGACCTGTGAGTGATCCCACCTCCAAGGAGTTAGGGTTCCCCCAAGTGCAGAAGGCCCTTTTGTACTTGTCCAAATGACATTTGGCTTTCTCCTGCCTGACTCTTCCAGGGTCTGGCAACTAAACCTTCCAGCACATTAAGTGAAAATAATCAGTGTGCCATCTCCCCTGAACACATCTGAGTGTTTTTCTTGGAAACAGAAAAGGAGTTCAAGTTTACTTCACAAGCAAAGGCTCGGCATGGCTGACGTGCTCTCCAGGGTCCTCATAGGACAGGTTGGATGTTTTTATTTTATTTTTTTAAGATTTTATTTATTTATTCATGAGAGACACAAAGAGAGAAGCAGAGACACAGGCAGAGGGAGAAGCAGGCTCCATGCAGGGAGTCTGATGCGGAACTCGATCCCAGGACCCCGGGGTCACCACCTGAGCGGAAGGCAGACGCTCAACCACTGAGCCACCCAGGTGTGCCCAGGTTGGATGTTTTATTTTATTTTATTTTATTTTATTTATTTTATTTTATTATTTTATTTTATTTTATTTTATTTTATTTATTTTATTATTTTATTTTTATTTTATTTTATTTTATTTTATTTTATTTATTTTATTTTATTATTTTATTTTATTCAGGTTAGATGTTTTAGAGTGAAATAGTGAAACAGGTTTTAGAACAGTCCTAAAGCTACCTACTATTATCTGCTTGAAAATGAATCAAGATATAGTAAGAAAGTATGTGGGGCTTGACGTGCTCACCCAACCGGACATTGCCCATGAAAGACAGGCCCTCGGCATCCTCATGGGCATGCCCTGGGCTCCTGGCAAAGCAATGAAATGACACTTGAGGGCCATTGTTCAGGTATGACAAGCCAAAATTATGCTTCCCTGACAAGAAGGGACAGAAACTTTGCCCCGACCTTCAGTGAGACAGAAAGTGTCGAGGGCTCACTCAAAGACGTCTGGGTGATTGTCATGGATTGTTTCCTTGTTTACAAGCGGGAGACAATAACCAGGTTTATCAATGTTTTCTGACAAAGGAGAAAAGAGAGGTAAAGAGGACAGCAGCAAAGAGGGAAGACAGGTATGCTGAGAATTTGCATGTTTGGGGATAAACTGAATTATGGTAAGTTAACAAAGAGGTTGGTGGAGAGCAGGTTGGCCAGGAGCGCTAGTGAAAACATGCCCAGGACTTGTGGACCCTCCAGAACGGTCGACATTGCCGCGCGTGTGACGAGTGTCCCTATGTCTGCCAGTGTCCTATCAGCACCTGCACCTTAGTCAGGCCAGTTCTGCCCAGTGTCCCTTATTGGGGTTTCTCACTGCAGACCCGAGTGCCAGCTGGCAAGCCTCCATCCTATCAACCGTGGTTTTGTCCTCCTTCTCAGCAGGGCAGGCGTCTCCGTCCAGGAGGATGTCCCACGGAGGGGTGTGACTCCAGTGTAATCTGGCCCCTTGCTGAACTGGCAACACCGGGCCTGGGGTTCTTTGTGGATCTCAGGAAAACAGCATTTGCTGTCAGGCCGGGCAGCCCAAGGCCGGGGAGGAGAGCGCTTCCCGGGCTCAGGCAGGCGAGGGTTTCCCTGTTTCTGGGTGAGCAGGAGGCAGCCGCAGCAGCACTGGGGGTCGGGGCTGCAGGGCGAGCAGCCGGGGTCTGCGGGGCCCGGAGCACCGGCCCTGAGGAGGCTGCGGGGGTAGACTTGGCGGGCCACGGGCGCCAGGCCCAAGTTCGCGTGGCCCCCGAGGATGCTCAGGTGCCAGGTGCCGAGGACGAGCAAAGCCCGCGGGACCAGCCCTTCTGCAGCTCTGTCAGGCGGACACTGGACGGGAGGGCGGCCTCCGACACCCACATCCTTCGGCCCAAGCCGGGAAGGCTCTGCCGGGCTGAGCCCATGCGGCCCAAGGAGAGCTTCCCTCCTGGCCCAGGGCACCTCTGCCCCCGGACGTGGTGCGCCCAAGACGGTGCATCCGAGAGGCCCCGAGGGGCTGACACCGATGGAAACTCACGAGGCTTTAATCACGAGCTGGAGCTTGGGCCCACGTGTGCTCCATGCAGCGGAGCAGGGCTTGGCCCCCGGGACCGAGAAGCGCAGCAGTGCTGCAGGGGCCCGGGGCCAAGGGGACTGTAACACGCAGAGTTGCCCGGTCACGTCGGTCCACACGCAGGTGGCCAGTTGAATCACGATTCACCCTGCGGTGACCATTTGAACTGGCCTATCATTCTGGTCAGAGCTGGCCCGCAGGTTTCGGGGGGCAAAAGAGGGGTCTTCATTCCTTGGCTGCTTGAAGGTCAGAGGTCCCGCATTCCGAGGCGCGCTGGTTTCTGGTAAGGGTGCGCCTAACACCAAAGTAGGGTGAGGGGCGCCCTAAACAACAGGAGGTCCCGTGGGGGTCATACAGGAGAGGGCAGGTGCAGCACAGAATGGGGTTACCCCCCTCTGCTGGTCCAGGGGCAGGGATTCTTGGTAGATTCCCTGGGTCCCGCCGACCGTGAGCTGCCAGACCATTTCTTCCCAACACAGGCTCTTACAGATAAGGAAACTGAGGGTCAGAGAGCTGCAGAGGGTGTCGTTCCCGCAGTAGAGGCCAGAGCAGTACTGGCTTTGAGATCCATTTAGTGGCCGCTGGACTGTGCTGGGGACACGTGGCAACCTCCCTAGTTGTTGCCCAGTAGCTGCGTCTGCAGTAGTGGGTGCGCCCGAGGTAGGCACGTGGCCCAGGCTTTCGTCCTGTCGTACAACACACACAATATAAAACATACTATTTTAACCATTTTTAAACTTAACACCCCAGCTCGGCGGCATTAAGCACATTCACACTGATGTGCGACCCCCACAGCCTTCCTTCCCCAGAACAGTCTTCATCTGGCAAAACTGAAACCGTACCCATTAAGCCCTGACTCCCCCCGGCACCCCCCCAGTCCCGGGCAGCCCCCCTCTACTCTCTGGCTTCGTGAATTGAACTACTCTAGGGACCTCACATAAGTGGAATCCTAGAGCATTTGTCCTTTTGTGTCTGGCTCACTTCCTTGAACACAGTCTTCCGGGTCCAGGCCTCCCTGATGCTGCAAGCAGCGCTGCCACAAACATCATTGTGCAAGTCGCTGCTGGAGTCCCTGCCTCCAGGTCTCTGAGCGTCTACCCAGCGGTGGATTCCGGATCATATAATAATTCTGTGTAATCTTTTGAGGAGCTGCCATACCGTTTTCCACGGCAGCTGCCCCGCTTACGCTCCCATCAGCAGGGCACAGGGTTCCAATTTCTCCACATGACATTCATTGATTGATTGATTTTTGACTAGTGGTCATCCTAACGGATATGAAGTGGAATCTCACTGTGGGTTTGATTTGCGTTTCCCTAATAATTTAGTGATGTTAAATAGATCTTCACATGTGTAGCTGCTTTTGATAACCTGTTTTTTTTTTTTTTTCAATGGTCACCTTTTCAATGTGTGCACAGGTGGCTGTGTCTCTGCAACAGGGCGCCAGGAGATCCGAAGCTCTGGAGCATCCATCTGCCTGTGACTTTTCGGAGGGGCAGTTTGTGGTTGAAAAATCAGTGCCCTGGGTCAGAGAGAGATGAAAGCAATGGCGGAAGAGGGTTTAAAACAGGAAAGGCTGGTGTTAGTGCATCTTAGGTCAATTGTTAAGTTTTATTGTTCTCTCTCTCTCGCTCATATCTAGTCAGGGGCAGATCCTTGAGTTTTACTGAATCATTCAACGTTGATGGTTTCTTTTACTTTCACTCCTTTTCCACGCTTACAGTCAGTCCAGTGCTCCTTCCCTACACATCAAATTATGAATATAAAATTATTATGCAAATGGAAGGAGTTATTAAATAGAAGGTATGCACTAGCCTCAGGCCCCCTCCAACACCACTTGTCCTATAAATAATATAGTCTTTCCTCTTTTTGAGTATGTTCTAGGTCTTTGAAATCCTCAGCGCTGCTTTTCCAGATTCCTTAGATCCAATTGACCTTAGCTCTCAGGACCCATGTGGTGAGTTGCTCTCCTTTTCAATTTTTTTTTTTTTTTTTTTTTTGCTTTGATTCCTGTCCTAGACTGCAGGAATGTCTTGAGGCAGAAATCACGTCTCACTCATCGAGAGACACAGGAAGCAGAAGGAGCCCTTGTCTCAGGGCAGAGATTTGATGTGTATTTGCAACCCTGTTGCTTGATAACTTTGTGACTTAGGGTTGTTTTTCTCATCGGTTTACAAGAAGTTTAGTAGATGATCTGCTAAATAAACATTAAATCATTTTTCTCTCTGATACTTATGGTTTGTTATGTCACATAGTGTAGAATCAACTTCGTAAACTTATGTGGTCTAAGGAGTTCCCTGGCCTTTGTGTTCCCAGGCCAGTGGCTACAAAGCACACACAGCAATGTCAACTCTGAAAATTCTCACTGAAGAACCAGTTGTTCAATATCAAAGTGCATGTTTGTGTGCATCTCTGTCCTATGAGTAACCCTAGTTTCTGATGCTTTGAGCAAATGAGCTACAATTTGCGCCTTTATCATATAATAAATATGCAGACCAAAAGAACATGTACATCCTAAGACAAAACAAGGACATTTTGTTCCATCTTTAAATGTATGTACAGGGAGTCAAACAAGAGCATTCCTGGAAATGAGTTGATTTGGGGTCTTAAAAATAAATATATCCAATTAAATTTAGTAACCTGAAAATAGTATAGTTCAACCTTATTTTCCAGGTTTATTCTAGAGTATTTTTTTTGTTTTTTTGCAAATAATATGCTTTTTCTCTTAAAAAATCTTCCCTTAGCAATTGGTTCAATTCCTAAAGAAATAACGGAGTTGCCCATTTTGAAGTTCCCTTGCTTGTGCAGACTTCATACAGGGCCTCAAGAAGGACACCTATGAAATGGGCTTTCTGTTAATACTGGTAATTCCAAAGCCCCACCACCCAAGTCTTCTAAATTCACTCTGCAAAGACTCTGTAAGGTTGGATTCCCTGGCACACGTTTGCTCAAGTGTTTCTGGGTGATAGCAGTTTGAGTGCTACACAGAGACAAAAAGTATTCCAGGAATCTTGGGCCTCAAGGACCCTGTCTAATACTCCCCTTAAGACACAGTTTCCCCAACACGTTCCAACTGGTGATGAGGACTTTTATTTATTTCTTATTGTTTCCATAACAAATTACCAAAAACTAAGATGTAAATTTATTATCTTACAGCCTAGGAGGTCAGAAGTTCAGATGGGCGTCAAAGCACTCAAATCACATTGTTAGCAGGCCTTAATTCTTTTCTGGAGGATCTATGGGAAAATCCATTCCCTTGCCTTTTGTAGGTCCTGGAAACTGCTGACATCCCTTGGCTTTGTGGCTCCTTTCTTCAAAGTCAGCAATAGCACACCTCTCTTACCTTTCTTTTGTTGGCACATCGCTGTCTCTGACCACAGCTGATAAAGATCCTCTGCTGCTAAGGATCTGTGTGATCACATTGGGCCCCGTGGATAACCCAGAATAATCTCCCCATTTCAGGGTCCTTAATTTCACCTGCAAAGCTCCTCTTGCTATGTAAAGTAACATTCACCGTTTCCAGGGATCAGGATGTGAACGTCTTCGCGGATCATCATTCTGCCTAGCAAAGGATGGAGGGACAGGTGAGAGAGGTTACCACTCGCGACTACTGTCAGGAGTGTTCCTATATTTTCTGCTTTAATCCGGATCCGGTCCATGTGTCTCTTCCATCTCACAGCTGGTTTCTTGCTGCTATCACCGTCTACACTTTTAATAAAAACAAACAACAACAAAACATTCTCTTGCCTTCCAGTATAATTTTCTCTCCACTAAGTGCTTCGAAATCCGCAGTGCAAAAAAGAAAGCTCTTAGCAATCTGTGGGGCCGGTTATCAACTAGTTGTTTCAATACTAAACAGAGCTCAGCCAGAGTTCTCTAAGCACTTTTCCTGGTCTGAGGAAGAAACTCATCTCTGTAATACTATGCTCTAGAGCACATATTTTTAACCATTATGGATTTAATAAATTGCTTCGAAACTCAGAAATTTCAACGACACCTCCTTTTGTGATTATCTGTAACTTTCAGAAGATGTTGCTTGTTTAACTACATGAGTACAATTTACTATGGCTTCGTAATGATTACTAAGGAGTTTGTACTTTATGAATCACAATGGCATCTATATACTTTGAAAGATAGGTCAGGTGTGGGACAGGTGAGGGGATTTATTTGATCTAGAGACCATGAGAGCTGTGCATATGGATTTGTGGGCACCGAATATGAATCCTGGCCTTATGGGCAGAGTTTTATCTAAGGGTGATAGGCAGTGTCCCTGGTCTTACTCATTTTTGGGGGTTTCCCCCATGAAATGACCCAAATACTGTGGGCTTTCCAAGACCCTCTTGAAGGAAATGCTTTCCAAGCTTTGTCCACATAACAACTGAGACAGAGTAGCTGTGAATTCGTTTCCCTCAACACATATTCCTCTTGAGGGCAAACCCTCACCCAACCCACTGCGACCTTTGGTCTCCTTTCCAAGTCCTGTTCATCTTGTCTAACCCTTAACTTCTCGCTTCCATTTGTACAATTGTCAGCTCAAGGCACTTTCTGTGGACTGCTATTTTCAAGAACCATGCTAAAAAAAAATGTTACTTTCTTCCACTATTTTATGTTTTAGTCAATTTAGACTTTTTTCTCTCTCTTAAAACCTCAACTTCACCCATTCTCTTCTGAGAACCCATATGGGCTTGACATGAAAAATGTACTTCAGCTAAAACATATGAAATCACACTATATTTATGATTTTTTTCTTTTGATGTAGCTAACCATTAGGCAAAGTGATGCTATATCAGACTCACAACTTGTCCTATAAAAATATTTCACTTGCAAGTTTATGTTTGCTTGAGATTATTTTCCTGCATCTACATGACAGATTTTTCATGAGCCTTCACATTTTATAATAAATATTCTCCACTCAGTGGAGAAACACTTTCCACTTGCAGTACTGACTCAAGGGGATATTTTCCAACTGAAATGTGTTTTCTTATTCTTAGTAATATTTCCCCTTAGCACAGAGTGTTTTCTCTGAGCATCTCAACACGCATATTTTTAATAAGTGGAGAATTGGTGGAACTAATTCTTCACTAAATTCCTGTTAGTGAAGTAAAAACTATCCAGAGATGTCTTCAGTTCTCTCCTTCTACTTAGCAGCATAAATCCAAGAAACACCAATTTCAAACTTTTATGGACACATTTTAAGGGTATTTGTGGTACTTTTCTCTCCAGTGTAAATCTTCAGTGATAGTGAACCTCAGTGAATGTTTCACCCGGAGGCCATTCGGGAGGTGTACGATCACAGAGACATTTCACAAGGGGACAAGTCAAGTTTTGGAGGTCTGCTTGGAGCTTTCAGTTCTTAAAATAATCCTATGAGGTAAGTAATTAGAAAACTGAGAAGCTTTTGCACAGCAAAGGATACAGTCAACAAAACTCAAAGACAACTTACAGAATGGGAGAAGATATTTGCAAAAGACGTATCAGATAAAGGGCTAGTTTCCAAGATCTATAAAGAACTTATTAAACTCAACACCAAAGAAACAAACAATCCAATCATGAAATGGGCAAAAGACATGAAGAGAAATCTCACAGAGGAAGACATTGACATGGCCAACATGCACATGGAAAAAATGCTCTGCGTCACTTGCCATCAGGGAAATACAAATCAGAACCACAATGAGATACCACCTCACACCAGTGAGAATGGGGAAAATTAACAAGGCAGGAAACCACAAATGTTGGAGAGGATGTGGAGAAAAGGGAACCCTCTTACACTGCTGGTGGGAATGTGAACTGGTGCAGCCACTCTGGAAAACTGTGTGGAGGTTCCTCAAAGAGTTAAAAATAGACCTGCCCTACGACCCAGCAATTGCACTGCTGGGGATTTACCCCAAAGATACAGATGCAGTGAAACGCCGGGACACCTGCACCCCGATGTTTATAGCAGCAGTGGCCACAATAGCCAAGCTGTGGAAGGAGCCTCGGTGTCCATCAAAAGATGAATAGATTAAAAAAAAAGATGTGGTTTATGTATACAATGGAATATTCCTCAGCTATTAGAAATGACAAATACCCACCATTTGCTTCAACGTGGATGGAACTGGAGGGGATTATGCTGAGTGAAGTAAGTCAATCGGAGAAGGACAAACATTATATGTTCTCATTCATTTGGGGAATATAAATAATAGTGAAAGGGAGTATAAGGGAAGGGAGAAGAAATGTGTGGGGAATATCAGAAAGGGAGACAGAATGTAAAGACTCCTAACTCTGGGAAACGAACTAGGGGTGTTAGAAGGGGAGGTGGGCGGGGGTGGGAGTGAATGGGTGATGGGCACTGGGGGTTATTCTGTATGTTGGTAAATTGAATACCAATAAAAAATAAATTAAAAAAAAAGAAAAAAAAGAAAACTGAGATCTAACAAGACCCAAGAATATAAGAAATTAATGCAAAATCGGGCAAGATAGGTCTCCCAGAAAAGAGTTCAGGCGCCGTTCCATATAAAGTGTGGCTGCTGGGTTTACCAGGCAATGAAACTGGTTGCCTTGAAGTTGCTGCGGAATTGAGCTGAACCAGGTTTTCCTTAATCTTCCCCTGACCAGATATCTCCAGTGAGAAGTTGAATGGGAAGCGTGAACTTCACAGTGGAAAAGGCTCACATGGCACAAAACTAGACTTTTGTGTTTGAGGTAGATTCTGAGACTGTTACCCTCAGTATAGAGCACTGAGCTGCTTTGTCGTGTTCATCTGAGCTTCTCCATGAACAACCGAGTAAAGACTGAGGAGAGAATAAATCAGCCTGAGCTTAGTGAGCTGGACCCTCCCACTTGAAGATCTATAACTAGCATCTACAAACCCAAGGGACACATTGAAATATGGGGTGTCGGGGACTGTTGATGTATTTAAAACCACGGAAAATCTTGTTAATTGTTTACGTGATTAAATATTTTTGCTGTTCGGTTCAACATCAGGGAGTGTGCACACATGCACACACACACATACTCACACTTAATTAGACCAGCACAACAACTGCCTCTGGGCTTCTGATATAGAAATTAATCTAGAGATAGAAGACAGAACATAAATAAAGGAAATAAACAGACCCACGGTTGTCACATTCGTTTTCCTTGTTCCTGTTTACTCACCATTTACATTAGGTGGTTTACTCGCCGTGGTCCTGTAAAATCTCTCATAATAAACCCTCCTATCCAAAGACCATAGAGGCAAATTCCTGTTACAGTGACTGGATTTTCAAGTTTCCTTTGAATAAGCGTCCTAGAGGACCCAATGTATGGGGTTAGCCTCCGGTTACCCTATCTGCATAATTATTTAGAAAAAAAAGAGACAGCCTTGGGACTTATATCTTCAAGACTGCATGTTTATTCAACAATCTATTTGTTCTCTCATTTATTTATTCAATAAAAATATACATGTGTCAGGCACTGGACTAGTGCAGAGGGGAAGTGCAGAAGACTAAACTCTAATTACCTGGTCATTTCTGGTCTTGTAGAACCCATAAGACAATTCACAGATAATCATAACAGCAGGATAAGAGAACTACTATGAAAGAGTAATACATTAAGCCTAGTCGATGGGAAAGAACAAAGATTTTATGGAGAAAATGGTCCTTGAACTGGGCACTGATTAACAATTTCTAAATGGGCAAAATCCGGAAGGAAGGAGAACAGAGGGAAATGAAAAGGACTCTGTGGATTGGAGAAGAAAGTGAAGAAAGACAATGGAGCAGAGAAAAGGCATAAAATTACCACCCCCCTAAGTACACAGAGACTGTCTTAAAAGTTCATAAAACTACTCTTAGGTAGCCCTATCTTCACCCCAACTCCAGCATTTACCCGTTAGTAACAAGGGAGTCCCCAGTTAGAGATTGTCTGACTTTACTTGTAGGTAAAAATCTAAAGGCCTCTATATTCTTGGTGAGTTTCTAGTCTTTTCCCTCAGGATGCTTATGTGTGACACAGAACACAGTTCCCACTAAGTGTTTCCCACCTGTACATCCCAGAGCTAAACTCCAGCCTGTTTCGTTACAGGCTTAAATGATATACATAAACCCATGAAACATCAGGTTAATTTATGTGATCTGCTTCTCTGGATTTCCCCCAAAAAATTCCACTCAAAATTCTTCCACATTTAGATTGAGAAAAGCAAATCTATTCTTTAGGTTGCTGTCAAAAGTATGCTATTAATTTAGAGAGCCATATTCTCTAAAACCATGGTGATTCACGTCTGTGTTTTTTTTTAATATTTTATTTATTCATTCATTACAGAGAGAAAGAGAGATAGAGAGAGGGAGGCAAAGACACAGGCAGAGGGAGAAGCAGGCTCCATGCAGGGATCCCCAGGCGGGACTCGATCCCGGGACCCCGGGGTCACGCCCTGGGTCGAAGGCAGGTGCTAAACTGCTGAGCCACCCAGGGGTCCCCCATGTCTGTGTTTATATCACACTACCGTTCACATTTATTAGAACAACTGGAATGTTCATTAGAAGGGACCACATTTAACTTTTTATAGCTAGCTGTAATCCTTTGTGTAAATAATGCTTCTTAGACGTTATTAGAATTTTTTGTGCCTGTCTGTAAATAGCATATGTGAATTTCTACAGAATGTCTATTTTTCAGTCACTGACATTTGTAATCAAAGCATTATATTTAGTAACATTATTACCTCAAACTACTGAATCAAGAAAAGATTAATTTCTTAATCATTTTTTTCCTGATTGTGCACACAACTGCATAATTTTAAACTTCCATAACATGTACGAATTATTTAGTATTACATGTCTTTACGGATAGAAGGGAACTCAGAGATGGATTCCTTAGTTAAAGCAAATGAAGAAATGCAATTGGGGTACAAACATCTTCAATAATTTAATCAAGATTACCTTTTTGTAGTATAAACTCATTTTTACTATCATACATTAATTTACTGAATTAAATTACTAAACTTACTATTTGTTACACAGCTTCTACATGCTAAGTATCATGCTGTGCTCCAGGAATACAATGTGTGAGCCCCAGGTCCTGCTTTCCAAGAGCCCTCAGTCAGCCTAAGAAAGAAAATAAGTAAGAACGTAAGTGTTCAGGCAGTTGCAATTTATTGTAATAAATGCCAAGCCAGGGAGCCCATCTGTGCTCCAGAAGCCTCAAAGAAATGAAATGATTCCAGCATCGAGTGTTCGGGGATGCCTTATCTGATTTTCAATTCTCTAATATTAATATGGTGAGCACTGGAAACATGCCTTGACTCAGGGAAATCCAAAAATCTACATTTGAATTTAATTTTGCTGCACACTTCCCATACGGACCTCGGACAACTTACACTTTCTGAGCTCCTTCACCTTTAAGTGGAGATAATGATATGAATACCAGGTTATTTGAAAGACTCTATAATAAATATAAAATTCTAAGCATTCGCTAAATAAATAGACATCGTTAGCCAATATACTAATTTAAAACTTAGCATCTAAAAAAAATAATAATAAAAAAATAAAACTTAGCATCTTTGGGGGGATACGGTAAAACTCAAGGTTCATTTCCTCACTTTGTCTCTAAGACTGGAGGAGAAAATGCCAGAGATGCTCAAACACATGAGTACAAGCCTCCCTCTACAGTGCTCTTTCTACCCCAACACACTGGATAGAGCAACCATAGGGGCAGGAGCTCAGGGAGAAAAGGAAACAAAACCTGGAGATCATTGGGTTCATAAGCGATCACAGGAGAGGTGTGTAGTGGAATGGAAGTAAGTGATGCAGGTCACCTGCCGGAGGAGATATTGGGAAGGAGACCGATCTTCTGATTCATACATCTCATATCCCAATTACTTTAACCTGAAAAACTCACCCATGAACATTCCATTCTCCACTGCGCGAGGAATTTGGGTGAATTAAAACTCAGATCACATGAATAAAACAGTATCTCAACAGTACTTTGGATTCTCAAGTTCCAGATCTATAAATTTGAGTATGAGAAACAGAAGTACAGAGAGGTAAACTGATGTGGCCACAGCCATTCAAGGTACACCAAGCTCGGGTTAAATGTACAAGAATCTTATAAATCCCTACGTGAGAGAGAATTGCCGGGGAATGGAGGGAGACCGGGAAACCGTCAGACTTTGAGGCAAACCTGTGCTGGAGTGATGGAGGAAGGCAAGGCAGGGTGGCATGGGAGGAAGCAGCAAAGACTGCTATTCCGACAGTCTGCCAAAGAGTAAGTCTTTAAGCAAAAAAGTCAGAGAAGCCTGTTCCTTCCAGGGCTGGCTCTGGATCCCTCCTGCCCTCAGTCATTAGCCAGGAACAGCCAAGGAGAGGCGTGGCCATGGCACAAACATGGATATGCTTTAGAGGGCAGATGCTGGGCCCTCCTTCAATTACTCCTCTTTGGGTGAAGGTCTCTGGTGCTTAGAGCCACCACCGTCCTCTGTGGGTCCACTGCCCCACGCAGTCGGGAGCAGGGCCTCCGTGGTTCCTGTGGGGCCTTCTCCAGATGGGAAACTCCCACAGGGAGGTGATTAGGATGAACTGTCTTCCCCTTTACCATCATGAAGTTTGACGTGGGTGCACGACTGATGCTTGTTCTCCCCCGACTCCACCATGTGCTCCCTCATGCTGACAGGTCACCTAAGCAGATCATGTGGGCTTATCTGATGGGATGACCCAAAACTTCACTCATGAAGCGTCTTGTATGGGGTTCCACATCCACAGGTGTGGATCAGGCGTTCTGCAAACACTTGGCTTGTGGTGCTGGCTGATGCAAGTGGGAAAAGGTAACCCTCTAACAGTTTTACTTATTTCTGATGTAGATGCATTTTATTTAATTTTCTGGCCAAATTTCTCTGGCTAGGACTTCCAATACTCTGTTGAACAAAAGTGGCTAAAGTGGGCATCCTACTCTTATTCCTAATTCTAGGAATAACATTGAGTATGATGTTAACTCTGGACTTGTCATACATGGTCTTTATTTATAGGAGGTACATTCCCTCTTTTCATTTCATTGAGCACTTTTATCATACATGTTGAATTTTATTAAATGCTTTTTTCTGCCTCTATTGAGACAACCATACGATTTTATTCTTTATTTTCTTAACGTGTTAACATTGATTGATTTGCAGAAGTTGAACCGTGCTCTCATCTCTGAAATAAAGTCCAGTTGATCCGGGCGTATGAGCCTTTTAACGTGTTGTTTAATTCAGTTTGTTAATATTTTTTTTTGGAGGGGGGGGAGTTTTGCATCTATGTTCGTCAAGGATATTGGCCTGTAATTTTCTTTTCTTCTAGTATCCTTGCCTGGTTTTGGTATCAGGGTGATGTTGGTCTTATAAAATGAGTTTTAAGTATGTCCTCCTCTTCTATTCTTTGGAAGATTTTGAGAAGGATTGGTATTTTTTTTTAATTTTTATTTATTTATGATAGTCACAGGGAGAGAAAGAGAGGCAGAGACACAGGCAGAGAGAAGCAGGCTCCATGCACCAGGAGCCCGACGTGGGAATCGATCCTGGGTCTCCAGGATCGTGCCCTAGGCCAAAGGCAGGCGCCAAACCGCTGCGCCACCCAGGGATCCCGGGAAGGATTGGTATTAATTCTCCTCTGAAAGTTTGGTAAAATTCACTAATGATGTCTATTTAGTCCTAGATTTTTGCCTGTAGGGAGTTTTAAAAGTTCTGATTCAATCTCTTACTAGTAATCAGTCTGTTTAGATTCTATATCTCTTTTGGGACCCTGTCCTTCTCAAAACACATTGACTTTGATGTTAAGAATAAAAATATAATATTGCTGAGAATACATAGCATTATCGAGCACTAAGTATATGCAACAAGTTCACTAGGCATCTTCCATTACTATTTCACTTAATTTTCAAAGGAACCTATCAGTAGATACCTTCTCTATATTTGTTCTCTCTTTCAAAGGAGAAATTAAGTTTCAGAGAAGTGAAATGAATTGCTCAGGGTTACATGGTGATGAATCCTCCTGGGATTCAGAGCCACACAAGCCTGTGTTCTTTCATAACACCTCTCATTCTCCTCCCTGGCTACCCAGATTTGACCAGGGAACATTATTTTTTTTTTTAATTTTTATTTATTTATGATAGTCAGAGAGAGACGGAGAGAGGCAGAGACACAGGCAGAGGGAGAAGCAGGCTCTATGCACCGGGAACCCAACGTGGGATTCGATCCCAGGTCTCCAGGATCGCGCCCTGGGCCAAAGGCAGGCGCTAAACCACTGCGCCGCCCAGGGATCCCGACCAGGGAACATTAAACAAGAGTCCCGAGCCCTTGGGGCAGCCCCGGTGGCTCAGTGATTTAGTGCCACCTTCAGCCCGGGGTGTGATCCTGGAGACCCTGGATCGAGTCCCACATGGGGCTTCCTGCATGGAGCCTGCTTCTCCCTCTGCCTGTGTCTCTGCCTCTCTCTCTCTCTCTCTCTCTGTCTCCCATGAATAAATAAATAAAATCTTTAAAAAAAGAAAGAGTCCCAAACCCTGTGCCACCTCACACTGGTGGACACACATTTCTGAGTGGTGTGGGAGGCACCTTGCATAGACCACCTTACTGTGTGTGCTGGTGCCCATTGAGGTGTGGACATTGGCTTGTCTAAGTCTAGTACGACCTCCCACTTGACTTTGTTATTCAGAGACCAACTACTCAACAGAGCCATTTCCCTGGCATCTCAAGGCCAAATTACCAATTAATATGTTCATGATTCAGTCTTGGAAGCCTATGTGTCCAGGAGCGTGTCCATTTCTTCTAGGTTATCCAATCTATTAGCATATAATTGTTCATAGTAGTTTCTTATGATCCTTTGTATTTCTGTGGTATTCATTGGACCATCATCTCCCTTTTGACTTCTGATTTTGAATCCTGTCACCTTTCTTCTTTGTGAGACTAACTAAACGTTTGTTGATTTTGTTGATCTTTTCAAAGAATCGGCTCTTGGTTTCATTGATCTTTTCTATTGTCTGTTTAGTCTTTATTTCTTTTATTTCTACTCTGATCTTTGTTATTTCCTTCCTTCTACTAACCTTGGGCTTCATTTGTTCTTTTGTCTAGTTCCTTGAGGTGTAAAGTTAAAATTTGAATTTTGCTGTTTGTCGAGATAGGCTTTTATTGCTTTGAATTTTGCTCTTAAAACTCCTTTTGCTGTAACCCTTAAGTTTTGGTGTGCTGGGGCACCTGGGTGGCCCAGTTGGTTAAATGTCTGCCTTTGTTTCAGGTCATAACCCCAGAGTCCTGAGATGGAGCTCCACATCAGGCTCCCTCCTCAACATGGAGCCTGCTTCTCCTTCTGCGCCTCATCCTGCTCATGCTCTCTCTCTCTCTCTAATAATAAATAAGAATCTTTTTTAAAAAAAGTTTTGGTATGCTGTGTTTCCTTTTTTGTTTGACTTAAGGTATTTTTTCTTTCGCTTTTGATTCCTCTGACCCTTTAGTTATTCAGTAGCATACTGTTTGGTCTCCATATATTTATAAATTGTCTATTTTTTTCTTGTAATTTATTACAGTTTTATAGACTCTTGGTAGAAGAAGATGCTTCATATAATTTCAATCTTCTTAAATTTGTTAAGGCGTGTTTTGTGGCTTAATATGTGATTATCCTGGAAAATGTTTCATGTGCCCTTGAGGAGGATGTGTATTTTACTGATTTGGGGTGGAATGCTCTGTATATTTCCATTAAGCCCACCTGATCTAATGTGTTTTTTAAAGCCAGTGTTTCAAAAAAAAAACAAAAACAAAACAAAAAATAAATAAATAAAGCCAGTGTTTCCTGATTTATTATCTCTCTGGAATGATCCATCAATGTGAGTGGTGAATTTAAGTCCCCTGCTGTTATTGTATTGGTGCCAATTTTTCCATTTAGGTCTGTTAATGTATATATATATATATATATATATATATATATATATATATATATACACACACACACACATACACACACACACTTCTGTGTTGGGTGCATAAATATTTATACATGTGATATTTTCTCACTGGATTGATCTCTTTATCAAAATAATATCCATTGTTGTCTCTTATGGTAGCTTTTTTTTTAAAGTCTATTTTGGTTGACATAACTACCCCAGCTTTTTTATTGTTTCCATTTGCATCGAATGTCTTTCTTCATCCCTCCACTTTTAGTCTGTGTGTGTCCTAACACTTGAAATGAGTCTTTTGTAGGCAACACATAGGTGATTATCCATTTAGCTACCCTAAGTTTTTTGATTGGAGAATTTAGTTCATTTACAATTAATGTAATTATTGGTAGATATGACTTAGTTAATTGTCTTTTAGTTATGCCCTAGTTAACCTGTTTCTCTTTCCTTTGGTCTCCTCTTTCATAGTTTGACTTTTTTGAGTGGTAAGCTTGGATTTTTTTTTTCATTATCTTGAGTTTCTATGAGGTTTTTTCCTAGATGATTCACATAGAACACATTCTAATAAGGGTGGCTAGGGGTTTATCTATTTTATTAATTTTTTCACAGAATGAGCTCCTTGTTTTGTTCAACTGTTCTACAGTTCTTCTGGTCTCTATTTCATTGAGTTCTGCTTGAATCTTTATGAACTCTTCTTCTGATTGGTGTAGGCTTTACTTGTGGTTCTTTCTCCAATTTCTTTAGGTGGGAGGTGAGCTTGTGTATTTGAGTTTTTTTTTCCAATTTTTAAGAAGGATTGTATTCCAACATATCTCCCTCTTAGGACTGCTTTTGCTGTATCAGAAAGATTTTGAATGGTTGTATCTTCATTTTCATTAGTTTCCATGAATATTTTTAATTCTCTGATTTCCTGGTTGACCCTTCATCTTTAGGCAGGATGCTCTTTAACCTCCACGTGTTTGACTTTCTTCTAAATTTCTTCTTGTGATTTGAGTTCTAGTTTCAAAGCATTGTGGTCTGAAAATATACAGGGGACAATCCCAATCTTTTGGTATTGGTTGAGACCTGATTAGTGATGCAGTATGTGGTCTATTCTGGAGAAAGTTCCATGTGCACTTGAGAAGAACATGTATTCAGTTGCATTAGGACAGAAAGTTCTGCAAATATCTGTGAAATCCATCTGGTCCAGTGTATCATTCAAGGCTCTTGTTTCTTTGGTGACGTTGTGCTTAGAATATCTGTCATTTGCAGAAAGTGCCGTGTTGAAGCCTTCCAGTAGTAGTGTATTATTATCTAAGTATCTCTTTACTTTGGTTATTAATTGATTGATACACTTGGCAGCTCCCACATTAGAGGCATAAATATTCATAATTGTTAGGTCCTCTTGTTGGATAGACCCTTTAAGTATGATGTAATGTCCCTCTTTATCTCTTACTACAGTCTTTGGGATAAACTCTAATTTATCTGATATGAGGCTTGCTATCACTCCTTTCTTTTGAGGATCATTTGATTGGTAAATGGTTCTCCAACCTTTTATTTTCAGGCTGGAGGTGTCCTTAGGTCTAAATGAGTCTCCTGTAGACAGCGTGTAGATGGGTCTTGTTTTTTTATCCAGTCTGATACCCTGTGCCTTTGATGGGATAATTTAGCCCATTTACCTTCAGAGTTACTATTGAAAGTTATGAATTTAGTGTCATCATAATACCTATTCAGTCCCTGTTTTTGTGGATTGTTTCTTTGGGCTCCCTCTTTCTTTTACAGGGTCCCCCTTAATATTTCTTGCAGAGCTGGTTTGGTGGTCACATTCTTTCAGTTTCTGCCTATCCTGGAAGCTCTTTATCTCTCCTTCTATTCTGAATGAGAGCCTTGCTGTGTATAGTATTCTTGGCTGCATGTTCTTTTCATTTAAGACCCTGAATAGATCCTGCCATCCCTTTCTGGCCTGCCAGGTCTCTGAGGAGAGGTCTGCTGTTAATCTGATATTTCTCCCCATATAAGTTAGGAATTGTCTGTCTCTCATTGCTTCAAAATTTTTCTCTTTGGGCAGCCCAGGTGGCTCAGTAGTTTAGCCCTGTCTTCAGCCCAGGGTATGATCCTGGAGTTCTGGGATCAAGTCCCATGTCAGGCTCCCCATCTGGAGCCTGCTTCTCCCTCTGCCTTGTCTCTGCCTCTCTCTCTCCTCTCTGTGCTTCTCATGAATAAATAAATTTTAAAAAATCTTTAAAAAAATTTTCTCTTTATCTTTGAAATTTGCAAGTTTCACTATCAAATGTCAAGGTGTTGAATGGTTTTTATTGATTTTTTTGCAGGAGAGTCCTCTCTATCTCCTGGATCTGAATGTTTGTTTCTTTCCCCAGATTAGGGGAAGTTCTCAGCTATGATTTGTTCAAATACACTTTGTGGTCCTCTCTCTCTCTCAGCCTCTTCTGGAATCCCAATAAGATGAATATTTTTCCTTTTCAAGCTATATTCATTGCCCTAACCCTTTCCTCGTGGGCTCTTAATTGTTTTCCTCCTTTTTCCTCAGCTTCCTTCCTCTTATCATCAACTTGTCTTCTATGTCACTCACTCTCTTCCTCCTCATTAATCCTAGCAGTTAGAGCATCCAGTTTGGATTGCATCTCATTTAATCTATTTTTAATTTTGGCCTGACTGGACCTCAATTCTGCAGTAATTAAGTCTCTAGAGTCCTTTATTTATGCTTTTTTCCAGAGCCACCAGTAGCGAAATAACTGTACTTCTGAATTGAATTTCTGACATCATATTTAAATCCAAATTCTGTAACTCTGTGGCAAAGAGTATTATTTCTAGTTCTTTATTTTGTGGTGAATTCTTCCTTCTAGTTATTTTGTTCAGAGCAGAGTGGCTGTATGAGTGGGAGGAGTAAAAAATATCAACTGTGACCCAAGCAAAATACACCTTAGATGATTCTGAAGAGGTCAGAGACCAGAAAATTAAAAAAAAAAGAAAAAAGAAAAAAGAAAACAAAAAGGCCACCAATGTGAAAACAAATTTTAAAACAAAGTAGTAAAAATAAAAAGCCAAAAACTAGGAAGAAGAAAATTTTTTTAAAAATTTTTTTAAAAAGAAAAGATGGGGGATGGTGGTGGTACAGAAGTGGTAGTGGAGAGAGGATGCAGTCTGCCTAAGGAGTTCTAGGGGGTGATCCTCTTGGTTCTGAGTGTATTTTGTTCTGTATGTTAGAAGATAGTCCCAAATTTATATAAACCAGTAATACTTATATAAAGACCCAACATGAACTACAAATACATAAACTAGATAAAAGAGGGGGCAGAATGGGAAGTAAGAGAGAATATAATCTCATAGGATGAACCAACACAGTATTTCCCTTGGTTCTGGGTGTATTTTGGTCACATGTTAGAAGGTATTAACTGCCACCATTGTAAAACAAAACAAGGCAGAAAAAACAAAAAACAAATACCCATATCTCAGCTATCTCCCCAAATTAAATTGAACATGTTGAAGGGAATCTAGAGGTGAAAAATATATCTAAGATGTAATTATAGAAATATGAAAGCCAAAAAGGAAAAAAAATGAAGAATTGGTAAAATATTTAGTTAAGGTGGGAAAAGAGAAAAAATATTGGGAATTTTGAGTCTGATATAAAAACAAGTCATAATGGAAAAAAGGAGGGGAAAAGGGTCCCCCTAGTTCTATATACTATTTTCCCTCAGTCCTGGAGCTTTCCAGCACTGCTTGTTCAATAAACTTGCTCTTCCATGTTCTTACAGCTGGTCTTCTGGAGGAGGGTCTGCTGTGCTGATTCTCAGGTGTCAGTGCCTGGGGGAGATGCCTGCCTCCTCCCGGGTGCTGGAATCTGAATGAGCTGTTTACCTTGTGAGGCCTCTGTCCTCTAGAGGCCCCACCTCTCCCAGGCACTAGGTGAAACAAAGAGGCAAAAAAAAAAAAAAAAAAAAAATGGCAGTGGCCAGCTATCCAGCTCTGGACTCAAGCTCCCATGAGTAACTCCCTGCAGGTGCCAGTCCACACTGGCCTAGGTGCTCCTGGGGCAGGTGCAGGTACCCTGATCTGCACAGCTTAGGGGTGCCTCCAGTGGCAGGAGAGTTCTTGCTGTCCTGTGCCCACTCTACTTCCACCTGTCCCAGGGAGATCACAGGATCTCTGGCTTTGTCTGCTTGGGCACCCTGGGATCTGGGGCCGTCTACTGCTGGACCCCCACCCCCAGGAACTGCCTCTTCTGAAGGGAACAGGGCTCAGCCACCTCCATCTGTTGCCAGCCTCTAGTGGAAAGGCCGCTCCAGAGCCGGCCCACCTAACTGAATGTCTTCTCCCAAATGTCCTGAAGGCTTTACCAAGATTGGCCTGGGGTCTGTGATGAGCCTTCCCCCCAGGTGCCCCTCCTCTCATAGTGACCCTGGGAATCTGGAGGTTCACTGCCCCTCCTGCGAGTCTGCATGATCTCTCTACTAAGCACTTTTCCATCAGGGCATGGATTTTTTAAGTTTCTACTTCTCTGGGGCTGGGCTTTTGTGCCCCAGAGGCTTTGGCTACTCACTTTAGCCCTGCTAGTCATGGTTTCCCTCCCTCACTTTATTCTTTTTTTATTTTTATTTTTCCACCTTTCTACCTTGTTAGAAGTGAAAACTTTTCTCTTTGTAGCATTTCTGCTGTTACCTCTTTAAATCTCAGGTCAAATTTGTAGGTGTTCAGGATATTTTGAAAATTATCTACATAAATTTGTAGGGTCAGGTGAGCTGAGGACCTCTACTCTTCTGCCATCTTGCCCCTCCCCTGCCCTTTAATCCATTTTGAATTTATTTTCAGGTATAGTGTAAGAAAGTGGTCCACTTTCATTCTTTTGCATGTTGCTCTCCAGTTTTCCCAACACCATCTGTTGAAGAGACTTTTTCCCATCAGCTATTCTTTCCTGCTTTGTTGAAGATTAATTGAGCATAGAGTTGTGGGTTTATTTCTGGATTTTCTTTTCAGTCCTATTGATAAGTGTTTATTCTGGTTCCAGCACCACACTGCTTTGATCACTACAGCTTTGTAATATAACTTGAAGTCCAGAACTGTGATGCCTCCAGCTTTGCTTTTCTTTTTCAAGATTGCTTTGGCTATTCAGGGTCTTTGTGGTTCCATACAGATTTTAAAATTGTTCTAGCTCTCTGAAAAATGCTGATAATATCTTGATAGAGATTTCACTGCATGTTCAATTGCTTTGGGCAATATAGATATTTTTAAAATATTTGTTTTTCTTATCCATGAGCATGAAATGTCTTTCCATTTCTTTGTGTCATCTTTAATTTCTTTAATCAGCATTTTATAGTTTTCAGAGTAAAGGTCCTTAACCTCTTTGGTTAGCTTCATTCTTAGGTATCTTATTATTTTTGTGTGCAATTATAAATGAGATTGATTCTTTAGTTTCTGTTTCTGCATTATTGGTGTAGAGAAATGCAACAGATTTCTGTACATTTATTTTGTATCCTGTGACTTTACTGAATTGTGTATCAGTTTTAGAAGTATTTTGGTGGAGTCTTTATGATTTTCTATGTATAGTATCATGTCATCTGCAAATAGGGCAAGTTTTATGTCTTCCTTACCAATTTGGATGCCTTTTATTTCTTTTTGTTGTCTGATTGCTGTGGCTAGGACTTCCAGACTATGTTGAATAAAAGTGGTGAAAATGGACTTCCTGTCTTGTTCCTAGGTGTAGAGGAAAAGCTCTCCTTTTTACCCTACTGAGGATATTAGCCATGGATTTTTCGCAGATGGCCTTTATTATGTTGAGGTGTATTCCCTCTAACCCTGCTTTGTTGAGGGTTTTTTTTTTGTCATGAGTGAATGTTGCATTAGTCAAATTCTTTTTTCTACATCTACTGAAAAAATAATATTCTTATCCTTTCTTTTGTTAATGTAGTGTATCATGTTGATGACTTTTAAATAAATCCCTCTTGATTGTTGTGAATGATTTCTTTAATGTATGGCCAGATTTGATTTGCTAGTATTTTATTGAGAAAATGTGCCTCCAAGTTCATTAGAAATATTTGCCTATAGTTCTCTTTTTTTAGTGGAGTCTTTATCTGGTTTTAGTATCAGGGCAATGGTCTCATACAATGAATTTGGAAGTTTTCCTTCCTTTTCTTTTTTTGGAGAAATAGTTTCAGAAGAATAGGTATTAACTCTTTTTTTTTAATGTTTGGTAGAATTCTCCTTTGAAGCCTTCTGGCCCTGGACTTCTTTTTGGGGGAATTTTTTGATTGCTGATTCTATTTCTTTACTGGTTATTGGTCTGTTCAAGTTTTCTATTTCTTTTTGTTTCAGTTTTGTTAGTTCATATGTTTCTAGGCATTTCTCCATTTCTTCCAAGTTGTCCAATCTGTTGGCATATAGTTTTGCATTATACCATCTTGTAACTGTACTTCTCTGGTGTTGGTTGTTATTTCTCCTCTATCATTTGTGATTCTATTTGTTTGTGTCCTTTCTCTTCTTTTTGATAAGTCTGCTTAGAGGTTTATCAATTTTGTTTCTCATTAAGCTTTGATTTTATAGGTCCAAAATTCTATCACAGATTTTTTTGGTCAAGTTGTTTCCACTAAAACGTACTGACTTTAAAAATTAATAACTTAAACTGCCACACACAGGATAAAAATGGTTCACAAAAGATTCTCCTTTCCTTCTGAATGTTTTGTGATGCATTTTATAATTAACCAATCCTTTACTATTAAACCTAAATGGTCAATTGAGACAAAAAGTCCTAACATTGTTCTTCCACCACTGATTAAGACTAAGGTGGTAGTTCAGCTCAAGTCATGTCCTAGGGTCCTGGATCTGAGCCCCACATTGGGCTTTCTGCTTAGTGGGAAGCCTGTTTCTCCCTCTCCCTCTCCTGCTCCCCCTGCTTGTGCTCTCTCTCTCTCTCTGGCTCTCTGTAAAGTGAATAAATAAAATCTCAAAAAAAAAAAAGACTGGGGTGGCAGGTATTGGTAATATTCCATTAGCCTTCTGAGCTTTCTGGGCAGACTTAGAGGTTTTGCCAGCTCCAATTGCCGTCTTGTCCACTGCTTTGATGACACACAGAAGCTGTCTCATGCCATGAACAGCAAAATAGCTTAGAGGAGGTTAGTCAAAGAAGCTCTCAACACACATAGACTTGCCAGGAATCATATCAACAATGGCAGCATCACCAGCTTTCAAGAACTTGGGGCCATCTTCCAGTTTTTCTCCATAATGATGATCGAACTTCTCCTTCAGCTCAGCAAACTTGCAAGCACCGTGAGCTGTGTGAGAATCCCCGGGTGCATATCCAGCACTGATTTGGCCTGGATGGTTCAGAAAAATTACCTGACCCACGAATCCAGCTGCTTCAATTGGTGGGTTATTTTTGCTGTCACCAGCCACATTGCTGCAATGAACATCTTTGACAGATGTATTCTTGACATTGAAGCTCACATTGTCCCCAGAAAGAGCCTCACTCAATGCCTCATGGGGCACCTGAACAGTCGTTAGCACTGGAGCAAAGGTAACCATCATGCTTCACTTAAGAACACCAGTCTCCACTCAGCCCACAGGGACAGTACAGTACAACTAGTTTTGTAGATGTCCTGGAGGAGCAAACGGGAATGCCTGTCAGGTGGGTGAGCTGGTGGCGTAATGTAATCCAGAGCTTCAAGCAGTGTGCTTCTACTGGCATTGCCTTATTTATAGGTGACTTTCTACCCCTTGAACCAAGGCATGTTTGCACTTGACTCCAGCATTTTGTTACCGTTCCACCCAAAAATTGGCACAAATGCTACTGTGTCAAGGTTGTAGCCAGTTTTCTTATAGTAGGTGCTGATTTCCTTAATGTTTTCTCATATCTCTTCAGGCTGTAGGGTGGCCCAGAGGAATATATTGTGGTAACACCAACAACTCGTTTCACATCCAGTGTGTAAGCCAGAAGGGCATACTCTCACCTCTGCCCATTCTTGGAAATGCCTGCTGCAAATTCACCAAGACCAACAGCAACAGCCAGGACAGCACAGTGAGCCTGGGATGGGCCTGTAAGGTTTTTGATGAAGTCTCTGTGTCCTGGAGCATCAATGATGGTCACATACTTGCTGGTCTCAAATTTCCACAGGGTGATATCAGTGTCAATACCACGTTCATGTTCAGCTTGCAGTTTATCCAAGATGCAGGCATGCTTGAAGGAGCCCTTTACCATCTCAGCAGGCTCCTTGCAACATTTTTCAATAGTTCTTTTGTTGATCCCACCACATTTGTAGATCAGATAAGCAGCAGCAAGATTTGCCTGAATCTACACGTCCAATGATGGCGATGTTGATATGAGTCTTTTCCTTTCTCATCCTGGTTTAGGTTCAGCAGGGACCTGCATGACACTTGTGTTCTGGTAGCAAATCTATTGCAACAAAGAGGGCTTTACCAATTTTATTATTTGTTATTTATTATTTTTTTCAAAAAACCAGCTCCTGGTTTCATTAATATGCTCTGTTATTTTTTTTAGTTTCCATATCATTCATTTCTGCTCTAATCTTTATTATTTCCTTCCTTCTGCTGGCATTAGGCTTTGTTTGTTGTTCTTTTTCTAACTTCTTTAGATGTAAGGTTAGGTTGTTTATTTGAGATTTCTTTTCCTTCTTGAGGTAGGCCTGTATTTCGATATGCTTCCCTCTTAGGACCACTTTGGCTATATCCCAAAGGTTTTGGATGGTTGTGTTTTCATTTTAATTTGTTTCCATGTATTTAAAAAAGTTTCTTCTTTGATTTCTGGGCTGAGACAATCATTGTTTAGTAGCATGTGGTTTAATCTCCATTGTAATTGTAATCCTTCCAAATTTTTCTTGTGGATGACTTCGAGTTTCACAGCATTGGGTGCAGAAAAAGCACACGGGAGGTGCCTGGGTAGCTCACTCAATTTAAACATTCACCTTTGGCTCAAGTCATGATACCAGGGTCGTGGGATTAAGCCCTGCATTGGGCTCCCTGCTCAGTGGAAGGCGTGCTTCTCCCTCTCCCTCTGCCACTTCCACTGCTTGTGCACTCTCTCAAATAAATAAATAATCTTAAAAAAAAGAAAAGATAAAAAGTACATGGTATGACTTCAGTCTTTTTGTATTTGTTGGGGCCTGACTTGTGACTTAATATGTGATCTATTCTGGAGAATTTCCCATGTGCCCTTGAAAAGAACGTATATTATGCTGTGTTAGGGTGGAATGTTCTGAATATATCTGTTACGTATCCATCTGGTTCAGTGTTTCATTCAAAGCCATTGTTTCCTTGTTTATTTTCTGTTTAGATGATCTTTCCACTGATGTAAGTGGGGTGCTAAAGTCTCCTACTATTATTGTATTATTACAAACTAGTTCCTTTATGTTTGCTATTATTATTTTAGGTATTTGGGTGCTCCCATGCTAGGGGCATAAATATTCACAATTGTTATATCTTCTTGTTGGATTGTGACCCTTATTATGAAATGGTGTTCTTCTTTCTCTCTTGTTACTGTCTTTGTTTTAAAGTCTTATTTTGTTCAATATACGTATTGCCAGCCTTCTTTTGACATCCATTTACATGATAGATGCAATTTGCAGGTGTCTTTAGGTCTAAAATGAGTCTCTATATGCTCTAAATAGCATATAGATGAGTCTTGAATTTCTTTTTAATCCTTTCTATCACCCTGTCTTTTGATTGGAGTATTTAGTCCATTTACATTCAAAATAATTATTCATAAATATGTATTTATTGCCATTTTATTATTTGTTTTGTGGTTGTTTCTGAAGATATTCTGTGATCCTTTCTTGTCGTTCCCCTTTTCATGGTTTGCTTAATATCTTTAGTGATAGCTTTGGATTTCTTTATTTTTATTCTTTGCATATTTATTAGTGGTTTTTGATATATGGTTACCATTAAGTTTGTATGTACCCTCTTCTGCATACAACAGTCTATATCATCAGTTGATGATCATTTACGTTTGAACGCATTCTTTATTCCTCTCCTCACCACATTTTAAGAATACCTACTTGTCATATTTTACATCCTTTTATTTTGTAAATTCCTTCACTGATTTTTTTTTTTTTTACAGAAACATTAATTTTTACTGCTTTTGAGTTTTCTACCTTTATTCTGTCACTTTTGGTCTTTCCACTTGGAGTCCCCTTTAATATTTCTTTCAGGTTTAGCGATCCTGAACTCCTTCAGTTTATGTTTATCTGAGAAACTATTTGTTTCCTACTGTTCTGAATGATAGATAGAATATTTTTGGATAGAATATTTTTGCCTGCAGGTTTTCCCCATCAGCACTTGAATATATCATGGCATTGCCTTCTGGCCTAAAAAGTTTCTGCTGAAAAATCCTCTGCTAGCCTTATGGGTTTTCCCTTTTTATATCACTGTCTTCTTTTGTCTTGTTGCTTTTAAAATATTTTCTTTACCACTGTATTTTGCCAATTTAATTACAATATGTTTTTGTGTGGATCTGCTTTTTGTTTATTTTGATGAGAGGTCTCTGTGAGTCCCGAATTTGGATATCTGTTTCCTTTCCCAGATTAGGGAAGTTTTCAGCTATTATTTCTTTAAATAAATTCTCTGTCCCCTTTTCTCTGTATTCTTCTGGGACTCCTATAATATGAGTATTATGCTTGATGGAGTCATTGAGTTCCCTAGGTCTATTCTCATGCTGCATAATTCTTTTTGCTCTCTTTTGTTCAGGTTGATAATTTCCCATTACTCTGTTTTCTAGGTCATTAATTTATTGCTCTGCTTCTTCCAGTCTACTGTTCATTCCATCAAAAAATGTTTCTCATTTTATTTATTGATCCTTTTATCTCTGCTATGTTTTCCTTATCTCGACATGAAGGGTGTCAGTCATGTCTTCTACTCTTTTCTCAAGTCCAGTGAGTATCCTTATGATCATTACTTTAAGTTCTCTCTCAGGTATGTTATTTATAACTATTTCACTTCAGATCTCTAGTTGTGACCTTGTCCTATTCTTTCAACTGGGATAAATTTCTTTATGTTCTCATTTTTTTTTAAAGTGTTTGTGCCTGTTTCTATGTGTTGGGGAATCAGCTACACCTCCCATTCTCGGGGATAATGGTCTTGTAAAGAAGAGGTCCTATGATATCCTTCTCTGTAGTGTCCCCTGTTGCCTAGTGCCTGGCACTGCTAGGAGTGTCTCCAATGTGTGTTGTGTGTGCTCTGCTGTTTTACCGTTCAGGCCAGTTGCCTACAGAGGTTCTCTTTGCTTGTTGCAGGCAGTATTTGGCCCCTGACTTGAATATGGTGCATTTAAACTAGGTGCCCTCTGGTCTTTGGTGAAGTATTTGTCACCACCCCTGTGGACACAGAGGGTCTAAAATTCCCACATTGGAAGACATGATGTGAACAGGAGTTTGGGCCAGTCTTCTGGGAAAGGTTGGCTACCATGCTGGGACTGAGGAAGGGCAGTTATTCTGGAGTGCAGAGCCCAAGGCTTGATGTAAGCAAGTTAAGGAGCAAGTATTGGTGCTGGGCTAATTCCCACAGATGGCTCTGTGTTTATGCTGGGGGAGGGAAATGCCATAGCCAGTTCCTTTGTTCCTGGAGGGAGTCTCTCTGTGAGGCTACCTCTCTAGGATGTGCTAGGAGATGAGTGAATAACCTCCCGAATATATTCTTCAGGCACTTCCTAGATCACTAGTTCCTCACTGTAGTGTGCGTGTGTGTGTGTGTGTGTGCATGTGCGCATGTGTGGTGGTGGTGGTGGTGGGGATGTTTGTCTGTCTTAACTCCAAAAGCAGCACAATGCCCTCTAGGCTCTATCTCAGCCATGCCCCACCCCACCCATTGAACTTTAAAACTTTAGACTTTAAGCCCTGCTGGTTGCAAGAATTCATGGCCTGCTGGCTTTCCAAACCAATTAATTATTGATGGTGTTAGTCTGTCTCTCACCCTGCTCTGCAACCACAGGTCCCTCCCCACTGCAGCAGGTATGATCCCATTTCTCTCCCGAATCACATCTCCACAAGAAGGTTTCTTCAACATGGCCTCTTCCCTACTTTTAATTATAAAATTAGTTCTTGCAGTCTTCAGGTCAGTTTCTATGGTATTTAGGTGATTTGATAGTTACCTAGTTGTGTCATGGGATGAGATGAGACTCAGGTCCTCCTACACCAAGCCATCTTCCGGTTCTGGGTTTTTTGTTTAGTTTTAGTTTTGTTTTATTTTAGCAATTTGAATATATCATGCCACTCCATTCTGTCCTGCACAGTTGCTACTGAAAAAAAAATTACTAATAGTCTTGCAGGGGTTTTCTTGTATCTAACAAATTCTATTTCTCTTCCTGCTTTTAAAATTCTCTCCTAGTCTTTAACTTTTAAAAATTATTATTTGTCTTCATGTGTGTCTCTTTGGGCTCCTTTTATTTGGAACTCTCTGGGCCTCCTGGATCTGGAAGTCTGTTTTCTTTCCCAGGTTAAAGAAATTTTCAGATAAGTTTTCTGTTCACTTATCTCTCTCCTCTTCTGGGATCCTTATAATGCAAATGTTAATCTGCTTGATGTTGTTCCATAAATTCCTTAATCCATCTTCACTTATTTTCATTCTTTTTTCTTTCTGCTGTTTTCATTGGGTGAGTCCCTCTGTCCCATTTATAAGTTCATTGATCTGTACTTCTGCTTCATCTAGTCTGCTGTTGAACATCTCTAGTATAGTCTTCATTTCAATTATTATATATATTTTTTTATTCCGAGGCTTCTGTTTATAACTTCCTAATAATTTCTCTTTGTTGAGGTTCTTACTGTGTTCATCCATTTTTCTCTCCAGTTTGGTAAGCATCTATATGGCTGTTACTTTGAACTCTATCAGGTAAATTCATCTCAATGTCATTAAGGTTTTTATATGAGATTTTATCATGTTCTCTCATTTAGAACTATTCTGTTTCTTCATTTTGCCTGACATTAATGTTTGTTTCTATACATTAGAATAAACAGCCACCTATCTCAGTCTGAAAGGGTTGGCCTTGTGTAGGAGATGAAACTTATCATTCAACCATGCCCTACCTTTTAGTTGTCTCTCAAACTTTTGTGATTGTCCAAGAACCTTATTTTATTTTTAATAACTCCTAGTAGTTGAGGGTATGCCAAGATCTGTCAGTGTCTCAAAGAAGGAGGATCTCAGTCTGCACTTAGATTCAAGGTGATTGGAAGTAAGACCTTCAGGCAATAGTTTAAAAAAAAAAAAAAGGAATATACAGTCCTTAGGGATTACAGGTTTTAGCCCCAGGGACCCTCAAGGCCAGGTGATTTAGAATTGTCGTTTGGGCAGCAGCCACAAAACATAGGGCTCCAGACAAGTTTATCAGCTTCTTTTTTGGGAGCTCTGTATCTGTACCAGTGAGACAGATACAGAGCACAAAGATGGTATCTCTCAGCCTATATTCACTGAAAGCACTCTATAGTCTCTACATGTGTGCCCAACCTGAAGATGACCCCAAGGCCAAAGCTCCAGGACTAACAAGTATGCTTACACTGGGGGTGAAAGAGGAAAATTATGAAAGGCTGAGAGTGTATTTTACTATGCTCTTTGTGCAGTGCTCTGGGAGTGGCAGCCTGACAAGAGCTGTCTGTTTGGTTGTTACAGTCTTGGGAGACCCAAGAATGCTTACCTCTATGGTCACCAGCCCCAGGGCATCAAGGAGTATCCCTTGGGTGGCAGCTACAAAAACATAAAAGCTAGGATAGCAAGTACGTATAAGAGCTCCTCTTGGATAGATGCTGGCACTCTGGATCATGACAGACAGAAAACGTGAAAATAGTGCTCATGCTCCGAGGTCTCAGGGAAGGCTTACAGTCAGCCCTTAGATGTGCATTAAGTTAGAAACCTACCCTTCAGGTTATAGCTGTAATGATAATCTAATAGATCTCTTTCCAAAAATATTGAGCTCCTATTGAGGTCTGTGCCTTTCACTGCACCTTGGGGATAGCTGTTTAAGAACTCTTTCTCCATTGGTTATAGTTTTGTGGGATCCACAAGCATAATCTTCACCGGCCATCAGAACTAGGTGATGTAGAGATGTCCCCTGATAGCAGATGCAAAAATTAGAGAACCAAAAGAGGTTATAATCTCATTTCTCTACGATACTGGTGAGCTGGATGAAGTAAGGCAGAGGTAAATTGAATTTACCAGCCTCCATTCCCTGAAAGCCCCTCTGTAGGGCCCTGTAAGTGTGTCAAACCGGAAGACTTCCCCTGAAGCCAAAGCTTCTAGATAAGTAAATAGACCTCTTTCTCAGAAGGACTGGAGGTGTGTTTCAGTCTTCAGTGCCCTGGGAGTGGGAGTCTGCTCAAAACTTTCTCTCTCATTGTTACAGTTTTATGGGACCCGGGGGTGAAAGCCCCCTGGCCTTCAGAGCCAGGCAATCAAGGGGCACCCCCTGGATGGCAGCTGCAAAATCTGATCACCAGACATAAAAACCAGGCACCGGCCATGTCTAGAAATTCTCCTTGGGGGAGATACTAGCACTCCAGAGTGCACCAGACACCTCCCCCCCACCCCCCCCTGCTCTTTTTTTTTTTTTTTTTTTTTTTAATCCTAACAACATTTTGCTCTATTAACAATCTCTAAAACTCCCTGTAGGTCAGGTCTCTCTGAGGCTACCTCTCCATTTATCATGGTCATTATGGCCTCCTGGTTTCTAGTTTCTATTACTTTGGGGCCTAATCCTTCCCATAATGTTTGGTGACCCATTCTTGCCCTACTGACCAGTGCTTTCCTAAGCCCTTGGTGCATGGTGTATCCTCTGGGCCCTCTCAAGGAAGATAGTAATTTTATAGACCTGTCTCTCACCACATGCCTATTCCCACATGTTCAAGTCTCTTAGCCTCTTTTCCTTCTTCTACATTTACCTACATTGAAATTTGGCCATCATTTTTCTCTAGTGTTCTAAAAGCCACCTCAGTAGTGAATTGGCTCCATTCTAGGATACCTAACTAGGGTGTTAGATTCCATATCCTAAAAAAAAGTCCTTAATTATTGTTTATCTGACTTTATATTCTGTACCTTTGATCACACACCCTTAAAGTATATTCCCTTGGCTCCTGCTTGGGCACATGCAAGCTGATCCTTTCAATTCTTTAGGTGAATAGTCTTTTTTCCTTCCTTATCAGGCTCAAAATGTCCTCAACTGCATTGTACTAAAATTTAATCCTGGTTGTTGTCCTAGTAGCTGGAAGAAAAGAGTGCCTATTGCCTTGTGGGAATGGGTGGAGGGAGCTTCTGGGCTCTTACTAGGAAAAGAGAGTAGCACCTTTGTAATCCCAAAAGCCAATGGGATCTGTACAATCAGCATCTTCAGGGATCTCCATTCAGATGTCTCTGTCATAATTTTCAGGATTCCAGGTTTTCCCTGACCTGTTATCTCAGACCTGCCTTGACTGGACATTCACACCTCTCAAAAGCTCTGAAACTCTCACCAGAGCCCACTGTGCTATTCCATCTGCCTGCCTACCACAGGTGATGAGGATCTCTTTGGAACCCCCTACTGAAACTGTCTAGCTCTCATGCTTAGTCATTAACTACAGGTAAATAAATCTCACTCTCTCTTTTTTTTTCCTTCAGGACATCGGTTCAACTTAGCAATAGTCAACCAACTCCACTGCCTTTGTGGGCACTGTTCCTTCATATTTTTGAAATGCTTGTATCATTGCACTTAGCTCGGCAATATTCCCTACTGGGTCATATTCCAAGGCCACACGCAGTGATATCTTTGGCAATTGAGCTTCTAACTTGCATCAGGGCCTACGTGTACCCTAACTAGCCAGGATTGTGTCCTCTTTACCTCCAAGCCAGTGTGAGACCCAATCCCAAGCCCTCATTCTGCTGCCTTTTTTTTTTTTAAACCATTCTTGGGACCCCCTGTGCTAGTCTGGGTCTAAACTATAAGGATTTTATTAGGATAAATGCCCATGTGAAAGGAAATGGTGACGGCCAAAAGAACAGTCATCCCACTATGCATGTGTGATACCTGTGAAGGGGAGAGGGAGCAGAGGTTGGGTAGAAGCAGTCTGGACTACTATGCCACCCAGGGAGGGCTCCATAAGGCTGCTGACCAAAGCCAGCCCTCAGTGGAGCTCCTGTCTCTTCAGGATTACTCAGCTACTAGCTGAGAGCCCCCTGTGAGGATCATGGTCTTGGCCCAGATGAAGGGACAAATGCCTATGCATCTGGGCGCCTGCTCTGTAGGTAGAGCCCTCTGTGAAGCAGCCCCAGCAGTGGGAACCATGCCCCTTCCTTCCACTTTGCTTTCTGTGCGCCCTAAAGCCCATTGCAGGTGACAGCTTTGCTATTGTGACTTTAACGAGGAAGTCACTATGAGTACAAGGACATGAGGATCAATTAATGCCCCATTTAGAGATTTTAAACTTTCTTTCAGTGGCAAAAGGAGAAGCTAGATGTCATGGCTCAGGAGTCCATGAAACCAGGTCTCCACAGCAGGCACATCTCCCCCCACCCCCAACCCCCGCTCCCCCACCTTCCCCGAGTCCCCATGCTACCCAGAGCAGACTGTCCTGAGAGTTGCCTCCTGACATCCGGCAACCATGGGAGCTTTAGAACTTTAAGGAATGTTCCTGCTCTATTATGACACAACTATGAATAAGTTACACTGCCAAGTTAGCCAGATTAGACTCAGGGGCGGTGCCCAACCAGGAACCTCACTGTGGAAGGCTGTTTATTCAATGTACTCTCTGCAGGGACTAAAAACAAAGATGATGCCTTTATGAGACATTGTGGTTTTGTTCTGGGGTAAAAAACATCCATGAAAAAGACAGGAAGTTTTTACTTTAAGATGTTCTAACTGAACTATTTAATATACTAAATATAATGAGTTGAGTCCCTGCTGACTTGCAGTTGAGAATATAAATGCGTAGTCAACTAAACTAAGCTAAACCATACTAAGCTCCTTTTAACTATTTGAGAGCGCCTACTCCCACCAGCAACCTTGAATTTGCATGTTTTATTGTCTTTTTAATAAAAAGCTTTCCAAGGGGCAATCATTATCTTTAACACAAGTACATACTGTAGCTCTTCCTTGACAAAAGATATTTCTGAGGCTACTTTTGACTAAATTATGAAATCAACTCTGTTATCATTTGAATTACCACTTAATTGAGTTGATTTTGCCTATCCTGCTTTCTGATTTTTTTTTTTTTTTGCTTTCTGATTTTTTAGAAATTCATTTATCTTTGATTTTATTTTTTTAAATAAATTTATTGCATTTTCCAATAACCTACCATTCTTTAGAGAAAACAGGCTTTAGGGGGATCCTTGGGTGGCTCAGTGATTTAGCACCTGCCTTTGGCCCAGGACGTGATCCTGGGGTCCCGGGATCGAGTCCCACATCAGGCTCCCTGCATGGAGCCTGCTTCTCCCTCGACCTGTGTCTCTGCCTCTCTCTGTGTGTCTCTCATGAATAAATAAACAAAATCTTAAAAAAAAGAAAAGAAAAGAAAACAGGCTTTAGACTAAGAAAAAATTAAAATATTTTTCAATCCTAAAAAAAGAAAAGTTTATAATAATAACAGAATGCCTTGTGATCATTGATTATGAATATTAAGAACGTATTGAGAATCTTTAGGTAACAATGTTTTCACAGTACACTGATAATTAAACTTCATCTGCTCGGTTAGATTTCACTTACTGTTTAAACAATAATTAAGATATCACCTGGAAACCTTTCTTTTATAACCTACCAACCAGTGGTTTGCTAGTGACCTCCAATCAAAAAAGTCCTAATTGGTAGCATTTCTGTGCTGATTTCTGTGATGTGAATGTCCCACCATGGCTGATTGTAAGCTTCCACGGGGTGGCAAGGTTGTGGAACTAAAGGTGAGCAGCATCTGTCTCCTGAGTAGGAATGGGCCAGCTCCACTCTTTTGGATGAACAAAAACCACGAGCCCACTAGCATAGGCACAATGCAAATATGCTACACACTTTAAGGACCCGGATACTAGCACAATGTTTGGATGGGGTTATTGTTACCAAGTATCTCCACATATATTTCCCCCGTTCAGTCATTACTACTGTCCTATGAAGTCAGTGTTTTTTGTTTTTTGTTTTATGTTTTTTCCTTTTTAGGTTTGGAAGCTGAAACTCGGAAGGGTTCAGTGACTCAGCCAGGCAGCCCTGCTGCTGAATCAGGCAAAGCAGTCTCCTCTCGCTCCACTGCATCCAGTCGTCTTCCCACTGGGCCTCTCCTGATTTTCCTAGTGACAGGCTGGGGATCATGACCAGGGTGGGATTTGAAGAATTAGAACACATTGACCTAGATATTTTTAGGGATAAATTTTAGGGATAAGTTCCTAGAATACATTGTTTTTAAACTTCCATTCTATGGATGATAAAGGGATGCTATGGATCTCTGTGAGAAAGGACAAGGATAACCCACACCTGAGGTAGGGAAGGCAGTCAGTGGGAAAGCACAAATAAGGCTTCACAGCAGGAGCTAAGCCCCTACCATCTCTTCCCCACTGGGCCCAGCACCACCAGATGGGGCAAGGATAGGACACTTCCTCTTCGGAACACCTGTCCAAGTATGGACAAAACACTAAGGCCCTTTTCTTTGTTCCTCTTTGCACAGCTGAGAAAGCTCGGGATTTTCAAAAGAAATTTACTAAAACATCACCGGAAAACAAACAATGAATGAACAAAGGCACAAACCATAAAGGCAAAAATAGCCTTCGAAGTTTTGACATGGAGACCCAGAGACCCACAAAAGCTCATCCTCTCACCAAGTGTGCAAGCTTGTTTAGCAACACGCCCTGTCTGACAGGCAAAGCCCTTTCCTTGTGATTCCTGTACCTCTCTCCCCTGCTGCTTTGTCATAGGAGAGCCCTGCTACCTAAGAGAGAAAGGATATGAGATGAGTGAGTTGGTGCTGCAGCTGCCAAATGCAGCCCTTCCCTCCAGAGGTTATCAGATGCAAAGGGAGAAAGTGCTGGATCACTTCTGTGCAGCACAGTGAGTGGGATACCTGAGCTCGGGAGCCAGGTAGACATAGGATCATGCCTAGGCAAAGTGAGGAACACGGATGAGCCCCTCAGTCCATGGTCACTAAGATGGAAAAAACTATTTCTTAACTCTTGCTGGGGGTTGTGAGGACAGAAGGACACAGTTGAGGGACTGAACATAACTCTGGGCTCATAAGAAGCCCTCAGGTTGGACCATCAACATCACCAATAGCAGCTGATTTGAGCCTGACATTTCCAGGGGCCCGGTCCTAGTTCCTTACAGGGGCAAATGACAGCAGCATATCCAGGTATATGAACAGGACTTGCACTGGCACGAGTTCATGAATTTTATTTGTAGGTTAAAGATACTGGCCCAGGTTCTGTTCTTATTGTCAGTAATTAGTCAGCCCTCCCAAAGCACATATGAGTGCTCATGGGGAGTCCTAGGTCCTGGCTTTCATGACCACCTAGGGGAACGTGAGGAAGGAAAAAAGAGAAGATGGATAAAAAAGGCAAGAGAAAGGAAGAGCAAACCATCCAAGACAACAGTACTGAATTCTAGGCTTTGGGAACATGCTACCTAATACTAAAAGCTTGAAGAAATAGAGATTGTGCAAGTGGAGTTTGCTTTGGGAATCTTAAGAATCAAAAACCAAAAAATCCTAGAAATATGCAGCATCTTTTGGAGAGGGCCTAAATCACTTAGGACTTCCTTTGCTGTTACTGCAAGACTTTCTTATGGACTGGATAAATCTCTCGTGAAGCCAGATACGCCCTCGAGATAATTGGCTGTGAGACACAGTGGACTTTGTTTGGATTAGGGCTCTTTCAATTGGGTCTTCTACAGCTTGCAAGTGTGTCTGAAGCGGAGCTATCTCAAAACTGATACACACCTCTCAAGATTTTTAGAGTGCTTTGAAAGTTAAGTGGGCCTTGAGGAATCTGATAAACCTGTATTTGAAAATCAAAGGGGAACAGCGTGGATATGTGAGAGGAGTGGAAGAAAACATACAATTTCCATCCTGAAGAGTGGTAAGGGGTGGAGGCCAACACCAGAAATTCTTATGTATTTTCTACAAAGTGGGCTTCTTATCCTGGATAAATAGCTGGAAATAAGAAATTGTTGATCAGAGTCATGAGAACAGAGAGAAATCAATGTTACATTTTATAACTTTTGAGCTATGAGGCAGCTCTGGGAATTGTTGCCCACCAGCTACTTGGGAGTGAAGCCTCCAAAATAAGAAAAGAACTATATCCCATGACTGGTAGATTTTGTGGAAAAAGTATTTAGTGACCATAGAACTGATTGGAAGCTATTGACTGTATTAGCTAACACTCTGTGCCTCTCCATCTTGTTTTTGAACAAACAATAGATACAGATAAAACCATCCCAATAAAAATATGAGTAATAGCATAAAGGATATGAAATGGACTATATAAATGTCAAAATTTTTAAGTATAAATAAAGGAAAATTATAGGGAAAGGGCAAAGAAGAATATACTTAAAAAGAAAAATCATAAAGGTAATAAAATAAAATTTTAGGGAAATTTTTCTCTGTATTCTCATATTGAAAAGTGAATAGATTCTTTTGGTAGTTAGTTGGGAAATACCTTTTTTTTTTTTTTTAATGTATAAATAAGCTGTAAGCCCAACATGCAGCTCAAACTCATAACCTCAAGATCCAGAGTCACATGCTCTACTGACTGAGTCAGCCAGGCACTCCCTATTGGGAAATACTTAAAAAAAAAGAAATTCAGGAGATATAAAATGAGACTGAAGAACTCAGAAAAGCAACCAATGGCAACAATATGACTCTTATGTGGAAGAATTGTAATTTAGAAAAACATTAGGATATATATCACTGAACACAGTCAACAATGTGGGAAAATCAGCAAAGTTAAATGCAAAGAGATCGTGAATAAACATAAAGTGAAAAATATCTAAAACAAGATAAAAAATAATTAAATTAAGTAGAGTTGGTGTTCCTTAAGAAGTGAAGTGAATAAACAAAAAAGTGAAAGGACTCAGATATAATAGAATGAAACATTTCTAAAATAAAAACAAGACGTGAAACTGCAGGCACACTTTGTACCAGGAAAAAATCGATACAGAATTATTAACATTGAGTCATACCTTGATAAAGTTGCTGAGCCTTAAGGATAATGAGCAAATGCTGTAGGCATCCAGGCAAAAAGCAAGTCACTTGCAAGGGTGAACCTTAAACTTCTCTAGAGGAGCACACAATGTTTTAAGATAAAGTAAAAAATGCTCTAGAATTCTGAAGGAGGAAAAGCGTGACTTAACAATTTCCTACCCTGTCAAATTGTTAATTCACTATCTAAGAATTTAAGAATATAATAACCATGAAGGATTTTTGGAAAATTACTTGACAATTATATTTATTCTACTAAGAGGTGAATCAAAATAAAGAACTAAGGAGCACGGGAGGGCAAAGTGAAGGAACGCACATATAAGTATAGGGATGATCATATCTATTTAATAGGATCAAATCAACTCTGCCAGATTTGTAAAAACTTTAATTTTTTATGGTCGTTTTAGGTTTACAATAAAATTAAGAAAAGACACAGAGACTTCCCATATATATCCTGCCTGCACCCCCATGCACAGCCTCCCGCATTATCAGCATCACTAACCAGAAAGCTACATTTTTACCAAGGATGAACCTACATAGACACACTCAATCACCCAAAATCCATATTTACCTACAGTTTTATCCTTAATGTTGTGCATTCAATGTGTTTAGACATGTAGCCACCACTATAATCTCATATAGATTGTTTTCATTGCCCTAAAAATCCTTTATGCTCTGTTTATTCTTCTCCCCTCCCACCCTCTGGGAACCATTGATCTTCTTACTGTCTCCATAGTTTTGCCTTTCCTAGAACGTCATGTAGTGGGTGGAATCATGCAGTATGTAGTACTCTCAGATTGGCTCCTTTCACTTAGTAGTGTGCATTGAAGTTTCCTTTGCGTCTTTTCATGGCTTGGTAACTCATTTCATTTTAGTGCTGGATAATATTCCACTGTCTGCAACGTGCCAGTTTACTTATCCACTCACCTCCTGAAGACCGTCTTGGTTGCTACTGAGTTAGCAATTATGAATGACGCTGTCACAAATATCTGTGTGCAGGTTTTGGCGTAGACATAAATTTTCAACTCCTTTGGGTAAATACCAAAGAGTGTGATTGCTGGATTGCAGGGAGGAGCAGTATTGTAAGAAACCACTAAACTGTCTTCCAAAGTGGCTCCACTTCACATTCCCATCAGCAAAGAATGAGAGTTTCTGTTGCTCCATGTCCTCACCACACCTGGTTTGTCAAGAGTCCCAGATTTTGGATATTCTAAGTGTGTAGTGATATCTCATTGTTTTAATGAACTCTGTCAAGGTTTATTTATTTTTTTTATTTTTTTATTTTTTAAATTTTTATTTATTTATGATAGTCACACAGAGAGAGAGAGAGAGAGAGGCAGAGACACAGGCAGAGGGAGAAGCTGGCTCCATGCACCGGGAGCCCGACGTGGGATTCAATCCCGGGTCTCCAGGATCGCGCCCTGGGCCAAAGGCAGGCGCTAAACCGCAGCGCCACCCAGGGATCCCTCTGTCAAGGTTTAAAATGTAATGGCAAGTTTGGTGATAAGTGATCAAGAAATGAGAAATAATAAGGTTAAAAACTGAGAGAAGTATAGTTACATAAGATAACGTAAATATTGTGATCTTCATAGAATAAAAGTAATTATAATGTAACTTAAATATCTGGAAATGTAGAGGGAAAAGAAAGCCAGGAGACTATTTAAGTGTTCTCAGGTCCTTGTATATTTTATCAGAGAATCAATGAATATTATGTTTAATTAATACAACTTTACTTTAAAATCCAAAGTTAAAAAATACTTAAAAGGTAAATAAATGATAATGAAGATTCTTTTGGTGACCATAGAATTTGAAATGTGGGCATATGGATATTTTATAGTTCTAGCTTTTAGATTATTTCCGTATTTATTTTGGTTACACACACCTGAGAAACTTGTGATACATACAGATAATTTAGTTGTGATTGATTTTTTTAAAAAATTTAACAGCTAGTCTTTGAATTCCAGGATATCTTTTGATCAACCTTGTCTGTAAATCAAAGTAATCAATGTGTCAGGTTGAATAAGTAGAAACAGATCACAACTGCTGGCATATTCTCAATAGCAAATGTTCAGCTGAGAAGGAATCAATGATCAGATTCCTCAGGTAATTAACAGAAAAAAGCAATGTGTGCATACATTCACATATATGGAGGGCATCAGACTCCATAGCAAAATAGCACAGACTGGGTAGCTTAAACAACAGATATTTATTTTCTCACAGTACTGGAGGTGAGAAGTCTACAATCAAGGTGCCAGCATGGCTGGTGTCTGGTGAGGTTTCTCTCCTTGACTTGGAGATGGCCACCTTGCTGCTCTGTGCTCACATGGTCTTTTCTCTGTACCAGAGGGAAGATAGAAAGTTCTCTGGTCTCTCTCATTTTCTTATAAGGACCTCAGTTCTATAGGATTAAGGCTCACCCTTGGGAACACGTTTAGCCTTACTTACCTCCTAAATAAATATAGTCACATTTTGGGTTAGGGTATATGAATTTCAACATGTAAATTTTGAGGGAACAGAGTTTAATCCATAATACTTAGTAATAGTTTAATATGTTACATAATATATTTTTCAGAAATCTCAAATACTTCCAATTTACCTCTGCCAAATTTACTCAGAGTTTAGTGTTTATTTTATGTTGTACATTGACTCAAAAGGGAAGAATTCACAATAGTAATAAATTATAAAAGCATACTGAATTATGTCAGCTTTTTAGTTAGATCAGTAAAATATAAAGGTCTTATAGCCAAGTTATGATAATATTTTGGCTAATGGAGATTCTTTATCTTTTAAAAGTAATGATTTATTGTGTTCTGAAATATTTGGTTTAGAATCTTGCCTTTGACAACCAATTAACCTGATTAATTTTCATTAAATCCTGACGATAACTGTCTATCTCATGTTATATAACCGAAAATTTTATAATAGAAAGCTGTGCCTTATTGATATTAGAAAAATAAAGATATTAGATGCACAAAAATTGGATGAGGACAGGTAATGTTATTATTTGAAGATCATATATTTATATATATGGGTAAAACAGAACTACTAGTACTACTAGTGAGAATATGAAAGAGTGAAATATGAATAACAAATGGCATGATGATTCCTTTAAAAAATTAAAATATCATTACTATATTATCCTGCAATTTCACTATGGGCATATGCTCAAAGGAATCGAAAGTGATAACTCACACAGCTGTTTGCACATTCATATTTATATTTATTGGCATTATTCACAATAGCCAAAAGGTAGAAGCAACCCAAGTTTCCATCGATGAATGAACGGATAATCAAAATGTAGTAACTCCACAGGATCAACTATTATTTGGCCTTAAAAAGGAATAAATTCTGGTCCTTGCTACAACATGGATCAATGTTAAGGATATTATGCTCAGTGAACTAAGCCAGACACAAAAAGGTATGATTCTATTTATAGGAGGTTCCTAGAATAGTCAAATTCCTAGAGTCAGAAAGTAGAATTGTGATTTCCCAGGGCCTGGGAAAAAAAAGTAATGGACAGTTATTGATTGGTAAATGGGTACAGATTTTCAGTTTTGGAAGATGAATCCTAGAGATGGATCGTGGTGATTGTTGCACAACTCTATGAATGCCACTAAACTGTGCACCCAAGAATGGTTAAAACGGTAAATTTTGTCTGATACATATTTTATTGCAATTGAAAAAAAATAAAAGAAACTGTTACCAACACTGCCTCTCACTCCCCAAAATTCATAATAATGGTTGGGTCAACAATTCATGTGTAAAAGTCAATAGCCTTCATGTATACAAAAACACAGAAAACAAAAACAACAAACACCCAAAACCAAAAAACAACAGTTAGAAATTACAATCAAAGACCCTATTTTTGACTTTTTGTTTTGTTGTGGCTTAACATGAGTAACATAAAATTTACCATTTTAATAATTTTTAAGTGTGTAACTCCGTGGCATAAAGCTTATTCACAATGTGTGCAAACATCACCATTATCTTTCTATAGAACTTTTTCATCATCCCAAACAGAAACTCTGTGCCTACTCAATAATGATCACCCCATTCCACCCTTGTCCTATTCCTTGGTAACCCCCATTCTACTTTATGTCTCTACAGATTTGCCCATATAATCTGGGTGCCTCATATAAGTGGTACCATAAGATAACTTGTCTTTTTTGTCTGGTTTATTTCACTTAGCATTTTCAAAGTTCACCCATTTAGTAGCATGCATCAGTTTTTTCTTCCTTTTTAAACTGAATAATATTCCAAAGATTATATATATATTACATATATATATATATATAGTTTGTTTATTTGTTTGTTTGTTTGTTTATCCATTCATCTACTGATGGATATTTGGGTTTTCTCACATTTTGGATACTGTGAATAAACTGCTATGAACATCATTGCACAATTGTCACAGTGCCTGTTCTCGATTCTTTTGGATATATAGCTAGAAATGGAATTGCTGGATCACATGATAATTCTATTTTTAATTTTTTGAGGAGCCATCAAATTGTTTTCTGCAGCAGCTGTACCATTTCATATCCACATCAACAATGTCCAAAGGTTGCAATTTCTTCATAACGTTGCCAACTTGTAATTTTATATTTTTGTTTTGATAATCGCTATCCTAGTGGGTGTGAAATAGTATCTCACTTATATTTGTATTCCCCTAATGATTAGTGATATGGAGCATTATTTCATGTGCTTATCAGCCATTTGCACATTTTTAGAGAAATGTCTAAGTTCTTGCCTATTTTCTAACTGAGTTATTTGTTTTTATTGAGTTGCAGGAGTTCTTCACATATTCTGGATAGTAATCCCTTATCAGATATATTACAAATATTTTCTCCCATTCCCTTTTGTTGTCTTTCACTCTCTTGATAATATCCTTTGATGCATGCATTTTGATTTGATTTAAAAGTGCAACTTATCTATTTTTTTCTTTGTTGCTTGTTGTTTTGGTGACACATTCAAAAAATCATTGTCAAATCCCCTATGTTTTATTCTGTGATGTTTATAGTTTTAGCCTTTAAATTTGGTCTTTGCTCCATTATGACTTAATTTTTGTATATGGCACAAGGTAAGGGTCATTTCATTCTTTTGCATGTGAACAACCAGTTTTTCTACACTATCTGTTGAAAAAATTAGTCCTTTCCCTCAATGAATGCCCTTATTATGCTTGCTGAAAATCAACTGACCACATGTTATTTCTGGGCTCTCTATTCTAATCCATTGTACATATGTACGTTCTGTCCCAGTACAATGCTGTTTTGATTCACTTTTTAGTAAGTTTTAAAATCAGGAAGAGTGAGTTTCCCAACCTTGTTCTTGTTTTTCAAAATTGTTTTGGCTATTCAGGAGCCACTGAAATTTTCCATATGAATTTGGAATGGAATGAATTCTATTTCTGCAAAAGTGTCATTGGAATTTTTATAAGGATTGCATTGAATCTGTAAAATTCTTGAGTGTATTATTCATTTAAACAATATTAAATCTAAAATAGATGAACACAATGGAACACTTTCCATTTGTATATCTTCTTTATTTTTTTAAGCAAAATTTTGTAGTTTTCACTGTACAAGTTTTTTATTCTTGGTTACATTTATTCCTTTTTTTAATTTTTTTTGGTTACATTTATTCCTAAGTATAAAAATTGATGCTACTATAAATAGAATTTTTTAATATTTTCTTTTGGGATTTTTAATTTTTAGTGTATAGAAATGAAACTGATTTATGTGTGTGTTGGTTTTGTATCTGGCAACTTCAACTGAATTTGTTTATTAGCTCTCACAGTTTTGTGTGTGTTTGTGTTTGAGGGTTGCTTACATTTAAGATCACATCATCTACAAACTGAGATCATTTTACTTCTTCCTTTCTAATTTGGATGCCTTGTATTTCTTTATCTTAACTCATTTTTTCTGGCTAGAATTTCATGTTAAATCAGAATAGCCAAATCAGGCATCCCTTCCTTGTTCCTGATCTTAGTGGAGAAGGTTTCAGTCTTTCTTCATTGAATATGATGTTAGCTGTGGGGTTTTCCATGGATTTTATTATGTTGAGAAAATTTCCTTCTATTCCTGTTTATTTAGTGGTTTTCATCATGCAATGGAGTTAAGTTTTGTCATTTCTTTTTCATCAGTTGACATGATCATGTGCTTTTCTCTTTTTCTCTCCTCCTCCTCTGTTCTGTTTTATAATGCATTACATTCATTTTTCTTCATATGTTAAACCACTCTTGCATTCCAAGAATAAATCATACTTTGTAATGGTGTATAATCTTCTTAATGTACTGCTGAATTTAGTTTGCTGGTGTTTTATTGAGAATTTTGCATCAATATTACTCAGGGATATTGGTCTGTAATTTTCTTGTAGTATTTTGACTGGCTTTGGTAGCAAGGGTAGTTCTGGCCTCATAGAATAAATAAAGGAAGTGCTCTTCAATCTTATGGAAGAGTCTGAGAAAGAACTGGTATTAAGCCTTCTTTAAATGTTTGGTAGAATTCAGCAGTGATGCCATAGATCCAGGTCTTTTATTTCTTGGGAGATTTTTGATTACTGGTTCAATCTCCTTACTAATCATGAGGAAGACCCTGTTTTTAAAGCACCAAAAAATGTATAAATTGCCTCAAAGTAATTTTTAAGAACTATATGAGATCTATATAAAAATAATTGTAAAACCTATTGGTGTCTATCTCTGAGATTTGAGAAATATTGTCATACTATATTCTTCTTTAATATTATTTATTTATTTATTCATGAGAGACACAGAGAGAGAGGCAGAGACACAGGCAGAGGGAGAAGCAGGCTCCCTGCAGGGAGCCCGACGTGGGACTCGATCCCAGGACCCTGGGATCAGCCCTGAGCTGAAAGGCACTCAACCACTGAGACCCCCAAGCATCCCATCATACTATATTCTTAAATAAGAAGACTCAGTGTCATTTTTAAAAACTGACAATATTTCTAAATTAATCTATAAATGCAATGCAATCCCAATAAAATAGAAAAATAGTTTGAGTGAAAGTTTAGAGAAACCACAATACGGGATTTTTAAATTCATATGGAAAATTAAATATGCTATTCCCTGAGAAATTTTGATAAAAAAGGAGTGATGCTATGAGATTACCCTAAGAACTTGAAAAAATCTTACCTACAAGCTATGAAAAATCAAATCTCTAAGCTATGAAAACATAACTATAATTAAAACAATGAGGTACTGATATACTAATAGGCTGATAAATTAATGCCCAGGATGATATAACACCAAGAAATAGGCTCATGTAATCTCTGGAACAATGTAATACTCAGCAAATATATTGTTTTTAAAATGGTATAGCTAAACTAGAAAATAATATGCACTTGGATTCAAACTAGGTATCAGGACAAATTCCAGATGGATCAAATATTTGAAATGGAAAACAAGAAACTTTTAAAAATAGAAGAAATCATAAGAGAATTATATTCTTAAAACTTTTAGAAGCTCTTTCAAACATAAATAAGATCCTGAAGTCAGAACAATAAAATTGATAAATTTAAGTACAGAAAAATAAACAATGTTTTCATGGAAAAAATCCATCAGAATAAAAGCTAAAAGGTAAACAACAAAATGATAAAATATATTTGTAACTCTTAACATAAACAAGAGATTAATTCCCCTGATTTATATGTATATAAAACAAATCAATAAGAAAAAAACAATAGTGCAATAAGAAAAATAAGCAAAGTTTCTAAGCAAACAATGGAAAATGAACTACAAAACTAAAAATTATTTTTAAGGTATTGAAGATGCTCAATCTCATTTATTATTAGAAAAATGCAAATTAAAATTACACTGACATGCCATTTTTCACCTATCAGATTGGCAAATGTCTAAAATCTTGATGAATTTCCCTGTCAGTATGGATGTAGGTATAGGAAACATGTCTGCTGACACGTTGCAAGTGGGAGTGTAGACTAGTGTATCTCAATGGTGAGCACTTGGCGACATCTATCAAAATTAGAAATGCATCTACCCTTTGACCTAACAATGGTTAGAAATGATTCTGAGAATTTACCTTATAGAAATACTTAGACCTGTGCTACTTGATGTTTGTACAAGGTTATTACTCATTGCATCATTGTTCTTGTAGCAAACACTTGGAGACAACCTAAGTATACAGTGTAAGATTGATTAAATAAATGAGGGTATAATCATACAGTGGAATGCTATGCAGCTGAAATAAACAGTGAGAAAGCCTTGTATGTACAGATAGGGAACAATGCCCCAAGACTATTATAAAGTTTTTTTTTTTTTAAAAGAGTGTGACTTAGCATGCTGTGATAATGTTCTTATGTTTCTTTTGCATCGTTGATTTAGTTGTCATGTCATGTTATTATAGATGTATGTGATTCATTAGATGCATGAAAAATTCTAACTCCCACATGAAAACTAGAACATGAAAATTAATACATGAAAAATTCCCCTTTTGTTTTTTTTTTACAAAATAATTAAAATTCCTTTTATTCATTGCATGAGAACATTATACAAAAATTAAAAGTTTATTTTCTGAGTCCTCACTATTTTGAGAACTAATTGAAAGTTTACCAAATCTGTAGTTTTATCCAACTGAACCATAGAGATTTTACATAATCTCATCATCCAAATGAGTCAGGAATATTTTTTTCTATAATTTACATTATCATAATGTTTTTAAATGACACATTGGGACCCTCTAGTAGATGGAATTTGTTAGGCAATAGGTAGCTTTCTAAGAACATGAAATACAATAAAACAGAATGGGAAATGTCACAGTGAATCACATGTGATAAAAAAATATATGATCTGTGTTGTGATGAAAATTGTATTTCTTACATAGCAAGTGCTAAGAGTCCTGGTGCTAGGGATGCAATGACAAATGAGAACTTGTTTCAGCCCTTATAAAGTTTACAGTCTGTTGGGAAGAGTCGGGCAAGAAAGAAGCAAGCAAATAAGCCAGTGCAGGTTATAAACACATCAAGAAAGAATGAACAATATGCTGGAAGGAAGCCAGGGGTGGTGATTTCTTACAATACCCGTGGAGGGTCTCTCTCTGAGTAGGTTGATGTTCAGGTTGCAGCTGAAGCAGGAAAAGAAGCCAGTTACCTGGTGGTGCAGAGGAGAGAGCTCCAGGCACAGGGCGCAGCAAGCACGGATCCCAAGCAAAGAAAGAACCAGGTGTGTTCTGGAGATGGGAGCAGCAGGGAATGCAGCTTGATATAGGACGAGGCAGAGGACAGGAGCCAGAATACGCCAGGTGTCAAGGGCCAGGAGAAAGCAGGTTTGGATTGTGTTTCAGGTACAGCGTGGGGCCACTGAAGGACGTTGATCAGGGTGGTTGCATGCTAATGCTCAGGCTTCTCAGTATAGGGTGAATTAAAAATAAGGCAGTGGTGCCTTTGTGTAGGGTGAGAAGTGAGTGAATTTGCCCTTGATTTGAAGGTAGAAATGATATGTCATCGATGTAGAATTAAGCAGAAAGGAAATGTCAACAAAAACGACCAGCCTCATAGCGTTGCTAGCGAGGCGTATGGCAACACCATTAGTGGCATTTTTATGACCATCTACTCATCTAATGGACCTAACACCATGTCAGTGGCATGACATCTGATTAGCTTTGGCCTCATGGATCCCGCTTTCCTTCATAAGGAAGATGGAAACTTAGCTTTGAATGACATTCTAAATGTATGTTCACTTTGGATCTAAGTTTTCTGCCTATATACATATTTTATGACTTTGAGCTATTCAGTTTTTGCTGAAAAAAAACCTCAGAGCCTCATTTCTACATAGCATTTTTCTCTTGACCCGAGTTACAAGTGATGTTTCTTATTGGCAGAACTCATAAAGCTATTTTCCAAAATTTCATAAAATCGCGAGGACTTGGACAATTTGATCATCTTGCAAGGTGAACTTTTGTGAAAAATAAGTTGTAACACTTCCTTATTTCTCATCACATTGCTTTTATGTCCTGCCGTTGGAGGGTAGAAACAACTGAACCATCAGTTAGTGCTGTGTAAATGATTTATTATGGGTCTTGAATCTGTTCAATCTTTCACATTTATTTTCAATTAAAAAAATGTTTTTGGTTTTTAGTTAATAATCTATAACCTTAAGGGAAAAAATCAAAAATAATTAAAAATAAAAATGATGAAAAATTACTAACCATAAATATTGAAATGGAAATATGCCAATCTCAAATTTATAATAATTCCATCATATATATCATAGACCAAAAAATCCCAACCTCTGCTTAAAAGAACCTATAGCAAGATATTAGGAATATGAGCTGTGTTTGGTTTAGTTATTATTGGGAAATGATTATGCATTGATGTATGCCTGCCCCAGCAGACGCTCTGGGGGTTCCTTGGCTTTTAATTGAGGGGATGCCTTTGGGCCATGCAGGTGAGCTGCCTGTGTGACCTTATGGGACCTGGGCATCTGCAGGCCTCTGCTAAAAGCAAGATCAATGCAGGATTATATTTATTAATCACAGGTTTATAAATAACAAGTTAAAATTTAAATACAGGTATTAGGAGAAAGAAAAATTTTAAAATCCTTTTTTTTTTTTAAGTTTTTTTTTTTTAATTTTTATTTATTTATGATAGTCACAGAGAGAGAGAGAGAGAGAGAGGCAGAGACACAGGCAGAGGGAGAAGCAGGCTCCATGCACCGGGAGCCTGATGTGGGATTCGATCCCGGGTCTCCAGGATCGCACCCTGGGCCAAAGGCAGGCGCCAAACCGCTGCGCCACCCAGGGATCCCTTAAAATCTTTTAAGAGAAAAAGTGTACTAGTAGCCCAAACCATTGCATTATCAAATGGATGATGCATTTGAGGACACGTGCTCTTTTCTATGGCTTTGAAACTATTTAAAAATGCATTTTTCAAAATTAAATTGGAAAAGAATATTTAGAACCACTGAAACATATTTGTGCAGCCCAAATGTTCCAGGGGTATGGTTCAAAAACCACACAGACAGACGAGACCGATAACTTACAAGGACGCAGAGAAGTTAGACTCTGCTCTGCAGGTTTTGTTCCGGTGATCCTCTCCCGGCATCCCATCCACTTCTCTGGAGTGCTCAAGGCCATGGTTTTAGAACAAAAGCCAAATGCTTTTTGGTAATTTCTGTATAGTATCACAAGGGCAACCAAAAATAATGGGAAGAAAAAAGCCCAGACTTTCCTACAATCCAGCTTTAAGATCCTTGGGCAAATAAACTCACCCACATTCGGTTTCCTCATCTGCTAACATTAGCTCATAGGGCAGCTCACAGGTGGGGAAATATGTGCAATTGATCCAGCGCATTCCCTGATGTATATAAGGATTCACTAAACAGTAGATATATTAATTAATCAAACAGGGGCATACCAGGGATGCACTTCACGCAAATTTCAATTAGAAGAGCTGTGAGCAAAGGAAGTAGACCACAGGACCCGGCCTTCGGGAGCTTTCATCAACAATGGATGGAAGAAGGCAAAGAGAGGCTGACAGTCCTCGAACCAGGCTGCGCCAGGCGCAGAGTGATGCACTCTGTCTAAAAGACAACGTGATTGCAGCTCACATTTAAATAGGTAAAATAGACACCATTTTCATTCACATTTTGTGAATGTTTCCAGTCAAGAAACAGAAGTTAAATGCTGAAGCTCACAGGGCCACTAAATGGTCAAGCCTGGTTTAGGACTCAGGGCATTGGATCCCATGTCCCGAACCGTCCGGGAGATGGATGCATAACCTGAAGTCAACTTGTTGCCATTTGACCTACTGTATGTGTGTGTACATGACCGAAGCTCCAGGAAGAAAAAAATTCCCCAAGGAAACCATGCCAATGGGTGGGGACCAGGAACAAAGGAGCAGAGGAGATTCAGCAAGTACAACTCACCGACTGCCTTGATTAATTGCCACCCACACAACTAGGTGTTGCTGCTGTTTACTTAGAATGCTGCCAGCCATGAGGGTTCTGGATTCCTGAGGATTGCTCCATTCCTAGGCCTAACTGAAAGTCATTATCACTTATACCTGATGCATGACCCCCGCCCCAGCCGTGGGTTCTCGCTGTGTTGGAGCCAGGCAGCCAGCTGAGCCCCTGCACACAGTCAAGGCTCTTCCCCGAGGGTGCACCTTCAGGCCCTCCCGGGAGCTGAACCACATGTAGTACCTGCTTGTGGCTTCTTTCTGTGTCTCTCAAGGCTTAGGAGAGCTCCATGGGATTAGTGTTGCAGGTAAGGGCAGTGCCTAAAAGGACTCAGACGAATGAAAGAAGAAAAAAGAGAAGAGTAGAATTAGCCTCTGACATGTGGAGAAGCTTCTCCTTCCAACCTCCCTGCTGCTGTGGTTTTCACTGGGCTTCCAGAGGTCAGGGAGGAATTGAGTAGAAGTGTGAGGTCAAACAGTCTGGAGGCCTGGGCAGGCACCGGGCAGGGAGAGTTGGGTTCAGAGTCACATCATTCGGCGCAGCAGCCTTGGCGTGCCTGCTGGGAGGTCACCGGGACCTTGCCAAACCGAGCCAGAAGCCTTCATCCTCTCCTCTTGAGCCTCAGCGGGCAAAATAGTAGAGCAGCCAAGCTGCCTCTCCTGCCACCTCCAGGCCCTGCCTCGACCGCACACAGGGAGCCGCGTTCGTGGGGTGTAGGGTGGACGACAGGGACCCCGATAGCAGCATTCCCGGCTCTACCATGTAAACGTTAATTCCTCCAACTTCCATCTCTGTCCTTCATGAAGTCATTCCTCCTATGGCTTCTCCGTTTCTCTGTAAATAGTTTTAAAAAGAAAAATGGTTGTAAAAACCACGTAGTGTAAAATTTTAGGATCTTACCCATTTTTAAGTCACGTATACTGTTTAGCAGCATTAGGGATGTTCACACACGTTTGCAAACGATGTATGTCCCCGCTGTGAAGACACAACGTGCCTGAAAGGAACAGCTCGTGGGCACCTGAGCTTTCTGAAGCCACGAGCTTATGTCCCCTCAGTAACAGCAGCGATGTGTGGCCACAGCCAGGGAACAGGGGAGAGTTGGGGCAGAGAGGGGCTCGGGTGTGAGAAAAGGAGAAAGGGGAGCAGAACTGTCACGGCCCAAACTCCTGTGAGCTGCCCCTGCCCTAGTGTGACATCACTCGCTCTCAACCAAAGACACGGGGAGATGCTAAAAGAGAAATAAAATGATTACCAGAAACCCCATTTATTTAATGAACCCCATTAATTTAATTACAGTTGGCTAATGTTCAAAACACATGGGCAAAAACCGTTAAATAAAGAATTTTGTTAAAGATAAATAAAAAAATCTGATGGTGTTCAGATTCTTACCCTTTCTTTTTAACCTAAATATTTACCAGAACGAAATTATTTTAAAATCCACTGGTAGTCAGTCCCTAAGAATAGAATTCTCCAATTTACATAGTCCAAGATCGAGAACAATCAGCGCAAAGTCTAGGACAAAGTAAAGATTTGTCTTTCACATACCAAACACAGTTCTTCCATCATACATTCCAGGCACCGCGGCCAGAAACAAATGATATAACCAACCCCTTTGCGGGGGGGAAGGGAGAAAGAAGTGTTTCTGGCTTTTTTTTTCTTTTTTCTTTTTTTCCAGTTGTGGTAAAATGCACATAGAATTGATCGTCTTGTGTTTAAGTGTACAGTTCGGTGACACCCGGTGTATTTACATTGTTCGGCAACCATCGTTACCATCTATCCACAGATTCCTTTTCATCTTGCAAGACTGAAATTCTGTATTGTTTAATTCCATTAAACAGTGACTCTCCCTAACCTCTGGCAACCACCATTCCACTTTCTGTTGCTATGAATTTGAACACTCTAGGAACCTCATGTAAGTGAAATCATACAATACTGGTTCTTTGGTGACTGGCTTATTGAATTTAGTATAACGCCTTCAAGATTAATACAGACTGTTGCCTGGGTCAGAATTTTCTCCTTTTTTTTTTTTTTTTTTTTTTTTTAAGACACAGAGAGAGAGGGAGAAGCAGGCTCCCCGCAGGGATCGCGACGTGGACTCCACCCCAGTACTCAGGGATCACACCCTGAGCCAAAGGTAGATGCTCAACCACTGAGCCACTCAGGCGTCCCTATTTCCTCCTTTTTAAAGCCAAGCAATATTCTATATTCCATTGCATGGATACACCACATTTTATTCATTCATGTATCCACTGATGGATCCTTGGGTAGCTTCCACCTTTTGGCCACTACGAATAATGCTGCTACGAACATAGGTGTATAAATATCTTGGTTTTTAGATTCCATTGTCATTGAAAAAATCATGAACCATCTCACTGCTGTCTTATCAGGGACCTCGGAGTCAAGGTTAGGTTTTGAGTCTCTTAATCCCTCTTTTGATAACTTTAGGCCTCATAGTAGGCAACCCTCAGTCAAAATGGTTTTGATGATTCCTTCCACCTTTTTGGAAGTTAGGATGGGTGATTAAGCCTTCTTGAAGGTTGCAACTTCTGATTCTGCCCCCTTTAGGGTTTGAGTCAAAGTTCCAACTCACGTCAGGGATGAAAACCTTGGTTGAAAATGAGTTAACATGGTGTGCAGAAAGAGAAACCAGGCTGAATCTGATGTAAGACAGTGATACCTTCTTGAGTTAGCTGAATGAGTATGGGTCTGAAAACCTCAATAATCAAAGAACTAGGCAAACAAATGTAGGAAGGAAGGCTTATATTGGGAAATCAGCAGCAGCATGGGAACGTTAAATGTACAGGAACTTACAACCTACCAGGGAAAAATTAACAGGATATTTATGTAATTTTTTAAAAGCACACTTTGTTTTTTGAAAAAAACATGGAATACATATTGAAGTGTCAAAGTTTGGGGATCTCTGGGTGGCTCAGCGGTTTAGCGCCCGCCTTTGGCCCAGGATGTGATCCTGGAGTCCCAGAATCAAGTCCCACATCAGGCTCCCTGCATGGAGCCTGCTTCTCCCTCTGCCTGTGTCTCTGCCTCTCTCTCTCTCTCATGAATAAATAAAATTAAAAAAAAAAAAGTGTCAAAGTTTAAGCAAACCATAATGATTTCTGAGTTGGCATCGTTTTTCCTTATGGTGATAAATAAAAGCTTCGTTGATCCCAATGTACCCACTAACCAGGTACTCATTGAGTCCTGGGTAGAGCGTGGCTGGATTTGGATGTCAGGGGTCAGGGTTTGAATCCTGCTCTGCTACCTGGGTACGATACTTATTGTCCTGGATTCTGTTTCTATTAGTGTATAATGGGAAAAATGATTTTTAAACAAAAAATACTTCACAAGAATATTATCAGAATTAAATGGCACATGTGTTAAGGTGTCTGGCACAGGGCCGGCACTGAATGCTTGCTCACGCTCACTTCCCTGCCCTGCCAACTCCCTGATAGATTTCCCAGGTCAGGCAATGGTGTTTTTTCAAATACTCATGCCTCTGTTGCCATCATTGGAAAAGAGTAAATTTATCTGAGCCAAACTAGTTCAGTTGCTAAGTTAAGAATAAAGATCTCTTTTCAAGAAGGAGATCTGGCCCAAAGGGAGAGCTAACAACTACACTAGGACAGATACCCCTAAATTCTTTTCCAATCTCTGCTCATCACACTTGCTAAGATGTTGGAGGATCCAAGTCAACAGGATGTCAGATTACTCCTGTGTGGGAATGTTATGCCTCAGAAGATGTGTCTTCGGTTTTACATCGAAAGCCTCATTTTCCACAAGCAAGTCAGCATGTCAAGGCCAACTGCACAAAGGGAATGACAGATGATGATTCGTTTTTTTTTTTCCCCCTCTCTGGGTTCTTGGCATTTTTCTTTACCAAAACATTTATGTCTGTGGGGTGTTTTTTCTGGTCCCAGCTGCATTTAAGTGTACCTCTTACATATTGCTTTGTTCTTTTAGTGACATAACTGCCCTCCAATTATTGCTGCAATCAGCACTTTGCTTTCTTCTCCTTGTAGCTCTTTGTAGAGTGTATACAATGAGGGATATGATGCAGGCTGTTTAGAAATACTCTGGTCAATTTTCTTCTCTCCCTTTCTTCGTATGATTATCTGGAGACATGCTGTGTTTACTAGTGGTAAGCCATGAAACATGGGCCTCCGCTAGAAGAGTACTGGAGGAGAATGGCATGTGGTGGGAATTAGCACAGAAAACCAGGGACAGGAATCCCGGAACCTAGATCCTAAATTCATCTCTACGCCCAATCACTTGGTAAATGACAAACAGCGTCCGTGAATCTGCCGTCCTTTGAGCATCGTAGTGCTGTTTTTCTGCGATACTTATTCAGTATTAATTGAGTACGACTGAGCAATCAAGACAGGGGATGACATGTATGGACCAGGGAAAGGCTGCCCTTCCTTCTCTAAAAATTCTTCTGGAACATAGATATTAAATAACTAATTCCAGGTGTGTTCAGGTTCCCAACAGGATAAAGCCAAGGTCCTCCCGGAACATAGTTTAGGCCTCAATGCCTCAAAGAAGACTTGAGTTGGCTGGTCTCACAGAGGATCAGGAGAAAACGGGTCAGCCTATTGCTCTGAACGGATTTTTATCAAAATAGCCAATGCCATGAGAGACAAGTCCTTGGAAACCTCAGCCCTTGACTGAGAACTCTGGTTAGCACAGATCCTAAACAGTGGTAGTCATGGGTCCTGGGTTGGGACAGGGCAGTGTTTTCCAATGACTCTTCTTTCCAATACTACTCTCAGGAGCACCCAGGGGACTTCCACTCCACAGTCCCCAGGCTGCTAAGACGGAAAGTTTCCAGTGAGCAGGGGGGTGAAACGCAATTCAAGCCTCCCTGGTCTATTAAACACCCATGCTTCCTCCTCCATAGGTGGGTTTATAGAAGAAAGTAGTTATCAGGTGGACCATTAGCATATTTTTCAGAACAATCGCCTGCACCAACACTTTTATCAGCTTGGCTTTCTTGTCCCAGAATGCAGCCCTTGGCAGGAAGTCAGCTCTCTATTGACTTTACTAGTAGGATAAACAAACCTCCTTTGACACACAGAATGGCAGAAACTGTGACTTCCTTCCCACCTCCCATGGAGGCAAAGCAGTTCAAGTTGGAGGAAGCAGAGGGTTGGGCTTAACATGGATTCAGAGCAAAAGTCACGGTTAAATATCTGGCAAAATGCTCCCCGGGTAGGCAAGCGGGAGTGAAAGGCAACAGAATCACCCAGGAAGCTTCAAATATGAAAAGGAAGCGAGGAGAGTCCAGGAAGAAAGGGATAGACCCACTTCCCAAGAGATATTTGTTTTGCAAACAATGAAGTCTAAATGAGCCTTTTTAGCTTTAGATTTGCACTCTGAATCTGCTCCATCTTATTTAGTGAAATGATTGTAAGTGAACTTGAAAGACAAAGAAGCATTTTAGTAACCCTGGAACTAGAATATCAAACGCAAGCCTTGGGAATGTAATCATAAAAGCCAGTTTTAGTTTTGTTCCTCTGTTACCCATTTAAACTTGCTCAATACAGTTTAAAGGTAGCCTTCTCCTTCTCCGGGATGAGAAATCAAGCCATCTCCACGATTTTCTGCTCACTATTTTTTATTTTTTATTTTTATTTTTTTATTTTTTTTTTTATTTTTTTTTTCTGCTCACTATTTTTTAATAGAAAATCCTACCCTTACTGTAATATCTGAGCAAACGTAATTAGGCAATTACAATGGTCAGCACAAATGATTAATAGAACTCTAAACAATACTGTATTAAATCTTCAACTCCCTGTAGCAAGCCTGGGTGGACTGAGGCTGCCTTTTAGTGGCGGCATCAGAGAGGGGGAAGATGGGCTTGGTTCCCTATTTCTCTACTTTGTTTACTAGGTACAGATGGTACGAAAGTTTTTACTTGAGCCATGTTACCCTAAAATGGCTTCAGGATCCCTGAACTGGTATATGTTTATAGTTGGCTTTCTTACAGGAGATAGGAAAGCCAACTTTTTATGGGTTCATTGAGGGTAAGGGACACTGGAAAATTTGCTTATATTTCCCAAAATGAAGATGATTTATTTTCTTCCAAATAATTCCAGAAAAAAATACTCAATAATTAGAATATTGTTGTTTGGTGGCATAACTCATGTCATGAATGTCAAAAAAAGAGCAAAGAATGTGTTATTCCATATGTAGAATGATTATAATGGAGACAAAGCAGGACAGAGTTTGTTTTCTCCCTCCTATAATAAGGAGCCAGTCTAGCTTTTATACATGTGGCTGACCAATGTCTTTGCCCCTCCCCTTTCTGATCCTGGACATCCAATCCTCTGAGGTCCTGTTCCATGGAGGGAGAGAATGTGCTCCTGGTCCTGCCTCCAGGTCACTGAGGTATAGGGAGGATCTTTAGTCCTGCTAAAGGAAGGAGAGGTGCTCTTGGCATTGCATCTTGGAACTCAGATCTCATTTTGCAGTAGAAATATTAGGTCTCCCAATTTGAGAAATGGGAAAATATTATTACCCTACAGGATTTGGGATATTTATGGGATTAATGAATGAAACTACCCTTCATATAGCCAAATTGCAATAAACATGAGTTCCTTCCCTATTTCTTTAAAATAATTTACTGTGAATGGGTGGGGAAAAGAAAGATTGAAAGTATAATACTTGAAAGTGTCCATTACGTGGCAAGTACTGGTTAAGATAAATAGTACTATCAATGCTCAAAATCAGTTGTTTCGGACATTAATCGGATTTTTAGGGATTAATCTGAAACTCTATAATCGTTTTGGCAGGTATTTTTGAGAAAAATGTGTTACAGATTCTGAACAAGTGTTTCTGCATGAAAATTTGGACTAAAAACTGGCAAGTGTTATATATAGATATATACATATAAATACATATAGAAATGTTATCATCAAACATACATTGTGAAATAGTCTTCATTGGAGATTAAATGAATTTTAACCTGTTTTGTTAGAAAATTATAATTTTTAATTTTTTGTTACCAAAATTCCCAAGCTTTTCTGCTCAAAGCTCAAGGAAATAAATTATATTAATTGGAAAATAGACTGCACCATTTAGCTACCTTTTGGGTCTTCAGATAAACAGATACCCAAAGAATATTTGGGAGGATTAGATGTCTGCAAAGCAGCCTAAACTAGTATGTGACACTCTGCTTCCAGGATTAATCTGGGCTGGGAAATAGAAAGATTGTGGCTTTCCCAGCTGAAAATACGCGTCTATTGGTCTCCCTTCTGGTAAATTGTCACAAGGCTGTCAGGTAGGCTCATCCCTATGTTGCTATGTTACAGAATTTAGATGATACACAGGCACATCACCACGCTGCCAAACCCCAAGATACAAGGCCCAGCAGTATGTCATTGCCAAATGGGGCCATCTTGGTTCATGCAGGAGGGACATACCAGCAGGAAAAAGCTTCTGAGGAAGCAGGTGTCTGAAGACAAGACACACTTGGCTTTCCCAGTGGTGCTAGCCTGTGCACTCTGGGAATATTCTTTGCATTAATCCTGATTATAGAGACCAAATGACTGAAGACCTAGGATTTATTGAGTAATTTTCTGATGCCTAGCTAGCCAGTGTAGTATTTATTGCACTTCTTTCCCACTCTCTTCATTAATGAAGTCACCCATCTGTCAACATCAGATCTATTCTCTACCAAAGTGTTCCATGTGCCATGCAGATCCCCCCCTCCCCTGTATCTTGAACCCTTATTTTCCTGATTTCCTCTGTCCAAACTCTTCATAACTTGCTATCTGGTCCAAGTTGGACATTTTATCTCAGTGATTCTCTTGAGATTCCCCTAGAAGACTTTTGTCAACTATATAATTCCCACCAGAATCTTGTAACCAGTGGGATATTGGCTCTTAAAAGAGCTAAAATAATTAGCTTTAATTATTTGAAAATGGAGTCCATTTCCTCTACACTTGAGCTTGCAGACTGTGCCACCTGGTAGTCATGTTGCATCTTTCTTCTACTTTGAAAAACCCTTATGGAATTGGAAGTATTTTGATGATTTTTCTGATATATTTTCTTGTGGCTAAATTAGAATGGTATCTGCACAGAATTGAAGGGATGTTGAAAGATGGAAAGAACATAAGCTAGAAAGTAGACTACAACCATGCTCTGTTTTTCAGTTTTCCCATCTGTTCAGTGGGAAACATGATGCCTGAAGTAGGCCTCTCCTACAAAGATAAATCCTGCTAAATCCTTGATAGAGGTGAGGTTTCATGAACAGTTCTGGGTGGGTTGTGAATATCTTTCAGACATTACCCAAGTCATTCAATTTTCTTTCCAGATTTTCAACCTTTTCTCTTGGCAGAGTTTATACTTGTTTAGTAACAGTCTTAATCATGTTGTTACAAATGATAGTTACTTTCATGGGCAAATCATTACAATATTTTTTATATTTCTGCCTTCCATTGCTAAATAAACACACACACACACACACACAGTGGTATGAAATATATCACAGGTCATTTCTTGATGACATTAATACTTTCACATTCGATCTCTTGTTCTTCTTTGAGCTTCTTTGCCCTTCTCCCCACTCATCCCATCTTCCATAGGGAAGAAGATCAAAGAAAGCATCGACGTGCCTTCTCTCTGGCACCATCACCTCAAGACTTTCTTTCCAAACAGAGTCCACCTAAGCCACTCCCCGTGGCCTCTGGCATGCCCTCTGACCAGCAGCATTGAGGAAGGTCAGGATCCTTTGCGTGTCTATATTGCTTACTGTCAGGCACCAAAATAGTAACTCCCCTTCTTCCCTTCTCCAAACACGCAGACTTTCCCCCCTTGCTTGCTTGCCTTGTACAAAAGAAAGAAAACATCCTCATGTCCTGGACTTCTGCCAGTTTTCAAAAATAATTGGACTTCCCTTACTTTCAAAGAGATTAGTTCTCTGAGACTTCTAAGCTCAGATGTTCAACTCTGTGGGTGCTGCTTAAGCTTTGACTGACCTTTCCTCGGGACCCTCTGATGACATAGAGGCGACCCTATGGGCTGAGAAACAAGGGTCTTGTTATCTGTTTCCTGTTATCTCAGCCACTGAGACTGATGGGGACTGTGGCTCCAGGGCTGGGGGGAGAGGCTGCTGCTGAGGACAGAAGTGGGTCCATGGTCACCAGCATCTTTAGAATAAAAGGCTCGGTGCGTTTTTGTGGAAAGCTTCTTTGTTCTGTTCTGTCAAGTGCATTTTTAGTTCTGATAGAAAATATCAGCTTCCTGTCTCAGCTTCCTCTCCTCCAGTTTTCTCACCCTGAAGCCTCAAGCCTGTTGACAAATACCAGCAAACAGCTTGTGCCATGGTGGCTACTATGGGAGCAGTTCTTTCCCATCCATAGTTGGTGATTCTGAAAGCAGTGGGGTATAGTGGGAAGAACAAAGTCTTTGCAGCTAGACTCACCAGGCCAGTCCAAATTCAGCACATGTCATGGTTTGACTCTGAGCAGAAAACTGCCTCTCTGAGCTTCAGTCTCTCTACCTTTATTTATTTTTTAATTTTTAAAGATTTTATTTATTTATTTATGATAGAGAAAGAAAGAGAGAGAGAGAGAGGCAGAGACACAGGCAGAGGGAGAAGCAGGCTCCATGCAGGGAGCCCGATGTGGGACTCGATCCCGGGACCCCAGGATCACATCCTGGGCTGAAGGCAGGCACTTAAACCGCTGAGCCACCCATGCTGCCTGAGTTTCTCTACCTTTAAAATTGAAGGACACCTTACAAGGTTTTTTCCCCCCCAAATTAAAGATCATCTATACAAAATTCCTCGTGTTGTACTTGCTGCAAAATAAGTCAATTCTTAATTAGTTATTGTTAAAAGGATGTTTTCCACGCTCTTTGAAACTTTGCTTGAGCTAGATCACAAAAGGAAGTTAGGCCAGCTACAAAACAATAGACAAAAATCAATTTATTTGTTCCAAAACTTATACTTAAATTTTTAAAATTAAAACCCTGAGAGATTTAAAAATGAATATTGTGAAAGAAAAAGAATGTTAACTTCTGTTGGTACTTGGAAACATCCCATATTTCCATCTACATTATGCCTGCTCTTGAGTCTCTCCTCAAAAATACCCAGTTATTTTGGTAGGTTCGGAGACTTCTCTCATGGGAAGAAGAGTCTTGTAACGCTCTTCTAACTCGTTTCCTTCTTATTAGGATCCGTATTAGTCTGTTCAGGCTGCCATAACAAAATGCCTCAGATTGGGTGACTTAAATAATAGAAGTTTATTTTCCTTCAGTTCTAGAGGCTGGAAGTCTGAGATCAAGTTATTGTCAGGGTTGTTTTCTTCTGATGCCTCTCCTCTTGGCTCACAGATGAATGCCTCCATATTATATCCTTACATGGTCACCTTTTGGTCAATGTATATATCTATGTCCACCCCTCTTAACAGTAGACCAATCCTATTGGATTAGGGTCCAGCCACGTGACTTCATTCTACCTTAAATACCTCTATAAAGACCCTATCTTTAAATATGTCACATTCAAAGTACTGGGGGTGGGGATAGAACTTCAACAGATGAATTTTGTATGTGAATACAGGAGGGAGACACAATTCAACCCATAGTAAGGTCTCTGCAAGAAAGACATTTGAAGGTGACACTTCATCAAGATCTGCTCCCAGGGATGAGGCTGGTGTTTGAGCCAGGGATGTCATCTCCAAGTGTTGCTACGGCTTCTAGCCCTCAAGGTGCAAAATCTCTTTTGGGACTCTTTGGTCCTTTTTGCCAAAGACAACATATGCTCCCCATTCCTCTACATACTTGATGACTAAGCTGGACCTCAGTGTATCTTCATGAAGACAATGTCTGCACCTTCAGGCTCAGTTTCTCTTTTCACAAGACTCAGAGATGAGTCCCATGGCTTGGGTGGTGCTGGACCTATGTGGTACGCCCACTCGACAGAGTACTCAGAGCCTCCAAGAAGGAGGCTTGGTTACTGGTATGCAACTAAAATGCCCAGTTCTGTCTCCCTTAAGGATTAGTTAATTCCCAGATGATTCCAAAGTCCCACATCCTTCTACTTCACTTAACATGCCCACGAGGATATAAACCTGAACAGTGTGCTATGCTTAGGCACAAACTGCCATTCATGTTTCTATACTATGCTGTGAAATGCGTTTTTTCATAGGTTTTTAAGCTGATAGATTTTTAAGCCAGTGATAGACATCCCATATGTTTTTATGGTGTCTTCTTGTAATATCTTTGCTGTTTGTGTTCCATTGCCTTCTGTCATAAACTAGGATGGAATTTCATGGGAGTTTTGAAAGAAGAGAGAGATAAAGAGAGTAAGAAACCAAGGGACTACTTACTTTGTAGGGATTAGGACAGGATAGTTTCTGATTCATCCACCCATGTATACTTACTGCTTATAAAGGTGACCAACACATAGTGAGAACTCAAAAATGTTTGTGGATTGTTGAAAGGCATATGTGGCTATATTAAGGACTAGTGGAAGGCAGAGATCCAACTAACTACCGTTTTGTAGCTCAAGCTGAATTTTCTGGATATTTTTTTAGACCAGGACATACAGGGACGTCTTAGCCTTCTATAGTTAAGGCTAACATAGATCTAGCCATACACATAGACTCAGACACAAACATGCACATCACATATCAGTGGTCCTTTGTCCTCTATGGATCACATGCAAACAGAACAATGCAAATGGAGTTGTGTTCACTAAGAACATCTTTGTCACATTTCCAGCAACTTCACATCATGAAGTGTGCAGGTGCAACACATCATGGCTCCCTGGACGCTAGTTGGAAAGTAGTGGCTATCTTCCTTCAGCATATAGTAGGTCCAGTACACATTATCTTGGATTCTATAAAGCCATTTTTTGATATTGTTACCACTTCATTTGTTCCAGGTTTGAAAATAAGTGAGACATTTATGGAATTGTACTGAAGAATGTTTCAGAGATTCTCCAAATATGGGATGTTGGGTTCAGTTTCAGAACATTTTCCCATTAATGAGCATTATTTTGTATCTGAATGTAGGCACCAATGTACAAAGCTATCCTTTTGCATACATATATCTCAAATCTTTCCCAACTCTGTAAGTCTCTCCAAATTCTCCATTCTTGGGCTGAAACCCATATGTTCAGTTTTTTGGAACTCATCACTGACTGGATCACTACAAAGAGTCCTTCATGATAACTGTTGATAGCATTAATAAAATGAAGAATCCTCCAACCTCGCACAAGTTTTTATGATGCATTTTCTTAGTATTTAATACATTATATTTTCATCACCAATTTAAATAATTATTCACAGCTACCAATGATGCATGATCCTGAGAAGCCTTTCACTGACTCTTCCCTTCCCTCTCAAGGAATTAAGATTCTATTGTAGTACAACATCCCTCTGTCCATGGTAGCCTAATACACAAAGTGACTTGATAGCTGGCTTAATAGCAGCAACCAGAAAAGAAAAAAATATCTCCTACTACAGTGAGACATCCACTGTGATCACATGATGCATGATTTTAGATGTGATTCTTAAATTTCCTACTCCAGTCAGCACATCTCCCTCAACCCTGGTTCAGAAGCCTGGAATATTTTGAAATTTTATTGTGATATATTACTATTACTGAATTTGGATTTGGCATCTGATCATAAGGAGCAGAGGAAAGAAGTAAAAATAAGTGATAGAATTTACAAAAGGGAAAATAAGATGAAAGAGAAAAACATAGATCATGAAGGTAATAAAGGAAGAACTGTGCAGACCCATAAGAAGACTGTAGATGAGACTCGTGATGTAATTTTAAGGTTTTGAAGACCTTGAAACAGACTCCTTCAGTCTGACAACTGGCTAAGTGTGGGAGTGATGAATATGAGGATAAAATATCCCAGAAACAGCAACAACAACAAAAAAGAAGAGCCACATCAAAGGGCATAAATATTGCTCTTCTAATTCCATTCATGCCAAGAAGATGCCTGTGCAAGGGATTCTCAACCTTGGCACTTTTGATATTTTGGGCCAGATAATTCTTCATTGTGGGGGATTATTCCATGCATTGTAGGTTATTTAGCAGTACCCATTAGATGCTATAATTTCCTCCTCTCGGTTGTGACAACCAAAAGTATCTCCAGACATTGCCCAATGTTGCCAACATTGTCCCCACCGGTTAATAGTCACTGGACTGAGAGGGAATAGTCACCGGATTATCCTCCTTGGATTCACCACTGCATAAGGAGGTCAGCTAGCAGAGGTGAGCAAATATGTGGAGAGGTTAGCTTAAATTTAACTTGGCTCTAAACAACCCTCCTTCCCCATCTTCTCGCCTTCCCACAACTACACACAACACATTCTTTCCTCTTTCACTGGACCTGTTCCAGTAGCTGTGTGAGTCCTCTAAATCGAATTCATTTGCCTTTGACAATCACCTCTTTGATTCTACTGTAAGGGGTGGGGGAAGCCATTCTGTCCTGTTGTGAAAGGCTCTTTCGGTTTTCTGTGATCTCCCTAGGTGTATAGATTGCAAAACCCAGCCATAGACAAGGAGCTTAGACAATAGGAAGACTCATTAGTAAATCCTTTGAAGTGTGCAAACAAGGCAATGACAGACGCCTCTTCTTTTTCTTTCTCCCTCCCTCTTTCTTCCCATCCTCCATTCCAGATGCCAATGGTGGGAACTAGCAAAGCAATGAAAGTAAAGTGAAGAATGGGATCAGGAAAGCAAGGAGTCTTCACAAGCGACGTGGAGAAGGCTGCCAATGCTTCCTTTCCTCGCTGGCAAGGAACTCAAGAGACAACAGTCTGTACCGTAATATTGGGTCTGGTGAGGGAGGCACTTCTGAGAACAGGCCTCTTGGGATCATGGGTGGCTGTTAGGGCTTGGTGTAGGGGTTGGGGAGTCATGTAAGCTTGGTGATGAGCCCTGGATGCAATAAGCTTTTACTTGAAATGCGCTGGAGGGGCACAACTCACCTCTATTGCAAGCTTCTTTTTAACACTTGGTTTGAGTCATTTTTAAGACTTCAACTCCTACGTTTCCTCTCTGCCCTTGGGAAGCCATCCCTACTCTTGGCCAGCTGTACCAGCCTACCAGGAGAAGATGACTCTTATTCAGCCCTAGGATTCCTGACTTCATGTCATTGCTCTGGGGAGGAGAAAAGTCTAAAGGTACATTGTGATATTATAGGGAAGCAAAACTTTATCTTTCTTCCTTTCTAGGTTATTTGACTGATCTGATGATTAAAATGACATAAGACAGAGTAAGAAAAATAAATTTAATTCATGTGTACATACAGGAGCTCATAGAAATTCAGAAATGACCAAACAGGCAGCTCTTATGCCTTTTAGACAAAGAAACATAAATTCATGAAGAATTCAAGAGACAAAGGGGTTAGGGCTTGGGGTAGCAAGTTAGTAAAGAAAACAAGGTTTGTTTATACAATTTTTTTGGCCTTTAATTTCTTATCTCTGGTGATAAGAATGCCTTCTACCTCCAGGTACAGGGAAGGCAACTTTCACAAGGGGGGATTTTCCTCCTGCTTTCAGGAGGAAATGGAGGAGTGGCAGAGGGTCATTCTTGCACTGGCTGTTTCCTAAAAAACTTTAATTAAAAATAACCAGTATGCCAAAATGGCAGATTTGGGGACAGCCTTCCCTGAGCTCCACAAATTTCCACCTCTGAAATTTCCCTGGAAGTTTTACATGTTAGAGGCTGAATTAAGTACTATGAAGAGCAGAATTAGTAGGTTAGTAGCTGAGTAGTAGATTGTTCCATATCTCGTTGAACGCGTCTTTTAGTTCCGAGAACAGTTGAGACTCATTTTAGAATGCAGGGATGCCGATGGGCTTCCAAAGTTAGGCTAGTGTATAAGCAATCAGGTATTCAGTAAGAAGCCTTTTTATGGCGATTGGAGCAAATTCCAAACCATTTTCTGAATTCTGAGTGTACCCGATCAAAAAGATTTTTAAAAATATTTTATTTAAAATTCCGTTTCATTAATATATAGTGTATGGTTAGCTCCAGAGGTAGAGTTCAGTGAGTCATCAGCTGCATATAACACCCAGTGCTCACTACTTCAAGTGCCCGCCTTAATGCTCATCACCCAGTTACCCCATCCCCTCACTCACTTTCCCTTCAGCAACCCTCAGTATGTTTCCTAAAGTTAAGAGTCTCCAATGATTTGTTTCCCCCCTGATTTCATCTTCTTTTCTCTTCCTTTCCCCATGTTCTTCTGTTTTGTTTCTTAAATTCCACATGAGTGAAATTGTATGATATTTATCTTTCTCTGATTTATTTTGCTTCACATAATACCCTCTAGTTCCATCCATGTCATTGCAAATGGCAAGATTTCATTCTTTTTGATGGCTGAGTAATAGTCCATTGTGTGTGTGTGTATGATACACACACATCTTCTTTTTTAATTTTTTTTTTTTTTTTACTTATTTGAGGGAGAGAGAGAGCACACAGAGCAAGAAGGAGAAGCAGATTCCGTGCTGAGCAGACTGTGTGCAGCTTGATCCCAGGACCCTGGAATCATGACCTGAGCCAAAGACAGATGCTTAACCAGCTGAGCCCCCCAGGCGCCCCTCACCACATCTTCTTTAGCCATTCATTTGTTGGTGAACACCTGAGCTCTTTCCATAGTACAGCTAGTGTGGACATTGCTGCTATAAACACTGGGGTACAAGTGCCCCTTCGTATCACTATGTTTGTATCCTTTGGATAAATACCTAGTAGTGCAATTGCTGGGTCATAGGGTGGTTCTATTCTTAACTTTTTGAGGGACTTCCATGCTATTCTCCAGAGTGGCTGTACCAGTTTGCATTCTCACCAAGAATGTAAGAGGGTTCTCTTTTCTCTGCATCCTCGACAACGTCTGTGGTTTCCTGAGTAGTTACCTTTAGCCATTCTGACAGGCATGATGAGAACTCACTACAATGTAATTGACAAAGAATATTTTTCTATTTCTATGACTTGCAATATTTTAAGTTAATGACTGGAATAACCACTGATAACATTATAGCAGGACACATTAGATTTCTAGGACTTTCATACAATTTGTAGAATACATATAACAACATGAAGGAGGCTTAGTATTACTTCTTATTTGACAACACTTCCTATATAATATAGCATATCAAGCCTACTTAGTGTAACACCTTTTTTTATATAAGGAGAAAAAATAATTTTTGTTTGTGTGATTTCCAAGAAACTTTTAGAAAATCCTGCCAGTTTTAGGTCAAAAGACTTCATTTAAAATTTAATTTGGGGAAGTTTGTCAAAAATATCAAAAAAGTTTTAAAACACTTGATCAAGTAGGATCACAGGTCATTGTGAAATTGTACGCCGTTATCAATTTAACCAAAGTTAAAGACTTCACAGGCAAATACAGAAAATTATATAGTTAAGAAAACAACAATTTAGCTGTTTTAGTAAAGAAGCCTTGGCTTTAAATAATCAAAGACATGATGAAAGCAGTGTGAAGCACAGTTGGTAGGACACAAATCTTTGTTTTCTAAGTAGATTACTTAAAAGGTAAAGTAAAACCTTTATTTAAATTTCTTATTAAGAACAGACCAATAATCTAAGAAAACTTTGTCCTTTAACAAAGAGAGAAAATCAAATTTTGATTATTTTTGATATTAAAAAATTCATTTAACTTAATTAAATTTATTTTAATCTTAGCCAGCTTGACTACAAATTAAAATTATTTTCCAAAGATTCTTTTTCCACAAACCTTCTATAACTTTCTTTTTTACATTCAGATTTTGTCCTAGGTTTTCCTGTTCCCCATTTTGAAATAATTAGCTGCTCTTTAGACAAAATTACTTTCTTTTCCTTCAACAAAAATGTATTTCCATTCCTCATACCTTCTTTTACTGAAAACATACATGTTGCTTTCCTTGCATTTAGAGATGTTTCCCTTGTTATTTCTAGTGGTTTTAATTACATATATTAGAATTTTAACTCTTAAAAACCTTAATTTTTCGTGAAAATAAGGAAGTAAACAATTATAAACTTTTATATTAGCATTCTGTGGCTTGGTAAATTTATAAATACTTTTTATAATTTCTAGAAATAATGTTTTTTACAGTAAATTTCTCAGTGTGACACAAAATCTGTTTACTAATAGAAAAAAAAGAATGTCATTAGTTCCTCTATAAAAGGAAGCAAAAGTAAATAAGGCTATGCTCGATAATTGATGTTGTAATATTTCATCTTGTTTGGAAATGATCTAAATACTTAATGGCTATGCTTCATTTAATTTAATTTAGCAGAACTTTTAACAGTGGAAGTTACCAAATAGATTTGGGTGACTATTTTTAATTAAACACACCATCAAACAATCATTATTGAAAAGTTCACATAAAAATTCTTGAACTAGGGGTGGTGGAAGGGGAGGTGGGCGGGGAGTGGGGGTGACTGGGTGGTGGGCACTGAGGGGGGCACTTGACGGGATGAGCACTGTGTGTTATTCTGTATGTTGATAAATTGAACACCAATAAAAAATAAATTCATTAAAAAAATTCTTATACCACTTGCATCTATATAGCTTACCTGTTCTCTACAATCATACTTAGATTACTCATGGAAATTTCATGAAACATCAAAGCAGCTAGGCATCATCTTAAGTTATTTTTTTGGCTGACAAATTTTGTAACAGAGATAATACGAGCTTATTTGACTTTCAGTAAAGCCAGCCAGAATAAAAGTTGCATGTTTGCATTACATTTAATCATTGAAGACATTTCTATTTAATTAAACCAACAAACTTAAAGTAGCTTTTATTTACCAAAAATTATCCTAGGTGAAGTGAACTTGAAAAAACATTTGAGTCAGTTTTTATATTTCTGAGAGTTTTAAAAAACCTAATTCATAAACACTTACTTTTAAGCCAATAAAACAGAGCTCTTTTTACAAATTAATCTTCATAATACCATCCAGAGAGAAAAATACCATATCTATAACATACATGTACATGTATACAGATGTAAACATACAGACAGACACAGAGGTCTTATAGCTTTCATTCTGAAATGTGAGCTATGAATCAGATGCAATACAAATTCACTATTTTATAAATAATTGTGTCTCTGGCAGATGGGAAAAGTTAAGGTTACCCACTTAAAAATTGTTTTGCTAACACTTGTGGAGAAGACTTTGAAGATTTGTATTTCTTCTTGACAAGTAATCTTAAGGAGGCTATGGTCTAGAATTTAGGCAAGAAAGTGTTTCTGGCATTTTGTATTCTTAAAAACTCCCTCCCCCTTTTTTTAGCTTCAAGAGTTTTAATTACCTCTTAGGGTGTTTATATTTTAATGGTAAGATTTGCATCTTCAAGGGGCAGAGAAAGAATGTAAGTTGGTTTCTCTCCCTCTCTCTCTTTCTCTCTCTCCTTCCTCCTCCCCCATTCAGCTGTTTTTGTTTTGTTTTGGTTTGGTTTGGTTTTGGGTTTTGTGGGTTTTTTTTTGTAAGATCTTCTGAAAGTGGAGGTATTATTTATAACTTAAATTTATAATTTAAAAGACTTGCTGTTCTGCATTCTTTAGATGAGGTTCTAGGATATATCTGCAAAGAATATTGCATAGGAAGGCTTGACATTGGCAGAGCTTGATTATAGGGCCCAGCAAAACAAGCTTTATTGTTCATCCCAGGTGCTTCTGCTAAATTTACTTCTTGGCTTTTAGCATTTACCGGAATAACTGTATAAACTGGGCCCAGGGATTAGGCTGAAGTGCTTATAGGAAAAAGGAAGCTAAAACAGGCAATTGGGTGTTTAGGGGATTTTCTGGGGAAGGTGGAGGGGTTTAGGAGTTAAAATAATTTGCTGAGAGGATGGGGCTGGATTTTAAGAAAAGGAATTTATGTTGGATGTGGACTTTAAAGTTTAATTGCTGTTCTTTCATCTTGTTAAGGGAGTCCCTAAGGCTAGCTGTTATACTTCCTTGTACTACTTTTTAATTTGGTCTTTTTATAGGTACCTAAAAAACAATTGTTTAGGATGAGAGATCTCAAAAAAAATTTTAATAGAGCAAGTCAAAGGACCCATCATCTAGCCATTGACAAGTAGGATTGTATATTAATCTCAGCAGCAATTCAAGCCAATAAACTTTTTTATGGCTTAACCAAGGATACAAGAGGCATCCCACAAGAGAGTGCAGAAGAGTTAGCCCTCACAAGATCCACAGGTAGCCTAAGTAAACACAGACGATAATTATGAGGGGCCGTCTCTTAAATAACTGTTCCAAAGCACAAGGAATCATGTGTTTCCACCCCCTTTTGAACATAATAGGGTAGCTGAACAAGCCAAAGTTCACTCCTCCCTTTTTTTTTATTAAGATTCTCTAAGCTCAGATCAATGGCTTATTCAGCTACTTACCAAATGCTTATGCATCCTCCCGCCTGCAGAGACCAGAGAAAATATACTCACATTTTGTCATAAAGCAGACAAAAGAAAACAATGACCTTCTCTGGGAGGAAAAGGCATCAATAGCAAACAAATTTTTACCAAAGTTGATATACCCAAGGAACTAGTTTATACAAGTATTTTGTCCAGTTAATTTAAATTTAGAAAAAAAAAAAAAGAACTCTCATCACTTTCACTTTTAACAGACCCTGCAGGCAGACACCTGATTGATGTGTAAGAATTTTTACCTTCTTCAGGCATGTGTCAGAGGTCCCAGGATCTCTCCGTCAAAGCAGTCCTGGAACAAGTAGGGTCCAGCCAGAGAAGGGTCCTGGCTGGCTTGCCAAAGCTATAGAGGAGGAAAACTTTCTTTTCTTCCCTCTAGTTTCTCTGGCTGGTCCAATACTGTAATCAATGGAAGACAGATTTCTTTTAGACAAAGAAACAATGAACTTGTGAAGAATTGACAAGACAAATGGGTTTGGACTTGGTGTAGTGAATTAGTAGAAAAGTAAGTTGTCTTTGTATAGTCCTCTCAGCCCTGAATTTCCTATCTCTGGTGATTAGGATGCCTTTTACCTTCCAGTTGCAAGGATAGTACCCTTACATGGGAAATTTATTTCCTGCTTTCAGGGGGACAGAGGAGGGTCAGAACATCCTTCTTGTACTGGCTGTTTCTTAAGTAACTTTAATGAAAAACAATCAATATGCCAAAGTGGCATATTTTGGGGCAGGCTTCCCTGAACCCTATCAATATTTAATAAACATGAACAGGTGGATTTGACTGTCCTTAATTCAACATGAAAAGGTGCAAGACCAGGGATTCTACTTTGAGCTAGAGAAAAGAAGATCAGTGAAGAGCAGTATATCTAAAATCACACTCTGACAGCCTTTAAAATAAAAGATAAATTGGAAAAACATCCTGAGACTACATGATACAAATCCATAAAATCTAGGCAGGTCCCTCTCCACAATGCTCTTCAGGATTCCACAACTGAAGTGTCTTCAAATCTTTATATCCAATCCTTCACACAGGGATTTTTTACTAGAGAGAAACTGGGCCCTTCAAGAGTACTATTATGAGTGTCATCACAGCAAATGCATTCCAGAGGAAAGCCTGGTGATGAGGCTGTGGATTAATGACCTTATTAGGGTCATGTGGAAAGTCAATGACAAATCTGGAAGCATAAGGTTCTACAGTGCTAGGTGGCCTCACCCAGTGTGTGGGGGATAGTGAATGCTGCACAGTGCTTTAGCCTTGGTAGTGACAGGAGATGCACCCCAAATAAGATCAACATAAGAGGTGAGCTTGCTGTCCATGCTCACCACCCTCAACTGTTCTACATGCTCTTCCTGGACATATGCAAGACCTTTAGATCCCAAGACAATGATCTCCATCATTAAATAATGTGATCTCTTTTCCTATGAGCAAATCCGAAGGTATTTACCAGTTATTCCTTTCTTAAAAATTGTATTATTTTATCACAAATGATTGGAGGTTGACTGTCAAGAAATTTTTGAAAATATAGAGAAGCAAAACAAAACAAAAGAAAACCAAGCATAATGAGTCTAAGGAAGATGGGGGAGAAATAGGGGACCCTAGTTTCATCTGGTCCCTGGAATTCACCTAGACAGCAATCAAATCATTCTGAACACCCATGAACTCAACTGGAGATCTAAGAAAAGAATTGCTGCAATTATGCAAGTAGAAAAGAACCACTTTTTGCAAGAATGACAAGACAAGAAATCACCCGAAAAAGAGAACAAGAAGGAGTACTGACTCCAGGGACCCAATCAGTACGGATATAAACAGGATGTCAGAACTAGAATTCAGAATAATGATTATAAAGATACTAGCTGGGCTTGAAAATAGCATAGAAGACACTAAAGAACCCCTTTCCAGAGAAATAAAAGAAATACAGTCTAATCAGGTCAAAATCAAAAAGGCTATTAATGAGATGCAATCAAAACTGGAGGTTCTAACTGCGTGGATATGAGGCAGAAGAGAGAATCACTGATTTAGAAGACAAAATGCTGGAGAATAAAGAAACTGAGAAAAAGAGATCATGAGGACAATTCGAGAGATATGTGATACCATAAAATGGTACACTAAACTCTAAACAATATTAGAATAATTGGGGTCCCAGAAAAAGAGGAAAAGAGAGAGAGAGAGACAGAAGGTATATTCAAGCAAATTATAACTGAGAACTTTTCATCTGGGGAAGAAAACAGGCATTCAAGAAGTCCAGGAGCACAGAGAACCCCCCTCAAAAAAAATATGTAGATCAAAACCTTGACACATAAGAGGGAAGCTTTCAGGGATCCCTGGGTGGCTCAGCGGTTTAGCGCCTGCCTTTGGCCCAGGGCGCGATCCTGGAGACCCAGGATCGAATCCCACATCGGGCTCCCGGTGCATGGAGCCTGCTTCTCCCTCTGCCTATGTCTCTGCCTCTCTCTCTCTCTCTCTCTCTCTCTCTGTGTGTGTGACTATCATAAATAAAAAAAAAAAAAGAAGGAAACTTCCAAATTTCAGAGACAAAGAGAAAATTCTAAAAGCATCTCAGGACAAGAGGACCTTAACCTACGAAGATATAGACATAAGGTCCATAAGGTCAGCAGCAGACCTGTCCACAGAGACCTGGCAAGCCAGAAAGGACTGGCATGATATACTCAGGGTATATGAAAAAAAATATGTGGTCAAGAATGCTTTATCCAGCAAGGCTGACATTGAGAATAGAAGGAGAGATAAAGAGCTTCCAGGACAAACAGAAACGAAAAGAATTTGTGACCACTACACTAGCCCTACAAGAAATATTAAAGAGGACCCTACAAGCAAAGAAAGAGCCCAAAAGTAGCATAGACCAGAAAGGAACAGAGACAATATACCGAAACACTAAACTTACAGGTTAATACAATGTCACTAAATTCATATCTTTCAATAGTTACTCTGAATGTAAATGGGCTAGATGTTCTAATCAAAAGATGCAGGGCATCAGGTTGGACAAAAAAAACAAGTCTCATCCATATGGTATCTAAAAAAGACTCATTTTGGAACCAAGTTGGAGTAGCAATCCTTGTATCAGACAAACTAGATTTTAAACCAAAGATTGTAATAAGAGATGAAGAAGGAGACTATATTACAATTAAATTACCTATCCAACAAGATCTAACAATTGTAAATATTTATGCCCCTAACATGGGAGCAGCCAAATATATAAACCAGTTAATAACAAAATTAAAGAAACGTTAATAATAATACAATAATAGTGGGGGACTTTAACACCTGACTCACAGCAATCTGGATAGATTAAGCAGAAGATCAACAAGAAAACAAGGGCTTTAAATGACACATTGGGCCAGATGGACTTCATAGGTAAATATTCTTTACAGAACATTCTATCCTAAAGAGCAGAATACATATTCTTCTCAAGTACACATGGAAATGGAACAGTCTCCAGTAGATCACATACTGGGTCACAATTCAGGTCTCAACTGGTACCAAAACACTGGGATATTACCTGTATATTTTCAGACCACAATATTTTGAAACTTAAACTCAATTACAAGAGGAAATTTGGAAGGAACACAAACACTTGGAGATTAAAGGGCATCCTACTAAAGAATGAATAGGTTGACCAGGAAATTTAAAAGAATTTTAAAAATTCATGGAAATACAACTGTTCAAAACCTTTGGGATACAGCAAAGGTAGTCCTAAGAGGGAAGTATATAGCAATACAAGAAACAATACAATAAAGTTTCTCAAGAAACAAGAAAGGTCTCAAACACACAAGCTAAACTTACACTTAAAGGAGCTGGAGAAAAACAGCCAATAAAGCCTAAATCCAGCAAGAGAAGAGAATCAATCAAGATTAGAGCAGAAATCAATGAAACAGAAACCAAAAGAACAATGGAACAGATCAATGAAACTAGGAGCTGGTTCTTTGAAAGAATTAATAAGACCAATAAACCATTAGCCAGACTTATCAAAAATAAAAAAAGAAAGGAACCAAATAAATAAAATAATGAATGTAAGAAGAGAGATCACAACCAACATCAAAGAAATACAAACAATTATAAGAACATGGTATGAGCAACTATATGCCAACAAATTAAGCAATGTGGAAGAAATGGATGCATTTCTAGAAATGTATAAACTGCCAAAACTGAAACAGGAAGGAATAGACAACTTGAACAGACCCATAACCAACAAGGAGACTGAGGTAGTAATAAAAAATCTCCAAACAAGAGCCCAGGGCCAGGTGGCTTCCCAGAGGAACTCTACCAAACATTTAAAGAAGAATTGATACCTACTCTTCTGAAGCTGTTTCAAAAGACAGAATGGGAAGGAAAACTTCCAAATTCATTCTATGAGGTCAGTGTTACCTTGATCTTCAAACCAGACAAAGACCCCAAGAAAAAAGGAGAATTACAGACCAACATCCCTGATGAACATGGATGCAAAAATTCTCAACAAGATACTAGTCAATAGGACCCAACAGTACATTAAAAGGATAATTCATCATGACCAAGTGGGATTTATTCCTGGCTGCAAGGGTGGTTCAGCATCTCCAAATAAATCAATGTGATACATCACATTAATAAAAGAAAGGGCAAGAGCCAAATGATCCCCTCAATAGATGCAGAAAAAGCATTTGACAATGTATAGTATCCTTTCTTTATTAAAACTCTTCGCAGTGTAGGGACAGAGGGAACATACTTAAATATCATAAAAGCCATATATGAAAAGACCACAGTGGATATCATTCTCAACAGGAAAACCTGAGAGCTTTTCCCCTAAGGTCAGGAACACAACAGGGACGTCCACTCTCACCACTGTTGTTCAACATAATACCGGAAGTCCTAGCCTCAGCAATCAAACAACAAAAAGAAATAAAAGATACCTGAATTACCAAAGAGAAGTCAAACTCTCACTCTTTGCAGATGATGTGATACTTTATATAGAAAACCCAAAAGACTCCACCTGAAAATTCCTAGAACTCATACAGGAATTCAGCAAAGTGACAGGATACAAAATCAATGCACAGAAATCTGCTGCATTTCTGTACACTAACAATGAGACTGAAGAAAGAGAAATTAAGAAATCGATTCCATTTACGATTGCACCAAAAACCATAAGATATCTAGGAATAAACCTAAGCAAAGAGGCAAAGGATATGTACTCTGAAAATTATAGAACACTCATGAAAGTTGAGGAAAACACAAAGAAATAGAAAAACATTCCACGTTCATGGATTGAAAGAACAAATATTGTTAAAATGTCTATGCTACCTAGAGCCATCTATACATTCAATGCAATCCCTATCAAAATATAATCAACATTTTTCACAGCACTGGAACAAATAATCCTAAAATTTGTATGGAACCAGGAAAAACCCCAAGTAGCCAAAGGAATATTGAAAAGGGAAACCAGAGCCGGGGGCATCACAATGCCTGACTTCAAGCTGTATTACAAAGCTGTGATCATCAAGGCAGTGTGGTACTGGCACAAAAACAGACACATAGATCCATGGAACAGAACAGAGAATCTAGAAATGGATCCCCAACTCTATGGTCAACTCATCTTCAACAAAGCAGGAAAAAATATCCAGTGGAAAACAGACAGTCTCTTTAACAAATGGTGCTGGAAAATTGGGCAGCCACATGCACAAGACTGAAACTGGACTATTTTATTACACCACACATGCAAAATAGACTCAAAATGGATGAAAGACCTAAATCTGAGATAGGAATCTATCAAAATCCTAGGGGAGACACAGGCAGGAACCTTTTTGGCCTCAGCCACAGCAACTTCTGGCTAGACATGTTCCCAAAGGCAAGAGAACAGAAGCAAAAATGAACAATTGAAACTTCATTAAGATAAAAAGCTTCTGCACAGAAAAGGAAACAGTCAACAAAACTAAAAGACAACCTACAGATGGGAGAAGATATTTGCAAATGACATATCGATAAAGGGCTAGTATCCAAGATCTATACAGAACTTATTAAACTCAACACTCAAAAAATAAATAATCCAGGCGAGAAATGGGCAGAAGACATGAAGAGACATTTCTCCAAAGAAGATCTACACGTGGCCAAGAGACACATTCAAAAAAATGCTCGTCACTTGACACCAGGAAATAAATACAAATCAAAACCACAATGAGATCCCACCTCACACCAGTGAGAATGGGGAAAATTAACAAACTAGGGAACAACAAGTGTTGGTGAGGATACAGAGAAAGGGGAACCCTCTTGCACTGTTGGTGGGAATGTGAACTGGTGCAGCCACTCTTGAAAACTGTGTGGAGGGTCCTTAAGAAGTTAAAAATAGACCTGCCCTACGACCCAGCAATTGCACTGCGGGATTTACCCCAAAGAACAAATTGTGGTGATACAGATGTGAAGAGCACCTGCACCCCAATGTTTATAGCAGCAATGTCCACAATAACCAAACTATGAAAGAGCTCAGATGTCCACCGACAGATGAAGGGACAAAGAAGCTGTGGTCTATATACTATGGAATATTAGGCCTTAGAAGGGGTGAATACTTACCAATTACAGCCATGGGGATGGAAGTGGAGGGTATGATGCTAAGCAAAATAAGTCAATCAGAGAAAGACAACCATCATATGATCTCACTCGTATGTAGAATCTAAGAAACAAAACAGGGGATTATAGGGGAAGAGAGGGAAAAATAAAACAAGATGAAATCAGAGAGGGACACAAACCATAAGAGACTCATAATCATGGGAAACAAATTGAGGGCTGCTAGAGAGGAAGCGGGTGCCAGATAGGGTAGCTGGGTGATGAACATTAAGGAGGGCATGTGATGTAATGAGCACTGGGTGTTATGCGCAAGTGATGAATCACTGACCTCTACCTCTGAAACTAATAATACGCTGTATGTTCACTGAATTTAAACAACAACAACAAAACACATCTTGAAAAAAAAAAACATTAAAAAACTATAGGCTGAAGAGGGATTAAAAAAGAAAGAAAATCAACCATAATCCCCAACTGCTATGCAAAGTTAACTTGTGCTAACATTTTTTTCTATATCCATCCAGTTTTGGTTTTTATGAAGATGTAAATTTTTAAAAAGTCATTTACTATTTTTCTTTAATAATTTCCTGGAAACTATTATACTTTTTGAAAGTTTTCACATATGTGATATGTGAGTGTGGACTTCCTAGAGCAATGGTTTCCAAATTTGATATGCCTGTACTCACCTAGGGAATTTTTAAGAACATAGATGCCTGGGCTTCTTTTTTCTCTTTTTTAATTAATTTTATTTATTTATTCATGAGAGACACAGAGAGATCTTTTCTTCTCATCATTAAATTAGTCTTGAGTGTGGCATAGTCTTCACTTAAGCCCTAATGTTGCTCCATCCCAGCCCTTCTAAGTCACTGTTTCCAAGACCTAGATATCTGAGAATCACAGAATTGAGTCTCCTTGGGGTTTGCCACTGGCCTACTCTTCCTGAAGTGGATAAAGGAGATTTATATGTTTATTGAACTAATCTAACTACTGTGTTTATGGAAAGGGTCATTTATCATTTGTGTTCAGAAAATGCTAGTCTGAGTATCAAGAGTTTTAAAAATCTCCTGGCAGATTTTGTTTTCACTCTATAAAAAAAGGTGAGGATTTCTTTAATGCCCTTTCTTACCTTTCTGTTTGTCTGAGACCTTTAAGAAGCCCACGCATATCATTGATTTGGAATATTTTAAAATACGGTTTAAATATGCTGTGCAATATTTTCCTACCCTTTCACATACCCTGCAAGTCCTTTACATAGAGGTCTGAATAATATAACCAGAAGAGGTTTGAAAAAGAAGCCTATTTGTCTATCATAACCTACACTGGGTTTCCTTCCAACACTCATACTCTGGGTTTCCTTCCAACACTCATACTCTGTGATTCCAAGTCCAAGGAAGATGACACAGTAGGGATGAGTTCCTTAGCGTAGGAGGCATAACTGTGTATTCACACCTGTTGGTGTTGGTCAGAGGACAGAAAGCACACTGTGATGATGATCTTATCAGAAGCCTCTTAGCTTAAATACCATAATGCCAAAGTGTTCATCAGTGGGAGACTATTGATCAGGGGACATGAAGGAGGTAAAAACTAAAACCCTTTGGAGCCCTTGTGCATGGTTGGTGGGAAGGTAAAATGGTGCAACCACTGTGGAAAATGGTATTGGGATTCCTCAGAAAATTAAACATAGAAATGCCATATGCTTAGAAAATCCACATCTGGGCATGTACCCAAAAGCATTAAAAACAGGGTCTCAAAGAGATATTTGCACACCCATGTTCACTGCAGCATTATTCCCAATAGCCAAGAGGTGGAAACAACCCAAGTATCCATCAATAGATGAGTGGATAAGCATAATGTGGCATATCCATACAATAAAATATGATTTAGTCTTAAAGAGGAAGGAAGTTCCAACACTTGCCGCAACGTGGATACACTTTGAGAATATATTAAGTGAAATAAGCGAGTCACAACAGGACAAACACTGCATGGATCCATTTGGATGAGGTTCCTGGAAGAATGAAACTCATAGAGACAGACAGTAGAATGACGGCTACCAGGGGCTGGCGGAGGAGAAGTGGGGAGTTCGTGAGCACAGAGTTTCAGTTTGGGATGATGAAAATCCTGCGGATGGATGGTGGTGATGGTTGCACAGCAACGGGAGTGTACTGCATACCCTGAACTCTACACTTAAAAATGATTAAAATGATATTTCATGTTGTGTGTTCTACGACAATTGAAAAAAAAAAAACTAAACCAAAATTTTGCTTTTGTGAACCATATGCAGAAAACAACACAAAATCTCCTTGACACAATCAAGAATCACTTTTGCTGCTATAAGATTTCAAAGAAGGAAAGACCAGGCCGGGAGGAGGAAAGCCTGGAAGAGGAGAGTGTTCAGAGCAGAGGCCACAGGGTCTGAGAAGCTGATGGAAATCACCGACCCACTAATAATGGAGAATTTGATTTTTTTTCATGAATTTTAGGTACACTGGTTTCTCTTCATTTTCTGTTCCTTTTTTCCATTTCAGCATTTTTTTTTTCAGAGACTTTCACTATATACATGGGCTCCAGGAAGCCTGGTGCACAGGAGGGTAGCTGAGGATGGACCCTGTAGAATCTTCACCTACAGTCTCCAATCGTTATCCCACCACACTTGCTTTATCATTTTCTCTTCTATGGATCTATATTTATAGTATATATATACAATGTACCCCAAAATACATGTTTCCTAAAGGCAAACAGGATAATTTCCTACAACCATCCAAATCAAGAGATTAACATGAACAACAATATGAATGTACTTGATACTGCTGAACTGTATACTTAGAAATTAAAATGATAAACCTTATGTTATACATTTTTTACCCTAATAAAAAAGGGAAGGAAACAAAATTAATGCATTACTACCCTTGAACCCATGGAACTCATTGAAATCTCACTATTTATTCCAATAAAGTTCTTAATGGAAAGCAGAGGAGAGGAGGGGAGGGGAGGAGAGGGGAGGAGAGGAAAGGAGAAGATCGTGCATTTCACTCAGATATTACTATGGTTCTACTTCTCTTCACTTGGAAAGAGCTGCTTAGTTTGTCCTTGTTTTTCAGGATCTTGACATTTTTGAAGAGAACAGACAATTATTCTGTAACGCGTCCCACAATTTGGGTTTATCTGACACTTTCTCATGATTGGGTTGGAGTCATGCATTTTTGGTGGGAATCCCAGAGAAGTGATTGGTGTCCTTCTCAGTGACGCATCTCAGAAGATGTAGGACCTGGCTGAGTTTAATCCCCACAGATGTCAACTCTGGTCCATTGGTTTGGGATCTTCCAGGTTTCTCCACTGCAAAGTTTCTATTTTCCCTCCTATAATTTGTGAGCATTCTGTGGTAAAATACTCATGAATAGGTAAATTCCTTGTACTTTATCAGACTTCCACCCACTAGTTTCAGCACCTATTGATGATTCTTGCTTGAATCAATTATTGCTATTTTGGTTGCTAAGTGAGGATTTTCTAATTTCACATTTAGTTCTACATTTCATAGCTGCATTCTACTGTGAAGAACTTTTAATTCCCCCACCACTTCCCACATATTTATTTATTTATTTGTATTAGAAAAAACTCATGGGTTCCAATTTTATTCAGTGGCTTATAATCTGTTCCCATCATTATTTTGATGCTCAGATTATCCAAGGTTCAGCTAAAGGGAGCCCTTCTGCCTGGCTCCTGTGTCTTCCTCACATATCCCCATTTTGGAATCTTTATTTTCTAGTAGGACATGTACTTACGATGCCTGAGCCTGAAATCATCAACTTCTCCAAGAAGCCCTCCATGTCTGTAGTGGAGAATGTTGTCTAGCAGTTAAGATGCACTCAGTGCACTGTCGTATGATGGCTCATAAGTCCTCTCAGCAGAGAGAACAAGGAAACCTATGTGTGCATCTACATCCTCTGCATGAAATACACATCTCTATCTCTAATTATATATTAAAAACCATGAGTTCACACAGCTGCTCCACCTTCAGACCAACAGTCCAGGGCTTATGCCGGTCTTCCCACTTTCCATTTTGATAATTACCTTCTTCAGGGCTGAGAAACCTCTCATCATCCTCAGTATATTTACTTATTTTGCTCAAAGCCTTGTATGTAACCATGTCCGCATTGGTCACCTCCTCCGCACTCCCATCCTGGCCCCCTTCTCATCGTCTCGTGTCCTTAGACTCCTGGCGAGTCTCCTCTTCAGCTCCTTCTTTTCTTTTTTTTTTTTTTTTTAAGATTTTTTTATTTATTTATTCATAGAGATGCAGAGAGAGAGGCAGAGACACAGGCAGAGGGAGAAGCAGGCTCCATATAGAGAGCCTGACGTGGGACACGATCCAGGGTCTCCAGGATCACGCCCTGGGCTGCAGGCAGCGCTAAACCGCTGAGCCACCGGGCCTGCCCTCTTCAGCTCCTTCTGTGGTCCTGACTCTACCCTGCTGTCTGCTTTCTGGGCCTTCCCCTATATGTATTTTTTACATATGATAAAAAAAACAGAAGCAAAGAAAAAAGCAGAATTTTAAATTTGAACACTGTTCCTATGTTTGCAAAATATTTTTTTTTCTCTAATTTGTGGTTCTTAAAAGTAGGTAGAAAACAAAGTTAATCTAAATCTGGAGGGTAAGAGGATTAGGACGGAGTAGGAATGAGGGTTTGAAAGTATTCTTCAGGAGATTCCCTTTAAGCCACACCTTCACCTCCAACTGAGAACCGGTTCTCTGGATGTAAACTGTTCTTTCAGAAGCTTTCCATCTACAGCTTAAACTAAAATAAATAGCATTGTATTTTTTGGATCTATGAAATGATCATAAAATTTGTCATAGATTTTAAGTTAGCTTTTTCAGTGGAAAAATTCCCTTTACTTTAAACATATGTATTATACAAGATGGAATAGGCTATGAGACAGTAAAAAATAAGCCCTACATATCTAACTTAACAATAATTTATCCTTCTTTCATATCTCAGTTGAATGCAGGTCAAGCATCCATCTTTCCTCTTAGGGCTAAGCGGTCTGGAGTACATGACCTCTGAGGGCAAGGGACCAGAAGGCTCACAAGGTTCTAACTGCCTCAACCTGCAAATGACACATAATATGTTAGCTCCTCTTTTGGAGGCCCAGAACAACAGCAGAGAGGCTGGGGAATGCAGAGAATCCCATGGTATTTAGTGAGCACCAATAATCCTCCCAGACTCTATTATTCCTTAATTTCAAATGTCTTAAGATGAGGGGTCTAAATATGGTTTGGAATTGAGGAAATATGTTACTACAAAAACACTTTAACTCCCAGAGAAGTTATAAATAGTAGTTTCAATTAGAAATTTAGCAAAAATTTTGTTGTGGCTTTAGCCTTAGAAACTTTAAAAAAAAATTACTCATATTTTACACTATTTTCTTCAAATAACATTTGGCTTATAAGTTGATAAACTCTTGCTCAGCATTAATCAAGCTAGACTTTTTCCCCAAAGATTGTGTGTGCTTTTGGTGAAATATCTGCCCTCTTGCAAGCAAAATTTTCCTCTTTGCAGACATTCAGAGCTATGTAGAGTGTTTCTCAGGCCATGTGTCTTTGTGTCAGGCATGCTATCATAATGACTCCCTTTTAAAGAGCTTGCCTTGTAAAGTGGACATAAAGTGACCTAATTCTAGTGGAATTTTAGTTGATTTGAGAAGCAAATGTTGAGCCTTAGCTAGAAATTGTCATGAGGTTGCTCCCACAGAATCGCTGAGTAGATCAAGCCCAAATGTGGTTACCAATAAGAAGCATTCTAAGTCACAAATTGCTCCCCTCCATGTGTGACCTTTCAATGCACTGCTCTCTGAAGGCCTGAGTCACTGCCTGGGCAGCTCTTAGAGAACTCCATGTAGACACTGAGAACAGATAACACATTTTTATAAGTCAGTGAATCAATGTCAGTTGTAGCTTAGGGCATGTCAGGACTGTAGAAATAGTATAAAATTATACAGGGTGTGAACCAGGCACAGAACAATAGAAAGAGAGGCCATGTGTTTTTATATTGGTGATTAAGAAGAAAAATGTATGCTTTATTTATCCTGGGGTCATGCCAGTTCGTGGGCAGTATGTGGGTGTGTGAGGCTCTTTGCAGTGAAAACCGGCATGGAGGGTAAATGTGTAGGAATTAACCTCTTCCTTTGACCAAGTAAGGCAGCCTGCCTGCAAGGAAGGCCGTCCATTATGCATCTCTGCTTTACCTCCTCCTTTCAGAGAGGTCATAAACATGGAAAAAGAATGACTTTCTTGGATTAATAGTCATGGTCTCCAAGACCCATGAGCAAAAATTCTTATATTCAGAAAGTCAAGGGCAGAGGGAACGCTTTGGCACAAAGTCATGTGTAAGCAATACCAAGGACCCTGGGGACAGTGTATGAGATAAACGAGGGAGGCCCCTTCATCCGAGCCATCCTCCGGATTGTTCTTCACAAAGAACTTTCATGCCCATTGTGTCCCGAATTCCTCTCCGTATCCCTTAAAGGAAAGAGGTCACATGTCCTTATCCCTTACCAGATAAGAAACCAAAAAAATTAAGGGACCAGATTACAATCAGACGATTAAGTGGTAGAGGCCAGGACTTGTAGCCAGGTGTTCAGACTTCAAAGCTTGTATATTATCCTGGGTCGCTATGCTCATATTTTCATGCTCTGCCATAAAATTGAATGTCTTCAAAATCTGGGTAGAGATGGCAGGAGAAGGAGGGCACCTGGAAGATGGCATGGACCTACCTGGGGCTACATGAGAGAGCCTATAACAGCTTCAGGTGCCCACTTCCACTTACCATCCTTGGGATTCTTGCCCTATGCAATACTGACCCCCAGTTGCTTCCAGGAGAGCCAGACACCCAAATTCTTGAAAGTTTTCTTTCTTTCTTTCTTTTTTTTTTCTTTTAAAGTGTGTTGGCAACTAATCTGACTTGTTAATTTGATTTGTTTTTTTAAATCACACATTTGTTAACTGAATTTGGTTTACAGGTTGTGACCACTGCTACCACCACTACTCTGGGCAGAGAGTCAGATAGAAGATGGATGGAACGCAAGAGAGGGGGGCAGGAGATCCTAAAGGAAATAACAAAGCATGGATATCTCCTTGGAAAGGAGAGATCTGAAATAAGGTTGAAACAAAGGAAAGGATCAAAATGGGAGTAGTTCCCATTTTTTTGTCTCTGAAGAAGATGAACCCCAGGGAAGACTTGTGGTGCAGAGCCTCATAAGAAGAGTGTGCTCTTCAGCTCAGCAAATGGAAACAAGTTGCTGAAGATGAAGAAAGGTAAACTTAGAAAACATTGCTAGGTAAGACTGTGTAAATAGACTTAAGGATTTTGTACATTTAAGATGCCAGAGGAGAGGTAAAATAACCATAAATAGTTCAAGTATCCATTAAATACTTGCTACATTTTTGAGGACTGATGAGGTACTTACCATTATTAGGCCCATATTAGAATGGGGAAACAGAGCCATTAGTTGGTTAAACACCTTGCCTGAGGTCACCCATGGTGGGGATGGAGGGGACATATGCTGATATGAATAGATCAGGACTGACGCGGATGGAGTGACGGCTTCCTTCTCCAGGGAATCCTAGCATTCCTGGTAGGATTGTTGTCTAGACATGGTTCTCTAATCTAATCTATTGTAGACAGTCTTGACCAATGACACACTGATATGAATTTTATCAATGTCTGATTACCTACCAATTAACCACTGAGTATTCAGAGAACTTGTTAAATAATCAACCAGTACAAATTATGGCCCTTACTCTCAAGAAAATTGGGGAGACAAGATTTACTCTATAGAAACAAGAGAAAACAATAGCATCTCCACTTTCATGTCCATCCAAATGGATAAAGAGGCAACTTCTAGGCCCGGAGACACCAGCCTGATCTTATACAACCAGGGTTTAGGGAGCAACTATCCCTTTGGGTTTCTTAAAGAAATAGCAAATTCTGAGAAATAAGTTTCAAGTGAGCAACTTTTTTCACTGATATCAGTTGGATGAACAGAAGCATGTCCGTGAGCAGAGGAAAAGAAGTGTGAAAATTCTCAGTCTCCATCCTTGACCTCTTTGTCAAGCTTCAAGGCCTCCAGTTCTTTACAGTTTTCTGGCCTGCCCGTGCGGGGGGCTGATGAGATGTGTTTTAGCTCTTTTCAGCAATACCCACGGGCCTCATTTCAGATGGAATAGATCAAACTAGATGGCAAGAGGGAGTTTTGAAGAAATTATAATATTCCAAAAAGGCTTGTCTTTAAGCTTCAGAATCACCGACTAAGAGGAACACATGTAGAAGACTTGTGTGATACTTCACTAGCCAGGCAGTTAGTTCAAATAGCAGGTCCGAGCATGCTGTCCCAGGAGTATGCTCTTTATCAGCTCCACAACTATGAATTAATAATTTACAATGATTTATCTAACTTAATTTACACAACTACCCTCAGAAATCTTTCTAAACATATGCTAATCCTATTATCTTCACAGTGCCTTGTTGGTAAAAGGTATAATGAAAGACCTTAAAGCAATAAATTAAAAGAACAAAGTTTCTCCTACGCCTGAAGAAGAAAGCAGGACGGCTCGAGTCCTGTCCTGGTGAACGCTGATGACGGATCATGTGACCATGAGCAAATCAATTAGTCTCTCAGAGCTTCTGCTTCCTTGATGTGAATTCAGTAAGAATAACAAATACTTCTTTCCGTTGAAACAGTTGGTCCTAAGACAGAGTCTATATGAGTCCTTTGAAGTTTTCAAGCGCCATAGAAAATAAAGATACTAAAAAGATGTTAGCTGGAACCTCAGGGGTTGCACCTCACGTTCATAATTTAAATAAGCAGTTTTCCTTGTCATTTATCTAGATATTCCAAGGTATTGTGTTTTATTGCCTGGAAGCCTAGAACAGGAGCTGCAGGTTCCAAGGCTCCTATCAAGGGAGAGGCAGCCTGCTACCATGCGAGGAGATGTGCGTGCTCTCAACTATAGATGGATAGAAGCGACCTCCTCCCCTAGGAAGCACAAGGCTGGTCTGGGCCAACATCAAGCCTAAGGAACCTTCCTCATCAAACCCAAAAGCACGTGGTGATCAATCTGGTTATTTATAGGAGTAAGAATAGACAAGTATGAGTTTCTAGAAAACGGAGTGGCTATTAAGGAGTCGACTCTAGAGAGAAATCCCCACAGAAGTGTGGCGTTTCTGGTGTGTGCATGTGGCATGTGATGTGTGTGTGGTATATGGTGTGAGTGTGTGGTATGTGGGGGTGTGCGTGGTACATGAGTGGGTGACTTATCAAGGAGTCCGCATGTCGATGAGTGGCCATCCTTCTTTGGTCAGGGCTCAATAAACGGTGAAAGCTGAAAGAGTAGTGAGGAAAAATAATGGGAGGTGAAGCCAATACAAGCAAAGGTTGACTCACTGATAAAAAATTGTCTCCAGATATAACATTCTGGAAAAAATAAATAACTCAAGTTGATAGTGAGATCGGCAGAAACGCCGAAGTCGATTGTCTTGGATAGGGTATAATTTCCTGAATTCTTTTTACTTTAGTGCTGCTTTATATACATGTAATTCTGCAAAGTGCCTTACCAAGTACTGAGGAGGCACAGTTTGCCACCCAAACTACCCACTCTTTCTAAATTCAGAGTTATCCTTATGGGAGATTTTTTTTTCCCTTTTCCATTAAAAAAAAAAAAAAAAGTCTACTAAAAATGGTTGATATTCTGCATTCCTGCATAGATATGGTTTGTCACTCTGTGTGTTGTCTCAGTATAGGAAATGGAAACGCATTTGAGTTCTCAGGATGAAATAGGGGTTCATGCTGAGGCTGTACCTGCACCAGAACTCTGCGGGTAGAACAGACACCCGGAGCCAAACCACGCAGTTCCTCTCTCTTCCCCTGATGGCCGGCAGCTCACAATCTCTCTTACTCTCTCTTGATCATCCTCTGTCACTCTCAGTCTTGCTCTGTGTGCGCACGCGTGTGTGTGTGTGTCCATGTATTCAGCAAACGCCCACCTGTTAGACCATGGACTGTTTTCTCCTTGGCCTGGACACAAAATCTCTTCACAAATGAATGAGGATGTTCTTACTGCACTTCCCAATATACGGCAGATTAACTAAATCATTAATTTCCAAATATTTATTTAGCACTGTGCAGGGATATTTTGTTTTGAATGCTATCCTAATAGGATGGGGAAGACGGAGCTTCTTTATCTGTGTTGGACAGTAGTATTGAGCCGTTCTTGTTCTCCCTGGAAGATCAAAATAACATGACTCTCCCCAGTTAACTGACGAACTAAGACTGTCACCACAGTAAGCTTAATACTGATTTTGATGTATTATCAGTTGCCCTATGATCATTAAACTGGAGTGAGATGTTGTGAGGTACATCATCCCTGCCCTAAGATTACAGTGACTGCAGTTTTCTTGTTTTGCATCTTTCAGAAGATAAATCACCCACAACTCTTTGTCCCAAGTCCTGGATTGAAGCCCTTCAGTTGTATGGAGCAGACTGTGGACAGTAACGTGGACCTCAGAGGTAGGACCTGTCCTTAGAACAGGGCTGAGTTGGGGATCCCTGGGTGGCTCAGTGGTTTGGTGCCTGCCTTTGGCCCAGGGCGTGATCCTGGAGTCTCGGGATCGAGTCCCACATCAGGCTGCCTGCATGGAGCCTGCTTCTCCCTCTGCCTGGGTCTCTCCCTCTCTCTCTCTCTCTCAATAAATAAATAAATAAATAAATAAATAAATAAATAAATAAATAAAAATAGAACAGCGCTGAGCTTCTAAATGCCTGTTCCAACCTGGACCAGCTTGGAAATCCTCGAAATCTAAAATCACCGTTTCTTAGACCTCCTTGCATGATGTTTCACATCTTTTAGATTCCTACAGAGGAGGCTGGCTTGTCATGACTCCTTCCATTTGCATGTCTCTGATGTGGGGTGGCTCTGCCTTGTAGGGCTTTGCTTGTCAATCTTCCATGTGATAAGCTGAGCATCGGTGATGTCTACAGGATGGGTCTTCGCAGTGCTGTACGGCTATCTCCAGTCATTTCCAAAGGGCACTGCTCATCGATAAACTACTGTGGCTCAGGTCCTCTTGCCTCCAACCATCCTCACCGTTGTCCTTGCCATATCTGCTGCCAGAGACCACATGACCAGATAAAACAGGTCAGCCTGCCCTCTCTACCCCCATTCCTGTGTTTATCCCTCAAAGGCCCGAAGCTACACAGATGTGCTTCAGGGTGACCCACTAAGCCTGCACAGTTTTCGCACTGGATTGAAACATCCTGGGAACCCCTCACCATGATCTGCTTCCCTGAGCAGCTGGGGACTATGCCCCATGAAATCAAAGCCCTCCAAACAGCCACAGAGGGTGATAGGCAGGAGCCTGACCTCCAGAAAGCACCAAGCTCAGAAGCAGAGAATCAGAACTGGAGCTAGAAAAAAAATCAGAAACCAAAGAAAATAGTTGCTGTTCCCTCTTCTCCATCATGAACCAAGAGGTCTCAAACTCTGCCGAATTGGAAGTCTAATTTGTGAAGACTTTCCTGATTCTAACCCAGTGCCTTTGAAGAGCTAAGGAAGTCCATCTTCCTGTGACGTTTCATTTCTTCCTCTAATGAATCCCAAACCACACAATATTCGCTTAATGTTTCACTTGCACATTCACGGGCATTGGTCCAATCTGCCAGTTGTCAACATGAGGAGGGTGCAGACCCAAAGCCTGCCTTCCTGGAACCTGCAGGCTGACAAAGTCTTAGAGCGGGTCTTGGACAGCAAAGAAGGGCAGACAGGGGAGCCACGTCGATGTGACAATAAGTGTCACAAGAGTTCAGAAAGGGCCAAGCTCTCTCTCCCAGTCGTGAAAAAGTGAGCCTTGCTAAAGACATGGATGAGCTCACGGGGAAGAGGTGCGACATTTCAGGTGAAAGAAATACGTCAAACAGCAGGATGCGCACGTTCAAACAGGCTTCAGCCCTGTGCACAGTAGAAGCTCAGTACCTGGATTATTGGATGGGGAGGTAAATATCTGCAAATCAGCAGTTGCTGTGTCATCATCCGAGCTTTCAGTTTCAGTTACTGTAGCCAGGGGAGGGGAAGGCGTGAAGCAGAGTGAAATGGGATTTCATTCGGGGAAGCCATCTTTAAACCCTACCCACGTTGGAGCGGAGACTCGGCAGCAACTCTGACACCAGACTGTATGCTTTTGGGGCCCCTTTGCCTGTACATTTCTGAGTAGGCCATTGGGCGTTCTCTGGGAGGAAGGTGCTGCTGTCGTCCTCTTGGCAGAAGAACGTTCAGTAGTTATACTAGGTCATGTGGCAAGAGGGATTGCAACACTGAGCCATTTGTTCCAAGCACTAAGAGCCCTGCAGATATGGCCTCACCATCCAATTACTAGCATGACTGGGAACGGCAATTACCATTTACTTGGCCCTCATTAAGTTAAATCCACAACGGCCACATGGCACGGCCTTGTCCATGTGTAACCCAAACTCATCAACAGCCAAAAAAGGAGTGGCCTGGAAGAAGAGCGGGGGTGGAAAGGAGCCAGGAGGTAGGTTACTATGGTGATTTTCCTCATCAGGTTCATTACTTAAAATGGCTCTGGGAGCCAGCACATACCTCTCAGCCACAACAGAGCCAGATGCGGCTAGCACTGGTGGCTTGGGTATTCCCTAACTCAACAGGTCTTACCAATATCAGGCCAGAAAATGTGGAATGGGAAAAATTAGAAAATACGAGAACTAAAAGGGAGTGTAGAGATGACATAAAGTAAAGGTTACCAACATGTATTCTCTGGATCTTGGGGCTGTCAGGGCAAAACTCTGAATTATTAAAAGAGGCCCCAGTGGGGCACCTGAGTGACTCTGTCAGTTGGGTATCTGACTCTTGATTTGGGGGGGGTGGGACCTGTGCTTGGTGGGGAGTCTGCATGTGATTCTCTCCCTCTGCCCCACCCCCTGCTCTCTCTCTTTCTCTCTCTAAACATAAATAAATCTAAAAAAAAAAAAAAAAGGCCTCAGATCCCTAGGTGTAGCAAGAAAAGGCATCTATTGAGAACCAACTATGTGATTTAATCTTACATTTTAACTGAAGAGGCTGGAGTCAGGGAAGCAGTTTGTTTGCGTCGGTAAAGCTGATTTCTAGGGGAAATTGTGCCAGAATCTATGCTTCCTGATTCCCATTCTTCTGTCTTCACCTCACTTGCTTATCTCCCCCACCCCCGACACACACACATGCAGACAGATTGACAGTGGGAAAACACTGGGATTGAAAATAGAAAATGGAGCCCATGATCTATAAGCACAGGGAACTCAGACCTGAGGTTGAGACCCTGTGTTTACCCAACAGGAGGCAGTGGCTTTAATGTCATGGAATTATCTCTACCTGGAGGTCACAGACTTTGCCCCCCGAGGTAGGTTCTTAAAGGCAAATGTGATGGAGACTCGGCCTGTCCTATGCTTTGCAGACTGCTTACATGGCGCTCATTACCAAAGGATGTTCTAGACACTTTAAGAACATGTGGCTAAGGGCACAACCTTCCCCTATACCACCCCTAACACATATAGAAAGAAAGGAGAAAGTCACTATAGAGATACTCCAAGAAAAATGACTTCATCTTGAATACAAAGGAACCAAATTAAAGTGAAGAGTGAGGCCAAAATATCTCCATTTGGGCTACAACGTCCCACATGGCCAAGTCAACTGGGAGAGTGATATGTCTTGAGCTTTCCTAGGACATCTGTCCTGGGACATCTGTCCTGGGAAGGTAACGCTTGGATAAATCATCCCAGGATCCTGCACACTCACTCTCTGTTCCCACAACTACTGCTACGTGTGCTGAAATGTCCATTCACACCAAACATTAATTTGGTCCCGAAGGGGGGCATCTGTTGCCAAAAAAGAGTATATAGCCTTAGAGGATGTGTGGGCAGGTGGTCCCAGCATTTCCTCTAGTCACCTCAAACTCTGTGTGACAGTAAATGACTGTGTATTTGTAAAGCATCTCAAACATCCCCACCCCACCAACCTGCCCAGTGTCCAGCCAGCTTGGAGGCGCTCACTTCAGGTCGTGCCTGGAAATTACCTAAGGAGCCCTTAAAAAGTGGCTTGATCTGGACCTCAGTAGACCTCGCAGAGATTCTTGTTTCACCTGGGGTAGGACCTGGGCCCTAGATCCTTTATATTTTGATTTTAATGTGTAGCCAGGTGTGAGAAGCACTGAGCTGGATGGAGGCACGAAGGGAGGGTGGTAAGGCACCTACAGGTCCCACTGGGGGCATTGATTGGCATCTCTCCTGGTTGCATCAGAACAATCTCCTGGTATTTCCTTTCTAGTGAAATAGCTGAGTTTACCCAATAATAATGATAATAATAATAATGAAAATACATTCCTATCACCTCAATAGGAGTCACCATTTCTTGAATGTTTACGCGTGCCAGAGAATACGCTAATTATATTTTACACATTTTTTCCAGTCAATCCCTGCAGCTGCCCAGTGAGACAGGCATTGTCTCTGTGCCATAAAATGAGCAGAATGAGCCTCCCCGTCAGTGCCAGTGAGGCAGGTGTCAGCTCAAGCTTCCTCCTATGTGTAACCAAGAGGCAGGTTCGCCTCAACCTATCGTCTGCTTCTCTTATTTTAAAGTTTCTTTCCCCTAGGGGTTATGAGGGAACCAGAGAGAAGAAATCAATACCAGCCAACCAAGCTTTCTTGGGGTTGAACAATAGCCTTCCAACAGAGCGGCAGTGGGAAAGGCTGATGACGCAGAACGGGGATCATGGAATCTGTATCAAAAGCAGTTACATCTTTTTCAAGTAAATGTGGCAACTCCCGTGGGGTGCTCAAGCATTTTGGTGGAGAAGGTCTACCCGTTGCGACCTAGGGCTCTTACCCTGACCAGCCCCTCTGAGGGGACGCTCGCCTTCCGCACACCTGCTGGCCTCAGGGGGGAGCCTTCACCCGCCCCCTTGCTCACGCTGAGCCTGCCCTTCGTCCCCTCTGGCACACCTGACCCCGTCCCGCCGAGGACACAGCTCTCCTTCTCTCCGAGGTCCTGGCCAGCCCTTGAAATTCCTGTTGCAGCCACCGATGTGCCCGGTGGCACCCCGCCCCGGGGAGTGCCCGCTGCCCGTCTGTCTGCGAGAGCCCACGTTCAAGGCTCCGTGACGGATGGAGGGCTCAGGCCCTGCAACCTCAGGGGAGCAGGGATGCTCACCCCAATCCTCTTCCTCCCTCCCACACTTCTCCGCTACTTGATTTACTTCCATATCCTCGTTTAGGATCTTCTCAGTCTTGTTTGAGGCCACCACCTCCGTCGACAAATGGAACCCCTCTTGCTCGCCCCCTGATCCTTCCCTCTGCTAAAAGCATCCTGGCTGTGCCCAGCCTCAATCCTCCACCAGACAACCTTCCAACCCAGCCGTCATCGTAGAACTTTGGTGTTCACACGAGCCACCCCTGAGCTGGTCCAGACTGTGGATTCTGATCTCACCGTCCTGTTGTGTCTGACTCAAAACATCTGGGCTGGGCCCGAGGGTCTTAATGAATATTCCAGATGATTCTCATGTGGTGGATTCAAGGACCATACTTTGAGAAATAATTTCGTGAAGCTACTGTCCCACGCCGACAATCTTTTTGTAAAAGGGCACCCCCCCTTGCCGTCCCTGCTTCTCTCGCTCGCCTCTTCCCTGTAACCCCGCACCCCCGCTCCCCTGAGGCTGCTCTCAGGCTGATGGAGCAATGGCCTATGCGCAGCGAATCAGGGCCCGGGGGCGCAGATCTCATATTCCTTGCTCTGTCTCTGGTGTTTGGAGGGGCTGCGTACCCACTTATGCACTTCGTGGAATTTATCTGTGTGTGTGTGTGGTAAAATACGCACAACATAAAATCCACCCTCCTGGCACATTTACATGCTCACTTCAGTGATACTAAGCGTATTCATAATGTTCAGTTCTCTTACCTGTAATAACCACACACTGTTCCTGCCTCTCAAGCTCTTATCTATGAAAACCCTGGGCTACATCCTCTTCTTCCTTCTGGTCCCTAAGCTCCTGCCCTTACTCCTGACCCCCCAAAACTTCCTACACTGGATCCCTCAATTCTCTCTCCTCCACACCTGTTATTTCTAATTGGCAAATACTCAAACATTTCCCTCTAAATTTGGTCTTCCTCCTGAGCCAGTGCAACCCACGTTTTGCATTGCCCGCGAAGCTTCCCTAGTTCGGTGCCCCACAGGCATCTCAGATTCCACATGGCCAAACTGATGTAATCACTGTCTTCTAGCAAACTTCTTCTTCCGCACTTCCTGGTTTATGCAGTGGTGTCACCAATTTTTCAATTAGTCACTTTAATGCAAGCCTGGAAATAAATTGTAAACCTTTGCAGGGCCTTAGTCTGTTGACCTACATAATTAATTTAAGAATCTTATTGATTAGACCTTAATCAATATTTATGCACATGTACTTATTAGGGATTTTCTGGGGAATGAGAGTTTGGGATACTGTGGTGAACAGGACTCTGTTCCTGCCCTCAGGAGCTTACAAGCTCATGGGGGGAAGCCTTTACAATACAGTGTCATGGGAATCACGGGCAAGTACACCCCCAAGTCACACCTACAATGCCAGGTGCTGTGAGAACACAGAAGCAGAACAACTGGCTACGTGGATCTCGACGGTAGCTGCGTATTAGCACCGGAGGAGCTTTTGGAAAATATCAGTGGTTTCATCTTAGGTTCATTACATCCCGTTTCACCCACCTAAACTTGGGCTAATATATCCCCACAATTTTTAACAATAGTAAGAAGTTATTTAAAAAGAAAATATCAGAGGCACCTGGGCGGCTCAGTCAGTTAAGCATCTGACTTTTGATTTCAGCTCAGGTCATGATCTCAGGGTCATGGGATCGAGCCCCCAGTAGGGCTCCACGCTCACTGCAGAGTTTTCTTGAGATTTTCTCTCTCCCTCTGCCCCTAAACCCCCCTCCCTCTTTCCCTCAACTAAATAAATAAAATCTTAAAAAGAAAATATCATACCAATGAAATCACATGATTTCTGAGACATTTCTAACAATCCAGGAAAGAGGAGACACGGATGGGGTATAGATGAAAAAAAAATTGCTCAAAATTTCATCACTGCAGGAGGGAGTTCATTATGCTATTTTCTATTTTGGACGTATTTTCCATCACGAATTTTTTTAAGGACTGTGTATGTACGTGTATAATGGGTAGAAGTTACCAAAAAAAAAAAAAAAGGCAATTGAAAACATTTCAAATACAGAAAGTATATAATGTGCACTGTTCAGTGCACCTCCCCACACGGGGAGTAAGTTATTTAAGTAACTTTAAAGTTACTTTTAAGTTACTGTACAAAGTAAAGTTACTTTTAAGACTAAAGTAACTTGTGAAATCTCTATCTCGCTGCTTCACTAATCAGGTCTTTAGCCTTTAAATTCCTTCTCCGAGCAACCAGCCTCACTTAGGACTTCATCGTCTGTCTCCTGGACTGTTACATTATCCTTCTGTTGTAAACCGAATGCTTGTGCACCTCCCAAATCCCTGTGTTGAAACCCCACCCCCCAGTGTGATGATCCTAGGAGGTGAGGCCTTTGGGAGGTGACCAGAAATAGATGAGGTCTTGAGAGTGGGGTCCCCTGAATGGGATTAATGCCCTTTTAAGTGTCGAGCGAGATTCTTCTTGGCTGCTTCCCCTTTTTGCTCTCCGCCACATTACGGCCACAAGAAAGCGGCAGCCTGCCACCTGGGCAAGGGCTCTTGACAGAACGTGCCCATGCTGGCACCCTGACCTTGGGCTTCCAGCCTCCTGAACTATGAGAAATAGGCTTGTTCTATATAAGCCACCCAATCTATGGTTCTTTGTTATAGCAGCCAAAACTAACACCTTCTAACTCTTCTCTCTGTCTCCAGTTCATTCATTTTTTCTCACTCAGTCAATAAATATTAAGAACCTTTTATGTGCTACTCACTGTTCTCGGCATGGGGAAAACAGCCATTTACCAGGAAAAAGAGAAAGACAGATCTTCTGTCTCAGGATACATACATTTCACAGGAAGGAGGAAATAAGTCAGCAGGGTACAAGCTATGTGTTTGCATGTGTGACTTTGTATCCCCGTGAGCCCTGATGGTGTCCCTGAGGACGAGCTAGTGATTCCCCATCCCATCCTCCTAGAAGGGCTGGTGAGCACTAGTTCCCCACGGGGTGGGCTCGGTGCTGTACCAAACGTCAGGCATGGTTCCCAGAATCAGGGTTCTTGCAGGGCACAGCCTCTGGGAAGTAGGGACGTCTCCAGCATGCAGTGAGGAAAGACGCAGGAGGTAGGTCACTGATTCAATGAGGCGTTCCTAGCTCTGAGGCCGCTTCCAGAGTCAGATTTGGAGGAGGAGAAGAGGACTACTCACAGCCACCCTTCTATGGTTCGGGCTGACTGTAGGTTAAGGTGACCCAGTGTCCTAGCTTACCCAACACTGGGGATATCCTATGATGTGGGGCTTTTTAGTGATGATACAAGGACGGTCCTGGGCAGACCAGAACAGATGGGTGCCCTAGTGTAGGACTGACCCATTAAAGCTGGAGCATGTCTTCCTAGAGGAGCATTCTAGTGAGAATACGAGGTACGGCAATGTTTAGACCGAGGTGATACAAATAGGCAAATTATCTTTAATCAACCGGTGCCCCCCTCTGATGTGGCCTTTGTTGAGTCAATGGCAGACAGAGCGGTCTGGGTTGACTTGGACCTGGGGAGACCCCCCTTCTGACAGTATCAGCCACTGCGTGAGGTCTGAGGAGCCCTGCCGTGTGCGGGACGTGACGTAGGCATCCACTAAGTTGTTCAGGCTTTGACATGACTGAAGTAACTGGTAAAATCTCTATCTCGCTGCTTCACTAATCAGGTCTTTAGACTACACGCGAGCACTAACGTAAGCACCGTTCGGGGCGCCAGGTATCTACTGAAAATGGCCTCACCAAGAGCAGGTGTGGTCTGTACCGTCCTGGAGGCAAAGCCTCATGGCTCACAGGCCAAATAGCGGACTCCGGCCCCCACTGGCCAAGTGGTTTCTCCCTTCCCCAGGGTGGAGTTTGCCCAAGGACTGCACAGTTAGCTGTAGTCACCACAGTTACTTAATTCTAACCGTCTCTACTGTCTCTTCTGTCAAGGGACTGGTTCATAAAGACGTATTAAGGGCCTTCTCTGCATTTGACCCTCTTTGAGATATGGGGATTCCAGAAATGAGATGCTTCTTGGAGGACGACCGTTTGGAACCAGCACACCGGCGAGTCAGCAGGGAAGGCTGCTCTGCGAAGAAATGCTGGGAGCTCTAGAGGTCTCCGTGTCAAACCAGATATGAGAAACTAAGGCGCAAGAGAGGAAAGACAAAAAAAAAAAAAAGAGAGGAAAGACAAAGAAAGAGCCCGACCACTTCCAGGCCCATTCCTATGCCTGTCCCTGGTCCCAGGAGGTTCCCCATGTATGTCTAGGACATACTTCCTTTTACTATACCCAGGTAGGATTTATCCTGGCGACCAGACAAACTCTACTGAATTGATTTTGCCAATCCCCTCCAGGTGATAACGAGCTGGTGAATTCCTTTCAGGCCTTCTGTCCCAGAGCACGCTCAGAACGTTTCTTCCCAAAAGTTTTCCCAAGGTTGCTATGTCATGGCGGTGGCTTTCCGGCTGTTCTCTTATTAATGCAGAGCAGGGAGAAGCCGATTGGGAAAAACACATGCAAAAGTCAGCATTTGTGTTTTCTTAGCCTCCTGGTCTCCTAGAGTCTTGCACCTTTGAGACTGCCAAGGTGATGTGAGTACAATGTGAACTTCCAGACACGTATTTACCAAAATTAACAAAACTAACCTTGACATAACCATTCAGGGTTGAACTTTAAAATCATTTAGTAAGTATTTAGTACGTATTTTTAGTATTTTTTTCCCATTAGCCTCTAATTCAGATCTTTCTAGTCTGTTAGTTAATTTGTTTAAGATTCAAATATATTCATTGAGCTGGGATGATTCTCCATGGACATAATGACCCTAAGTTTTCTCCTGATCCTTCATAATTGGGAGACCTGAAGACTCGGTTTATAAAGGGCACGCTTCTTGCTCCAAAAATGTATTCATGAAGTGAAGTCAAGGCTTAGGGACAAACAGGAAGGGGTTTCAACAACGAACTCAGTCGTGCAGATGAACCGGAAAGACGAGGCACTTCTGCTGGACCCGGGATCCCAGCCTCAAGTCCACCCCTGTGCTCTGAGAATCCCTGGGAAGAGACCAGAAATGGACCCCGTGTGGGGAGGTGAGAGGTGGGCAGGGTCAGGCCTAGGGCGGCAGCGTCCCCCGGCCTCCCACAGCCTCCCTTCCCTTCTGGACCTGGAGGCCCCGGGAGGCTCGGGAGCCCGGCAGGGGCCTAAGCCCACCTCGGAGTTGGGGCCGCGCGGCACCCTTGATCCCTTAGGCCTGGGGGTCCCCAAACCATAGCCCGCGGGCCAACTCCGGCCCCTTGCTCACTGTTTCCGTAAGACCCTCTTGAACACAGCTCGCTATCTGTGTACCTATTGTTCTAGTACTTTCCTCCTGGTGACTAAGCTGATTTCAGACCATGAGCTTATGGGAGTGGCGAGGTCGCTCATTGGACTCGGACTTTGAGGGAAATGTTATCAGGGCCATTCCCTTGATCAACAGGGACGACGCTTTCTTAGATAAGCTGTGAAGTCATTCTCAGGCTCCCCTGGAGACTTCGTGATTTTCTGGGGGTGGGGGCAGCCAGGGACCAACCCCGGCGCCGAGCGGCAAGCGGGCCTCCCCTCCTCCCCCCGTACCCCCGCTTCTCTGCAGAGTGAGGCACGTTTCTCTGCTCCGCGTGGAATGTAGAGCAGAAATGTCGCGAAGGGTCGCCCCCCTCAAGAGGCTTGCAGCCTTGCTGGCGGTCCCCGTGACGCTACCAACAGCGAGTACTTGTAATTTGCCTCCAAAAGGGCAGGAAAAAACAATAACAGAAGATTAGGTTGTAAGTGTATCTGAAATAGGGATGAAAATAATGAGAAACTGTGAGAAGAAAGCGTTTTCTTCTTTTTTTTTTTAAGACTCTATTTATTTGAGAGAAAGAGATAATGAGCAGGGAGCATTCTGGGCTCCCTGGGCAGGGAGCTCGGTGTCGGAGCTCGAACCCAGGACCCCGGGATGGTGACCTGAGCCGAAGGCGGACAGCTAACCGACTGAGCCCCCCGGGAGCTGCTCTTCGGGCGCACGTGCTGTCAGCAAGATGCTGTCCCCATGGATCAGGACATATTCTATCCGGAGTTAAACCCGTTCCCACATCCATGCGTAGAGAGACCCCTTCGCTGAGCAAGGCCTGGCGACGCGGGGACACTTGCGGCCGCCGGCAGGACACGGGGCTGTCGAGGGGTGCGCGGGAGTGCCGGGCACTTGCAGTTTGGGATCTGCTGTCCCGGCAGGGAGGGGAGGCCGGGCTCCTGGTGCAGCCGGCCAGGCCAAAGCGCGAGGCTGCGGGGAAACGTCTGGGAGGCCCAGGATGGCCACAGGGCCCCGGGGAACCCGCAGGCGCGGAGAGGGCCTCCTGCCCGAGGCCTGGCCCTGCCCGGTGGGAGGCAGGAGGCCGGGCAGGAGGCCGGGCAGGCCCGCGTGGGGAGCGCAGGAGCGTCTGCGGCCCTCTGCACCCGCAGGCCTCCCCACTGCTTGCCGCAGCTTGCGGGGAAACTGGCAGGCCCCAAGCCAGGGACGTATTGCCCACCACGTATCTAACCAGTGAATGCTCCTTTTTGGTAGTAAGAATGTGGTTATGGGCTCCTGGTGGCTCAGCAGTGGGGCGTCCGCCTCGGGCCCAGGTCGTGACCCCGGGGTCGCGGGATCGAGTCCTGCATCGAGCTCCCTGCAGGGAGCCTGATTCCCCTAGACCTGGGCCTCGGCCTGGGTCTCGGCCTCCCTCTCTGTGTCCCTCATGAATAAATAAATAAAATCTTAAAAAAAAAAAAAAAAAAGAGCGTCGTATTTTCCTGTTTCTTAAACCACACATAGAAGAATCTGGGCAGCGCGTGGCCAGGAGCCCTGGGCTGCGGGTGGCTGGGCTGGCGACGGGAGGCCCGGTGCTGCAGACCCCTTGCCGAGGCCCAGGCCTCTCGGATGCCGGGGGTCCCGCTCCCCGGGCTCCAGGCACCTCCCGCCCCGGGGCCGGGTTCGCTTTTCCCTCTGACAGTCACCAGCTCTTCATTTAATGTCTGACGGAGGCATCAAGCCGGGACCGCAGACCCAAGGGAAAGCAGCTGCGGAGTCCAGGAGGCTCCAGCCCTGGGGGGGTGGGGGGGGGAACACTGGAGACCCTGAGCCTCCCAGGTCCTCATCCAAGCCGTTTAGTTAGCTTCCATAACACGGCATGGGGCGAGGCCGAAAGCTCGTGCTGATAGTTCTAGAACAAAACTGTGCAAGGCTTCGAACAAAAACACACACGTTTTTTGCACAGTGCCCAGGAAGACATCGAGAAAAACCAGACTCATAAACAACATTTCCAAAAGCAATGAGTTCAGGCCAATTTTTCTAGAAAAGAAATTACGATCTATATGGATTTTGGCTTCTGGTGTGGGCTGACATGCTTCCAGGTCTGATGGTTACAGACTCTTAAAAATGTGTATGATTGTAGCGGATCGTTTCTCCGCAAAATCCACCTAATACAACGGCTCCAGAAGAATTGTCACCTCTGACACCGCAGCCTCGGTTTTCGGATCCCCGGGTCTGCTCTCGCCCACCCGGACCCCCCCCACGCCCCGTCCCCGGTGAACACCAGGTACGCGGGGCGTGAGCCCAGCTACCGTCACGGAGCCCGACCCGCTGCCAGGCCCGGCCCGGCCCCAAGGAGCCCAACCCAACGCTCGGAAAAGGCCCCGCCAGTTATCAAAGTTCTGCTCCTTGTGTTATTTCCATGACACGTACGTCCCCCAGAAATGTTTATCCAGCAGGGAACGCAAACCCGACCAAGGGTGTCTTATCTTATATCGAAGCCACGCTACATTAAAAAACAGAAAATACTTCCCCTGTGTCCTGATTTAGATAATGCTGGTGAAATGCAATCAAGAAAACAGATAAGCGGCACATGTCACGCAGCCCCAAAGGGGACACAAAGAGACAACGTGCGCAAGGGAACAGAATTAAGAGAAAAAAAGGAAAGAAGGGGACTAAGGTTTTTACCGGCGTGATTTCCTTTAGTCGGTTTTTACTTTTTTTTTGAACTGAAGCCTGTGTGTCCGTCTCCTAACAGGGTCCTGACATCACTGCCCACGGAACCCACGTGGCTCTTAGACCAGATGAGCAAACCCAGGAGGAAATTCCTAGATGAGCTTTAGGATTCCTAATTATTTCTAAAACCAGCGCCTGATGCAAGCGGGCAGGCCGCGATGCTGGGAGGCACCAATTCCCCCGTCCCTTCCGGCCCTGGGGCAGGGTTACCCAGGGCAGGGGGGGCACAGGACGGGGTCGCTGCAGCCGGGCAGCTGGGTCTGTGCCCGACTTCCAGGAAGCACCGAAAAGCAAACATAAACCCTGATATATGCAGTTCCGAGCTCTTCTTTTTAAAAAATAAGATGTTTTTAGATACTTTCCTCTGCAAAGTAAGCCCGTTGAGGCTTCCAGGATCCTCCCCCCGAGGGGCCCAGGCGACGAGCTCAGGGTCCTCTCTACATCCCGGCTACACCCACGTGTGTAGCGCCCGAAGGCCCACGCGGACCGTGGGGCCACCAGCACGCAGCACCCCGGCAGGGGTGTGCAGAGCCGGGTTCTGGGCTGTGAAAGGTCACTGGCTCGGGTTTCTGTCTCAGACTCTCCCGACTGTGTCACTGACAGATACGGGGACTCAGGAGACTAGGGCAGAGGGAACCCAGCGAAAGGGGCAGAAGGAGCTAATATTTACCTCCACTATCACGGAGAGATTATTGCGCCCAGTGCACTGGGCTGTGCGATTGCTCAAGCGTTTGACTCTTTTTTTTTCTTTTTTGACGTTGCAAATACCAGCGTGAACCGGCTTTGAGGAGGAGTCTACATGGCAAGTGGTAAAAGGCAAATCTCTTGCCATTTGCAAAAGCTGATCCAGAGAGCTCAGCCACGGAGCCACGGAGCTGGTGGGAAGAGCCCCGAGTTCATGAAATCATTAAACCCCGTCTAAAAAAAAAAAGAAAAAAAGAAAAAAAAAAACGTCTAAATGAGGCTTAGTAGCGCTTAGCACTTCAAAGCGCACTGAGCACATGAACTAATTACTCAGCCCCTTGCCCCTCGCAGGTACATAAACGGCTCTTATCCTCGCTTGCGGTTGGGATCAATGGGCCAAGGTGGGAGCCCGGGCCGGCCCCGATGGGGTTGGTGTAGACAACGAGGGCAGAGTCAGGGCTTCTGAGAACCCTGGGGATTTGGGGGGATTTGGCGGGATTTGGCGAATCCACTCCCCTCCCATTTTCTGGCCTTCTGGGTCTCCGTTAAGGCGTCCGCATTTGGACTTGGAGGGATTTCAAGTCTCTTCCGAAATGTGACTGTTTGTGACACAACAGGGGTCACCAAACCAAGCGGGTCCAGACTGATTAAAGTCGTAACGAATTGCTGGAAAGTTCCTGTCGTGGGCCGGGGATGAGCTGAGCCTGACTGGATGACGCGTCCCCCAGGCTGGGCCTGGGCCTGGGCCCTCTGCCACAGAAGTCTCCCGAGCCGTGCGGCGTGGACCAGGGTGTCCCAGGCCGGGGACACCGACCATCATAACCAGAGTGAAAGCACGTCCTTCGCCTTCCTGAAAAGAAAGCGAATCTGCCTCCAGTGCCCGGGTTCCCTAAGGCACCGTGGGACCCTCGGGCCAGCTGCCCGAGGCCGACGCTCCCCAGGGCCCCGAATGCCCCCCGGGCCGTTTTCTAGGCACCGATGCGTCCTGTGCTGACACCCCACTGCCTCTGTGGCCTTCGAGACGCATAACATCGGACACAGGAGTCGCTTTTCCAGAAACGGGCCTGTTAGAGCCGGGAGTGAACTCGGCCATGGCTGGCGCGGGCCGTGGAGGGGACGGGCGGGCCCCGGGCCCCCAGACCGCAGGTGCGGGGCTCGGGACTGTCAGGCCGCCCTCGCCCTCGCCCTCATGGACACGGGGGACCCACGGCCCGCGCTCCTTCTCTCGTTTCGTTTGGTTTTATTGCATTTACTGGAGCTTTCACGTAACCGTAGCTTTTGTGTTGCTTCAGTGCATTGCCCGGGCCCCGGGAGGAAACCGTGGCCAGGTGGGTGGGCGCATCTTCTCATGGGAGTGATGACCGAGCCAGGGTCCGGGCTCCTGATCAGGAATGTGGCATCAGACAGACCGTCTGATGAACCACAACCTTCGCGCGGGCAAAGATTAAGCAACCACAAACCTTTAAAATCCTTTCCATCTCTCCACGCCTCAGTTAGCTCGTCTGTAAACTCGGCCCGACGGCGGGTACAGCTCAGGATCCCGAAGGACTCGGGGAGCCACGGTAGCAGGGCCCCGCCGCGGTACTTCCCTGGCTTTTAGCAAGAGCTCTGCAAGCCCCGGGCCCACTTGCGGCTGCGAGCTCGGGGCTCGGGACCCTGCAGCGTGTTCCAAGGCAGGTGCCATCGTTGTTCCCAGTTTTTAAATGAAAGAAAAAAACAAAACAAAAACCAAAGGCCCAGAGATGCAGAGGACCGTGTCCACGGCACTCACCAGTAGGTGACTCAGCTGCATTTCCACCCGCACGATTCGGCCTCGGAGTCCAGAATCTTAACTCCCGTTCCACAGAGTCGGATGCTATCGCTCCATCTAAACGGAAGGATCCGTGTCCGCGTCGTAAAGACGACACGTGTGTCGTGAGCCTCACTGTATAAAAGCCCCATTTTACCCTGAAGTGAAATACATCCGAACATATAAAACCACTAAGCAGGACATTGGCCCCAAGCAAATACCCAGGAGATGAATCTACAACAATTTAGAGGTGCTTTATACCAATATGTACGGCCCCTGTGATTATAAAACATGGTCGGAGGAAGTTTCAGTTTCTTTTTCTTTCTTTCTCTTTCTTTTTTCTTTCTTTCTTTCTTTCTTTCTTTCTTTCTTTCTTTCTTTCTCTCTCTCTCTCTCTCTCTCTCTCTTTTTCTTTCTTTCTTTCTTCTTTCTTTTTTTCTGAATATATGTCTTACTCAATATAAATTATTTGGAACTCTTGTGTGAGGTTGGTGCTCCATACCTGCCCCTGCTGTTAAGGACACCTGAGCTGTTTCGGTTTTGTTTACACTTGTATTCGGGGCTAGTGCGTGGTCAGCTTTAGGCAACATTCCATGCACACTTGACTAGGATGTGATCTTTTAACTTTACCGGTGCAGAACCTGCTGTATACAGTTAAGACGGTTGATCTTGTTAATTGTGTGGCTAGAGATCGTAAAAGCCGTTCACCGTGCTCTAGAACCTTTAATTCATGATCTTATTAGTGTGCTTCGTGCCAGAGCACACACAGCGCAGCAGGCCCACAGTGTCACTGACTGTCCCTGCTTTGAGCCCTGCACCACCAAGAACTATTCTAAGCTCAATTAAACTGCGTAATCATAGAATTAACTTGATGGACCGTTTGGGTGCTTGAATTTCCTTTACAAAGATCCCTCCAAGAAGCATGAACCCCTCCAGGACTGGGCTGCTTGGCCTCTGGGAACACACCCTGCTGAGACCCGAGATCCCAGGAGCTCTCACCCGGTCACCTTCCCCACCTTGGGCGAGCGGCTGTAGACAGGTCAGGGCTAAAGTCTTGACTCTTTAAGGCATTGCTTACTGATTCTTTCAACCAATATTAGCCGAGCATCTGCTGTTCTAGCTCCTGGAGGTAAACTGTGAACAAGGTGGTGAAGTGCCTGCCCTCAGTTTATAATCTAGGGACAAGTAGGATTTTCCATTTTCTCCTTGGAAGCCTTTTGCTTTGATACATTGAGATGATGTTACCAGGGTTATATGCTCTCAGGGCTAGGTATTCCCCTACTATTTAGCAAATCTTAAAAAAACAAACAAACAAAAAAACCTCTAATAATGCTCTTTTTGCCTTAAAATCAAATTTGTTGTTACCAATGTATTTATGTCAGCTTCCTTTTCTTTAATACCTGCAGAGGCTACCTCCAGGTGTTGCAGGGCCCTTGCTCATTGAGATGGCAACCCTCTGTGGCCGTGGCTAGTGGTAACATTTGCAGCTCTCAGTTCACATCACTCACTCTTCATGACTTCAAGCCCAAGCCCCAAGCCCCTGGGATGCCACTGGCCAGCCCCGAGCCAGGCCACAAGGTAGACTTAGACTTCCTGGTCTGCTTTCCAGCTCCTTTTCCCATATGAGCCATACTTTCCTGCAAGCTCGGCTCACAATTCAAAAGGATGTTTGCTGACATTTTACTAGTGCTTAGGGATATTTGTAGTCGGGAAGAGTGCAGATTATTTATCCACCACATTTCTGGAAACACACCTTCTCTAAGAATCATTTTTAAAGGCCAGGAATGACTGGGATGCGTGGGAGGCTGAGGGGTTGAGCATCTGCCTTCGGCTCAGGGTGTGATCCCAGGACCCCAGGATCGAGTCCTGCATCGGGCTCCCTGCATGGAGCCTGCTTCTCCCTCTGCCTGTGTCTCTGCCTCTCTCTGTGACTCATGAATAAATAAATAAAATCTTTAAAAACATAAAAAACAAATAAATAAAAGCCAGGAATGACTTAGCTTTTCTTAGCTTTAGCCTCTGTTTTCTCTAAAGTTTATTCAAAGATCGACTCAAACCACCACTACCTCTCCCAACACAATGCAGCTGAGTGCTTCACACATCACTGGAAAGTCACAGAAACAAGTTTTAGGTCATTTGAAACCTTGTAAAGGAGCTCAAAGCACCCCTGCCACAATTGCAGTGGCGGCCGGTTAGCAGCCTCGGGGAAGTTAGGCCAGAGGTATTTTCATTTATTAGACAACTCTGAACCTTGAAAATGCAAAATATGCATATCGCCTACGTAGACTTAATTCTTCCCCAAAGCAGTTCCATACTTTACAGGAAGAGGCACAACATAAATCCAAATACTAGTTATTTAAACATCAGGCTGCAAACGAACCTACAATTTATGGCTCTTTTATGCCATAGAACCAAATCCCAGTGCCTCCTGTCACGCCTTTTCTTCTCTCTCCTTCCAGTAGTAAAGATCAATAAAAAGGACTTTATCGATGGTTTCTCCCCAAAATCTCAGATCAAGTCGATGGCAGGATCAGCTTTCCAAATTCCATTCAACAAAGTACCTCCTCTCTGGCCCCACCCTTGCTCTTCTCCCACATGCTTGTGTGCACCTGCCTGTGTGTGTACACGCATACACGCACTCGTGCACACACATGCCAGTCTCATCCTGCGATCTACAGCCTTCAAACACATCAGGCGTTTTCTTTACATGTGCCACTTTCTCTGTTACCGTCTCTTTCCGTCATCCATTCATTACAAAACATGTATTTTTAAAGACTTTATTTATTTATTCACGTGAGACACACAGAGAGAGGCAGAGACACAGGCAGAGGGAGAAGCAGGCTCCCTGCAGGGATCCTGGTGCGGGACTCGATCCTGGGACCCTGGGTTCACACCCTGAGCTGAAGGCAGATGCTCAACCGCTGAGCCACCCAGGCATCCCAGAAAATATACTTATTAAGTACCATTGTTCTAAGTGCATCTATGGGATACCAAAGGGAATACAATTGGCAAAAGTCCCTGTCCCCAAAGGCATCACATTCCAATGGCTCATCATAATTATTGCTACCATCTACTGAGCACCTGCTGTATGCTAGATGTGGTCTAGCTGTCCTATCGAGACATTGTCTCCAATTTTCATAACTTACCTGCAAGGTGAATTATTATTCCATTTAATAGGTGAAGGAGTTGAAACTCACATAGAAGAATGCGATTCAGGGCAGCCCGGGTGGCTCAGCGGTTTAGCGCTGCCTTTGACCCAGGGCGTGGTCCTGGAGACCCAGGATCGAGTCCCATGTCGGGCTCCCTGCATGGAGCCTGCTTCTCCCTCTGCCTGTGTCTCTGCCTCTCTCTGTGTGCCTCTCATGAATAAATAAATAGAATCTTAAAAAAAAAAAAAGAATGCGATTCAAAACTACAGTCATCTGATTCCAAAGTCTTTGCTCTTTCATGCCACAGTCATAATCTTCCTGCTAAACCAAACCAAAGAGCTTGCTTCTCTGTGAAATTTTTGCTGACCCCTCTGTACCCCTGAGCCTCCTACCCATCTTCACGATGGCACCGAGCTTCCGCTATAGCTACTTGCTGAAGCATCTGTCCTTCCTGGGTCACTCAGACTACAGATCGTAACAGGCCATTCGCGGTGCGCTCAGTGCTCAGCACAGGACCAGATCAAATTAAAATAAGGGATATTGAATTACTAAACAAACGTCTCCTGGCCAGCCGTCCCTCAAGCATCTGCAGGGAGGCCGCCCATCAGACGCGGTGGTGGTTGCCTCAAGGTTGTACAAACAGATGAGAAGCTTCTTTCCCCGATTTTGTTCTTATGTAACCATCGTTCTTCACAATAAGCGCCTGAAATGCTGAGTCACGCTGCTGGGTGCAGTATCCTAATCAACTTAAATAAGACCATGTACTCCAGTAAAATGATATGTAATAAAAGATGATACCATGTAATAAAAAAAAAGCTGGCATTATTACTACTGTTTACATAAGCCTTTGGCCCTTTAGCGGACAAAGGCCTCATCAGCCAGCTGTCCATTCGGTCGTAAGTACTGTGATTTTATTCCGAAAACTTTATCTGCAAACTTCCTCTCTAAGATCATAGCTAAAGTTTTGTTCTCAAAATCAAGATTAATTTGCTTAATAAAACATACTTCCAAAATATTTTCTGAACCCGATAACTGATGTTCTAAACCCCAGTCTTTTCTTTAAAGCCATTTGCCCCTTTCCCAAAGAATCACTCGATAAGAAGATGTTACTAGGAACATCTTCCGAGCTCCGCGTAGGCCAGGCACTAGTACGGATGCTTCCTTTCCGAGCGCTATCCCCGTTTAATCCTAAACTCTGCTTAGGGCACTATTATAATCATCCCTATTGTACACATGAGGAAATAAATCACAGGAAGCAGACGTGGCCCACGGCCACTCATCTGCTAAGTGGCAGGCTCTGGATTTGAACCCAGGAGAGCCAGTTCTGGAGTTCACGCTTTACCGTTTAATCTCTCAAGTGTAGAGGTAACACACTCAACTCCTTCAAAGATCAAAACAGTCCAAAGAGGCGTACTGTGAAAAGCCTTGCTCCCACTCCAGTCTGCCTGTCTGTCTTCTCTTTGCCCACCTCTGACCTCAACTCTGCTATGCAGGTAAACCTGTATTAGTTTCCTGTGTTTCCTTTTTGGGTTTTTTAAATGCAAATGCAAGAACGTTCAATTAACATATTCGTATGTTCCTCCCTTTCTTACCCAAAAGGTAGTAGGTTGCACACACTTTGCTTTTCTCTGTTAATAATCAGTCTTTGAGAACTTTCCATAAGTTGCTGAGGTCTTCTCACGAATAAGCCCTTTCATCCTTTAATGCACGCATACTCTGTCCTATGGCTGTGACACGTCTTTAAGTAGGTCTGTATTGATGGGACTTAGGTTGTTTCAACTTTTGCTGCCATGCATTATCTCGATGTCCACCTTTTCCCATGTGTTGGTTTATCTGCAAGGCAATTACCCAGAAGAGGGATTTTCAGGTCAAAACATAAGTGTTCTTCTGATTTTCTTAACATTGACAAATTCCTCTCTATATTCATTGACCAATTTACACATCTTCCTGCAATTTGAGTACGTGCCTATTTTCTTGCAGTCTCACCAGCAGAAAACAAACAAACAAACAAAAAAAGACATCTCAATGAATTCATATTTCCCTTATTACAGTGAGGTTGAACGTCTTCTCACATGTTAACACTTATTTGTCATGTTTTCTTTTCTTTTTTCTTGTTCATATCCCTTGCCCAGTTTTCCATTGGTTTGCTGGTCTTTTTCTTAATGAAATCTGAGATGTTCTTTAAACCATTTGCTATGGTGACTCTCAGAAAAACTGAAAACAATATTACTAAGGTAGTTGCCCTAAATATAGCATGCTATTGAAATGTTCTAGGTAAAAGTTAAAAGACCTCCCTGATTACTCTTAATATTAAACTCTATTCATCAACTAAAATAATTCATATTAAATAAATGTTCTATGAATTCTAGTCTATTAGTTATTCATTAATATAATAGAGTAAGACAGAGACAATAATGTAAAAATGTAAATAATTGAGATGAAGATTCAGATCCCAAGAATTTCACTGATAGGAGATTGAGTTATTCCAAGAACCTTTCATATTTACTCAACTGATCAATAACCTTTTCAATAGTGAGGAAATAAAGGAAAATTAAAATATTTTCTTCTGTCACCTTTCTGAAATATATGCAAATTATATTTAGTGTCTAGATTTCTCTGGATTTCTAAAATTCAGCGTATTTTTATAAAATTTTCCAAAAACTCTCAAACTCATTGACAATCCACAGACCATCTCCTTAGAGACATGAACTGAACAGTTGCCCATAGCAACCATCCTTAACCCTTCTGATTATTTATATCTCCAATCCCCAGATCTCACGCAAATGGTTGTCTTGGATTGTAGGTATGCAAAGCTCTAAGAAACACTATTTTTTGGTATTTCTTTTATTGAAGTTTGCTTTGCCAACATATAGTGTAACACCAGTGCTCATCCCGTCAAGTGCCCCCTCAGTGCCTGTCACCCAGTCCCCACCCACCTCCCCTTCTGCAACCCTTTGTTCATTTCTCAGAGTTAGGACTCTGTCGTGGTTTGTCGCCCTCTCTGATTTTTCCCACTCAGTAAGAAACACTTTGTAATTCCTATCCCTCGGTGTGTCTTTAAATACCAGAGTAAATTCATAGCCTCTCCTCATTTCGCTCTTTTCCCTGGAAAAGAAAGTGGAATGAGTCCATGGTCTTCAGAAACTGAACTGGAGCAAGAGTTTAATTAGAGTTACTAGAAGGTCGGAATCAAGGGCAAGGGCTTACGGCCATCCACCAGATCAAGATGTTCAAGGTTTCTGTGATTACTTGTTTATAAAAAGCTGGCAGAGCCAGGACACTTCCCCCAAAAAAGATGCACTCACAGTAACACATGCAGTCGGGTGGTAAATACGGAGCATTTTCAGGGCAGGACGTGTGTAGAGACATGAGGCTTTTGAGAGAAAGTCTGAAGCCCAAGATCCCACTGAAGGATCAAAACCAAACACCTACAAGGTGATCGGGGCCTCTGGTAAATCCAGTCAGAGCAGGATTTGAGTAGAAGTTCCTCTACAGGAGTGATTTGCTGAAGTAAATAATATGACATTTCCTTATTCGTGTCTTTGAGTTTCTTGGCTAATATACCAGAGCAGCAGGAGTTTTTTTTTTTTTTAAAAAGCCAATCACACTCCTATAATTTTATTATATTAAGAATTAGATTCAAGATTCAAGTCTTTTAACGCCTTTTTGAGAGTTGAGAAATTACACACGCTCTCAAATCTATAATGGGTGCAATATCTACGCACATGGAACATAGGGTTGGGTTCATTTATCATATAGTCCACAAACAACTCCTGCATGAGTTAGTAAAAAACTTGTGGTCAGGTTTGTCCTACTTTAGATGGAGAAATCGTGATAGTGAAGAATGAACATTAATCCTGCACAGTTAGATTTAGACACTGTTGATGTCCACCAATGATTTACACACCATCGTGACCGACACAACTACCACAAAGCCAGAAACAGTATTTCCCCCTTTTCACACTCCACGTTCATGGCTAATTCTTCCCTCTAAACCCAAAGTGCAAAGCTAGCCTTTTAGGGGAAGATTTCATTGCATTTCGGACTAATTCCCACAAATTGCATTCACAACGTAGTGTCAAGCTGCAGCCTGGGAGCCCAACCAAAGAAAGACGTGTTTCTCAGTGATCTGAAGACAGTGGATCAGAACGTGTCCCTTGATGACACTATCCCCATGGCCTTGAAAATTGCATCCTCAAGAGAGAAACCTTTTGATCTTAGCATAAAAGGAATACAGTATATGATCTCTGAGACCCCCCGACCCGGCCCCCACCTCCTCTTCCAGGGCTTCTCACCCTGGTCTCCTTGGCGCTGTGTTCCAGCCACATGAGGCTTCCTTCTGTCCTACAAAAGCATGGTCCTCCTCCAGGCTCGGGGCTACCTGTGCCCCTCCATCTCTTGTCTCTCTTGTCATTCCCACCAGCTTTTGCTTCAGTTAACTAACATCTCCAGAATCGCAGAATCCTTGTCATTTTAAGAAATCTTCCTTGACCCCCCAATTTCTCCTTGTGGCACTTAAACAATTATTTGGTATCGGAATGTCCTGCCAGGATATGAAATCTCTGAGGGCAGAGACACACTTTGCCTCCTTCGGCTCTGTCCCCAGCAGCCAGCACACAGCAGGGGAAGAAAGTTTGGGTGAGTAAACGATGCAGGCTGTGCCGTATTTCTCTTTATCATTACTACCTGAATACTGGAAACGCTAAATAAATGCCTTCTGAGCAAAAGAATGGATAAATCAATGAAAGACTTCATATAAACACAACTTAAAGCATTGAATATAAATATTAAGTATTCCTCTTATCATTTAAGTTACATTCAGGTCATTTGCCTCCTGCATAGGTTCTTGGAAATTCTGTTGTGAAAAACAACAATTCCAGGGTGACTGGAACATTCCCAAACCCACAAAGAGCTGACCTGGAGTCTTTTTGTGGGTAGATGTCACTTCTCCTGGGACTGGACTCCTTTTCGGGAGTCATCCACTATTCCCAAGATCACAGAAGCTTCTCATTTGGCCCAGTGCTGTGGCCCATTTCTGAACTATCTGTGTTGATTTTTCTTTCCTTCTTTTTTTTTTTCTTTTTATTTTTTTTAAATCAGTTTGGCCCGAAGTTTAAGGGAACTGAGAGGTTAATGTTAACTGTCTTAGAGGTTAATGGAATCTGGTTAAACTGGATTATGATTCAAGAGGTTCCTGTGCCATGGCTTCTCCTAAGAAAATATCCTTTCTCCTTATTGCCCTAGAACACCAGGAAGCTAAGAGTAAACTCTCCGGAGTCCAAAGTCTAAGTTTAAAAGGAGCATTTCATGCATATACCCACACTCCTCTCCAAAACAACCCCGCAGGCACGTAACACACACTCACACACTCAGCACCTACAGATATTCCTACCAGCCACCCAGCGTGCACACAACACCCGCAAATGCCCCAACACACATACACACACACACACACACACCCCTCACCAGGCAGGGACTTAGCTTTTCCGAATCCTAGAGTAAGGGTTCCCCTCATGGCCTGTCTCTGCTCATCATTCCATCCCCCCCCACCCCACCCCATCCATCCTTCAATGAGGCCCCTATTTGAAGCTATCTGCCCTGACACAAAAAGTTATTTTGATTAGGGAAGACTCAAAAGAAATGTCGGTTCTTGGAAAAAGTTCCAATGAAGGAAGATTTGGGGTCTGACCTCTGTTGTGTTTTTTGTTTTGTTTTGTTTTTTTGCTCACTTTTGGTTCTTCCCTTGAGGACTGCAGTCTTACCTCACCAACCTGACAGTAGACTATTTAGTGATTCTGAACTTGAATACAACTGCTCCAATCTAGGATTAGCCCTCTTCCTTGTTCTCACCAAACGTGAGCATTGCCCTCCTTACATTCTCCCATTAGGCCCGCTTATTAAGAAAGAAGATAATGCGCTAAACCATTGGCTGGGCAGTACCATTTAATCATTTTTCATGGGAATGTTGCATCTTAACAGAGGACATGGGCAATGAGGAAAACGCTGCTTTTATCGCAGGAATAACTCTCTGCAGATGGAATGTCGATGCTGGGTGTGTGAGGGGGAACCTGCATATCATTCATGGTCGGCTCGTCCTCCTCATGGCACCACCTAGGGACGTGAGATGAAGGTGCTGTGTCTAGGAGATCCCCTCTAAGCCCAGCCGCCCAGGTCACTCTGGCATGTGAGTCATCACAGCTGCTGGTGTCTCCAGGGCCCGAGGAACAGCAGGAGGGTGGCAGGCCAGGACTGGCTGACGTCTGCAGGCTGAGCTCCTGAGGGCGCCGGGCAGGGTGAGCAACCTGGACCATCCCAGCGGGCATTGTGCTCGGGAGGGAGGGTTGCAAGCATCGTTTCCTAAACAGCCAAGTTCAGAGCAGCACCTCTTGGAACTCACCTGGCCCTGGTTGGCACCTGATGAGCACTTGCCAGACGCTGATCCTGAAACCTCCCGGGGAAGCCCCTAAGGAACTTTCCTGGGTATCCGATGAAGACAGAGGGGAGCACTCCAAAGTCAGGTATAAAAAGAAGGGAAAAGGTGAGGTGGCCCTGGTTCTGGGGGCTGTGCTCCTAAGCAGTCCCTCCTCCCTGCCTGTTTGGTGCTCTGGACGATGCTGTGACCTCGTGTGTGGGTGGGAGGATGTAAGAGTGAGGAGGAGAGTTGGCGGGTCCAGTGTGGACAACATCGGCCCATTGAGTACTGAGGGTCCTTATTTAGGTTGCATAACGTTGGTTGGTTGGTTTTTTTGGTGGCCCGCGGGGAGCCCAGCGCAGTCGTGACCTCCTGGTGCGTGACCCTAAGAGCAGCGCATTCCCTCTGTGTCCTGATCTCTCTGATTCACTGAGTGCCCCCATTTCTCGTTTGATCATCACCACAAACTTGCCAGTGAATCAGGACAAGTATTATCCTCTCCACGAAGACGCCGGTGAAAGGGGCTTACGGGATGGGCGCCTACCCCCAATCCTTTCTGAGCAGGGATCCCCTTGGGACAGGAGGCTGGTGTCCTCTCCTGGCCCCTCCACGCCCCTGTTCCTCACGCTGAGCACCGGGTTGCCTTGTCCACTCTGCTCCAGGCGTATCCTCCAAAGAGGGATGCTCGCCCGTCCTCCCCACTTGTCACTGTTCCAGGAAGGCAGCAAGACTGGCCGCTCAGAACCATGAACGGTGACCCGGGCGCTGCGGCTTCCAGGCCCAGCGGGAGGAATCAAGGGTCAGAGCCTGTAACCAAAAGGAAGAGGAGTGCGTCCACCCCCTTGCTTGTACATAAGCAATTACTCCTCATTTCTTTTTAAAACTTCTATTATGGAAAGTTTCAAACATAAACTAAAGTAGAGAGAATTATATACTAAATTCCTCCCCGCTGTCACCTGCCTCAACCAATGACTCACAGCTAATTTTATTTTTCTCTATTCCTGTATTTTCCTTACTTTCTTGGATTATTTTGAAGCAAATTCCAGGAATCACGTTATTTAAAAAAATATGTATCATCCACATACCTGGACTTCCCTTTTTAAAATAACCACAATACCATCACCACAGGAAAAATTCCTGTTTCTTCAATATCAACAAGTATCTGAGCAGTTTTCACATTTCCCTGTCTCATGAATTAAAAAAAAAAAAAAAAAAGTGTTTGTTTGAACGAGATTCCAAACAAGCCCTATACTTTGTGATTGACTAATAGGTCACTTGGTTCATTCTACATTGCTTTCTTTTCCCCGGATTTTCTTGTTGTTGAAGAAGAAAACAGGTCTCCTCTGAATTTTGCTGATTGTATCCCTTTTCTTTTCTCAAAATTGGTAATTATGTCTAGAAGTTGGTCGAATTCAGTTTTAGCATCTTTGGTAAGAATCCTTCGTAGGTGGCACCGCATGTGTACATGTACTGGGAGCCATATAATGTCTGGTTGTCACTCTTTTGTGATGATCCTTACTTAGACTCGACTCTGCCCATAACTCATAATGTGGGAGGAAGGAGGGCAGGAAGGATGTAGGGAGGGATGAGCCACTAAGAAGATTGATGAACACATCCAGTACAGCCTATGACATACCCTGCTTTGCCCACACTTACGTGAATCCAAACTGGACTGCACTTGAGCTCTGATGTCCAGGGGTGGAGTGGCTGAAAACCTCACTGGTTTTCTCTATAGCTCGGTCTCTTGACCAGCCCCATCCACCAGGCCTTTCTGTTCTTTTTGTGCCACTTCTGAGTGTAGACTCTGGGTTATAACGACCCAAGTCCAAATCTTGTACTGCTACTTGCAGCAGCTTGTCTAGAAGACTTTATTTCCTCCATAATAGTGGTTCTCAACCAGGGTGATTGTACCTCCCCAGGGGACATTTGGAAATGTCAGGAGGTATGGGCTGTCACAAGGAGGGATGTTATTGACACCTAATGGATAGGGGCCAGGGATACTGCTCAACATCCTGCAATGCACAGACAGGCCCCTACCACAAATGTTGATGGTACTGGGGTAGGAAATCCCTGCTGTATAAACAATCATAATTTCTTCCTCGCAGGTTTGTTGGCAAGATCAACGGAGATGACGTTACACCAAGCAAGTTACCTATACTTCCTTTCTTGGTAAACCAGTATGAAGGCCTCATTTTAGCTCAAGACCACGTGTGAGTAACGTGCCAGGACTAGAACTGAGACTCCTAAGGTGGCCGTAGTGGGTCAGGGACTCTTGAGCTGGCTGACGTTGGGTATGTTTTGCTCTTCTCTGGCTTCACTTTCTTCATCAGTAAAATGAGATGGACTCTGAAGATCTCTTTGTCGTTCTAAGCTCTAAAACTCTTTAATTTTATTCCTTTCTTGGAGAGGCCTATCTAGCTTATCTAGATGCCAGATATTAATGGGGATATGATGGGAATCACCGCCTGTGTACCCTCCAAGACTTTATAGGTAGCACCAATCACAATTCTTGGCACGGCAATATTATTTGGGATCTATTTTCTTAAATAGGGTGGGGACAGTTTCAGAGGCTTCCAGTGGTCTTCTATGGGATCTCAGAACACAGGCAGGAGGAGTAATGTGGGGTTCATTCCAACTATCAAGCATATCTACCCAGATTATATATTTAGGGACCAAAGAAGTGACACAAATAGTCCCTGGATGCAGTGAATTCACTATGAATCTGAATAAGACTATTTATGCTCTGGTTTCATGGGACCCCCCCCCCACTCTAAAGTAAGAGCCACAATGATGCTTTAGGTCCCAGGGGCCAATATCCGCTCAAACTCTGTGCCCAAGATTCCTCAAAATGCTTGAGTATTTTCCTTGTTCTAGTAGAGATGACCCAAGTAAATGGTCATAGGTCCATCTGGGGAAGGACTGGAGGAATCACTACCATAGGCACATGGTGTGGGATTGCCAGGTACTTCACGGTAGCCACCCAGCTTCTCCTTTAGTCACTAGATACCAAGTAGGAGAATTTTCCCAGTTCCAGAAACTGGGCAAGGGGTCATGACTTGGTTATAGAAGTTAGGTAATAGCTTCATTGTTTGCTTATCTATCTTTCCCTAAAAACATTGCATTCAGGACACCCTAGAAGCTTCTCTGACATGCTGCTTGTTTTAGTAACTGTGTCCACCTTGCTCCTGACAGGTGAGTACCACCAACTTGCTGTTATTATTTCAGTATCCTGTCTGGCTTCCTAGGAGTTATGCCTGCACAGCTTAGTGATCAGAGAAAGATTGATCAATATTTATGATGATTGACCTCAAACAAGTATGGCTTTCATTCTATGATGATGATTGGGGAGCACATTCAAAATCCAGACTGTTTCCAAAACCGTCCCAGCTTTTGCTTTCTGCAGGGCCCTCTTGTTTCTCCCATATGTGTGCACTCATACTCTACTGATCACAGATGTGTGGGTGATTCTAGATGGCTTTGGTCAAACCCCGATGTGTGGAGAGCTCATTAAGCCCACAATTCCTGTTTTATTTCTTGGAATTCCATGTTGAGCATCCAGGTAGTCCACTAGCCATTGCTTGCCTTACTTGTCCCCAAGACCATCCTCTCACTGACACTCAGAATCAAGGAAGCCCCTTCTAGCAGTGCCTGACATCTTGGTTGGGAGACAGACTCGGTCAATTTCCAGAGTACTAAAATCATTGTTTTGACAGTTTTTTTTTTTTTTTTTTTTTTTCCCAGCACAATAGTTGCTTTGGGGGAAGAGGATTTGTCACCCTTTTCATTTTCCTGCAATGAAAGTGAATCTTTCCAAATATTTTCATAAACCTCTACCAGGAGAGCCCACTGTGAAGCAGAATGCACAAACAGAGCTGAATTCTGGGTCAGCCTGCCTGGTTTACAAGTGGTCACGTTCAGGTCTCCCTGGTTCACAAAGCATGTATGACAATGCAAGAGACCGAATTTGGTGGTTTTGGGGGACATCAGATCCTATAGCTCCATGCTTATTCATACCTCTGGCCTTGTGGCATGCTTCCCCTTGGGATGAGTGTGGCTGACAGCAGATGCCTGGCCGTAGCTGTTGGCTCCTCTATGTGCTCCTCATCTTTCCTGTCCTGAGGCCAACTGACAAGTCAGACTCATAAGTCAGGCCTCACTCTAGGAAGGCAGAAGCAACACCAGCCTCGGCAGCAACTTGTCTCTCCCTGACCCCACGCTCAGCCCACGACAGCTTGCAGTGGGCTAAGACCCAATCGGAAGAGTGAAGGTTTAATCATTAGAAAGCAACACTGGATTAGTAGAAATCACAGTCAAAACATTTCTTTGGCAGGTTGTGCTCATCAGCACAAAATCATTACTGAATCATCCACAATATGCTTAAATAGAGTCAATATCTCACTTAAACATAGCAGGAAATAGGTTTTACTTTTCAAGGGGAAAATGATAATATCATTCTGTATAAAAATTTTCAAGAATAGACTGACAACTACTTTATCTTTTTAATCCCAACCCCCAAAATAAGCTAATCATAAATAAAGTTTTTTTTTATAAATAAAGTTTTTAAGTACAGAGAATATGTTGGTAAATTCTCAATGTAGTTTTATTAAAGTTCTCCTGATTTTTTAAACCTAATAGTATTTATTAATTTACGTTATCACATAGTGTCTTATTTAAAATGTCTTCAAAACCACTCAAAACTTTTTACACCTTTATTCAGTATAACTCCCGTGCTTATAATTATTTGCCATTTTTTTTTAAAGTAATCCTTATGCCCAATGTGGGGCTCAAACTCATGACTCTGAGATCAAGAGTCACACACTCCACCAACTGAGCCAGCCAGATGTCCCTTACCAATTCTTTTTGCTTGAAATATTAGATACCATAGAGGATCATAAAACAAAAGTAGCTCCAAATGTTTATTTATTTATTTATTTATTTTTTTAATTTATTTTTTATTGGTGTTCAATTTACTAACATACAGAATAACCCCCAGTGCCCGTCACCCATTCACTCCCACCCCCCGCCCTCCTCCCCTTCCACCACCCCTAGTTCGTTTCCCAGAGTTAGCAGTCTTTACGTTCTGTCTCCCTTTCTGATATTTCCCACACATTTTTTCCCCTTCCCTTATATTCCCTTTCACTATTATTTTATTTAAAATATCTTTTGTGGGGATCCCTGGGTGGCTCAGCGGTTTAGCGCCTGCCTTCGGCCCGGGATGTGATCCTGGAGAGCCGGGAAAAGTCCCATGTCGGGCTCCCTGCATGGAGCCTGCTTCTCCCTCTGCCTCTCTCTCTGTCTTTCATGAATAAGTAAATAAAATCTTTAAAAATATATATATATAAATAAAATAAAATATCTTTTGTTTATTAACAATACCTTCGAAACTCCCAATTAATGCATACAAGGTTCTCACTAATAATGGATCAAAACTTTATTTCTTAAGTAATTTTTCACTATGTAAAAATAGCATTCATCCTTTAAGCTGAACAATGAAGACATTTTGCTTTTGATGTTGATTGCAACTTTCAAGAATTATAATTTATTGATATAACTCATTTAAATAGATTTGATGTGCATTAATCATCTCTTTTGAAATGGCACCGTCAATAAATGAGTACCAAGCATGCATACAGCTATGTGCAGGAAGGAGAAAAAATATTTCTGTTCACTGATATTAATAAATACGGTGGTACCCTCCTGTGTGCCATCATTCAAGTAGGTGCTTCCTATGGGCCCAAGCTGAAGAGAAAAAGCACATGAGCCATTAAGATACACTTCAGTTGCATCAGCACCGTCTAGCAGTGGGGCACTTTGCGAGCGAGGGAAATACAGGGTCTGCGCAGTAGCCGGGGAATGACATACAGACCTCTGGTTGCGGCCCGGGCTAGTGCAGAGAGGGAGCTGGGGAGCGAGGCAGGGGTTAGGCAACGAGGAGGACAGAGGCTTCTCTTACCCAGTTCTTGTTTGCTCCACCTCTGACCTGGGAGTCAGTGATAGTGAAGTCAAAAACCAGTTCCACATGCTAAAGAAGTCCTGTAAGCGCAGGATTATCGTTGTTGAATCATGGTGACATGTGTCTTTATTGTTTAAAAACCCTCCTTTGGATGGAACTTGGCGAAGATCGTGAAGAACAGTACCAGCCAGGCCACGCTGCAGCTGCCCAGGCATGTTCGCACTTGCTACCGTCGAGCGAGTCAAATAGTCTCCTTCGAGAGCCGCTGGCCTGTGGGAGCCAAGGAGCCATTCACCCCTCCCTTGGGGAGCAGGGACTGTTCTCAAACACGGGAGGGATTTAAAACCAACAAACTCATTCATTTGGGGAATATAAAAAATAGTGAAAGGGAATAAAGGGGAAAGGAGAAAAAATGAGTGGGAAATATCAGAAAGGGAGACAGACCATGAGAGACTCCTAACTCTGGGAAACGAACTAGGGGTGGGAGAAGGGGAGGAGGGCGGGGGGTGGGGGCAACTGGGTGACGGGCCCTGAGGGGGGCACTTGACGGGATGAGCATTGGGTGTTATTCTGTATGTTGGCAAATTGAACACCAATAAAAAATAAATTTATATATAAAAAAAAAAACCAACAAACCAACCAGTCGGCAGACCCCCTAACTCATCTGTTGGCATCATCTTGCTGCTTCCTTGTCTCTGCCTGTCTCTCTGCACATGGAGTAAGAGACTCGGTGTTGAAGTGGTTTCGACAGCGGCCTGTTGCGAAGTCGCAGTAGTGTTGGTTGTGCAAGTCGCTTGATGACTGGACACGTTTAGCCATCTTGAACATCAAACTAGCTTTGCTCCTTGGACAGCCTCACTGCGTGGGGCTGGAGGCCACTCTGAAACTGCACCTGGGTAGCTACGTCAGGAGGGAGTGGCGGCTGCAGGACCGGGGGGGGCAGGCTGCTCCCTAAAAGTCAAGCCTTCAAGTCCAGGGCCACAGCCTGGCCCTTTGGTAGGCGGAGCAGGGAGAACGTGGGAGAGCTATTTCTGTTCTTGTTTGTTTCTTCTCTACGGATTGCAAGTGTTGAAAAAGAACATTCCAGAAGAGGAAACAGAAAACTCTAAAAAAGTGAGGCAGACTTTGATGTCTTCCAATTACTCTCTTATGGAGCTGGTTTTGAAGAGTAAAGGGCAACGGCGCGTCCAGATACCTTTGTCCAGGAATCCAATACCTGTGACATCTAGAGTCGCGTTATGAGCGCTGTACAGGGCCCTCTGCACACTGTTCCCCTGACGTCTGGCTATGGTCTGCTTGCAAATCTCTCTCTGTTCCTCCAACTCCTAGAAAACCTGTAACACAACCGTGAGGGAGCCAGAAGCTAGTAAGCATCTTAGAGAAGGAAGGAACAATGAGGCCACCAGGGCTCTTCTATTTTCTCGTCCATCTCAAGACACCCAAGTACTACAGCTGAGCTCTGTCTCCACTGCGAAAATAACAAACTCCCTTCTAAGTGTTTAAGTTTTTAACAGTTTGTAGAAAATACAGGATTTTTATGCAGTTTTCGTTTATAGGACTTCATGGAGTATCTTTTTCAGAACACTAAAGGCGGGAGAAAAAAAAAAAAAAAGGAAAGATCGCCTTAGGGGACGTAGCACTTGATTTGCTCTCTCTTCTCTTCCTCTCTCTGTCCTTCTACCTCCCCTGGGAAACCTGCAGCCCTGAAACCTGATGATCCTATCTTTCTAAGGTGATAAGACGACATGTTCTTGCCAAATTAGATGCTATTTTCATAAAAATCTGCTGAGGTGATGACCTGATGCTGTGAATCAGGATATAACAAAAAAAATAATAATAATAAAATAATTTTTTTTTTTTAAAAAAAAGGATATAACGAAATCTCCTCTTCATCCCCTGAGCCTTAGCAGTGATTTACACTTTCAGGGATCGTTCCTGAGGGCAGGCTCAGAAGTGCTTCTAGAAACACCTCACTTGGTCTTCACAACCATGCCCCACACCAGGCCTGCTCTAGTCCCATCTACATGCGAGGAGGTCAAGGCACAGAGAGGCAGGTGCTTCCTCCAGGAACGCAGCCCATGCTGTCCGGCTCCAGGTGCTCGGCTTCCAGCTGCCTCCCCTCTGGCTTCTGCTCTGCACATAGGCCCCGGCGGACACGTCGGCGTCGCGAGGCGAGCAAGAGGCTAGCAAGGCCGCTCAGGCTGGATGCAGCAATCAAGTGGTGCTACCCTGGGTTTTCAGCCAGGCTCCAGCATCGGAGGAAGGCTTCGCTGAGGAAGAGGAGCTCGGGGAGGTCTCGCAGAGCTGCATTGCTCCCTGATAGAAGGTTTACCAGGCAGAGGCAACACAATCCGTGCCATCTAGGCGGTGGTGATGCGCAAGGAGCACGGAGAAGGTGGCAACAAGGGTCAGCGCCTCTGCGACAGAGTGTGTATCAGCAGGACCCGTTATGGGATGGGGCAGGGCTCTGGAGCACAGGAAATGAAGTCTCGCTGTCACAGCACGAGCAATGTAACCCCAGCGCCTTCTCCGCTTAATGATTCATCAGGGGTGTCCTGGTGCCGGGCCCACAGCCGCTGGGTATGGACGCAGCCGGGAACGACCCAGGCTAAGCCCCCGGCCTCGCAGACCTCACATTCAAACGAGGGAGGAAATGGACATCAAAGAAGCCCTAAAGAGTCAAACGGGACTTTGCCTTTAGTTGACATTCTACTTCCAGGGACGTGGCTTCCCTCCCGCTAGGCCCCCAAATGGCAGCGGCCTGAAGACGCCGTTTCAAACGCCAGTTTCAACCTTGCCTTCCACACGTCAAATCCCATGTCTCCTGGGCTGACCACACTTAGCACAATCTATTTGTGCGGGGGGCGTGTTTAGAAATCACTGGGTCCACGCTATTGCTTTCCCAGGTGAAGAAACTGAAGGCCCAGAGACGTGGCTTCACTGGTGTGGACGCACACAGAGAATTGGTGGCAGATTCAGGATTAGATTCATGTCCCGATCGACTCCTCTAACCAGTGCCCTCCCTTTATGCCATCTGCCTCCTGGTCATGCTCTTTGCTCTTTTTGCCTCTAACCTTCCTTTTCTGGGAAACTCACAGTGAGAAGGATGACTCCGTCTCTACCACATTCTTAGTCCCTGGGACAGAGCAGATTCTCCGTCCTCCAGCAGCAGGATTGAAGGTGGCCCTACCGAATAAGGGCCGATTTTACAGCCTCTCTGCTGCCCTGGAAACCAGCTAATGGCCAGACTCATCAAGATAGGAGTCAGGGCAGAGCCAGGAAGAAACAGGGACACGAGTTCCTATAGAAATGCTTTCCTAAAGGGACAAGAGTCCTCCAGCAATGTGAATAATCGCCTCTCCATTTATGTTTGACAAACAGAAATTTTTACACGGAAGGTTTATACAGAGAAGCCACAAACAACCAGTGTTATAATGACCCCCACACAACCCCTTGCATAACGTTCTGGAAATGCACCGAGAAGTCTGGAGAAGGTCCAAAATAAGCTTGCGTGGCAAGAGGAAGCAAGTTTTGGTCTCAGACGTTCAGCAGAATCACGCGGGCCGCCAAAGAGTCCACCACGCAAAGCCTGAATGCATCCGTCCTGCTACCATTCTCCGTGCAGAGGACACCCGGGGTCTGAAGTGAATAGTTCAAGAGGTCACACTGGTCCTGGACCACGTACAGACACAACTAAAACGGGTAGCCCAAGGGAGATACCATACAACATGCACTAAGTAAATCCCTTTGGGTTCCTCGCTGGGCTAGATGGTTTGTTCATCTTCAGGAGCCTGTTACCTCGACTTCAACTTTCAGAAAACCTGAGCAAGCTTCTCCCCTAGGGGTCAAGTGCTCATCTAGTTTTTTCACAGATTCAACGTTAGGCTGTGTTCCGGGATCAAGAGGAGTCAGTGAGATTCTCAAATATTCTTGCTTGACAACATCTCCAGCCCAAAGGGGCCCCGAAAACCACCCCCCTAGAATCAAAGCCCTAACATTTGCAAGCTCAGAGTTTATTGTTTCTTCAGTTGGCCCGTTGAAAGATAAATTACAGGGGGAAATAAAAACAACACATTGCCCTCAGCAGATTATTCTTTACTGAATAATACCTTGTCTTTTAACACTCCTCTTAAGAAACAGCTTTCTGCCTGTGGGTGCTCTTGTTGTGCTATACCCAACCCAAGATAGCCTACACACCTCTAAGTTTTCAAGAGCAAAGCCCATCATTTCATAGACACAGAATGTTTATTTTCTCTTTGTCAATAACATATGCTTGGGTTTATGCCAACTCTATGCTAGAGTCACATGAATTATAATGAAGCATGAAGTGAAGAATAATAGATTGTGGAGATTTAAAAGAATCCTAGAGCCCACGTGGACCAACTCCTTTCTTTAACAAAGGAGTTCCCTGATCCGGAGAGGTTAAGGGTTCACTGCAAGACACCCTGGCTGCTTGAAGGCACAGTTAGCATTTGAAGCTATGCCTTCTCCTCTCTAACTTTCTAGGGCTCTTGCCTAGAAGTCACACTCCACGTGAACAAACACGAAAGCAAGGGGGATAAAAAGTGCAGGCATTGTCCCCTGAAAAAATACGTTTTGTTTGGGTCAATTTTCTTTGCAGTTATCCTTAAGTAAATAACCGGAAATAAATTAGATACAGCCCAGTGGTTCTTCCAAGGAATTCAAAATCCTATCCTGAATATTTTCTTCTCTCTTTTTTTTTTTAAGATTTTATTTATTTATTCATGAGAGACACAGAGAGAGGCAGAGACACAGGCAGAGGGAGAAGCAGGCTCCATGCAGGAAGCCTGACGTGGGCCTCAATCCCAGGTCTCCAGGGTCATGCCCTGGGCTGAAGGGGGCGCTAAACCGCTGAGCCACCCGGGCTGCCCTCCTGAATATTTCGTAAGCAAGAAGGAACAACCTATTTAATGTTTCCTGGAAAATGCTAATATGACATAGAACCATAAGATCATACTTCATCATGTGGCTTTCCTGTTGGAGAAACCCTACTGACTGAAAAAAAAGGTGCCGCTTGAGAGATGCTGGCAAAAAAATGTATCTCGTGTTTGCAGGGGTTGCCATGCTGGTGATGGGAAGAAGAGAGGTAAGTTACAAAAGAAAGAGACACAGTCTAAATGTCTGGGCCATCCCTGTGAGATAAGTTCTGGGTTTATCATTCTTAAAAATGCCATATATAATTACCATCTCTCTTTGCCTGTAGGGAACATGCCCAGGAGGTTCTGGTGGAACAGGAATTTAAAATGTGGTAGTTTCAGGGCCAAGATGCATGAAAACATCATCAGTCACTGTGCTCAGTCTGGTGTTTGGGGCACTGTGTGGGATTTCAGTGGGGCCTGTTTCCTGAGAATGAAAGCTAGTCTTTTGGAAGTGACACAGAGGGACCACCTGCAGATGATGTTTATAAATCCACTGGCAGGGACTGACTGATCTTACAATAGGACCATGTAATATAAACATTTCATTATTCTACAAAGGAATATGCACAATGCCACCTAAGGTCCTCTAAGAGCAGGTCTGTGCAGTTATGATGGGAAAATGCCCCTCACACAGAAATAGAGCCTTGTTCCTTTGAAGCAATGTTAATATTAACTTCACCCACATGTAAATGGCATTTTAACTTGAGAGTTGTTTGTAATCTCTTAAGATAAAATTAAGACAGGACCCCGAGCTCCAAATTTCCTAATTTCAGGGATTCATCTATTTCAACAGAGGCTCTTAGCATACACGCTTCTGTGTGTATGGGTATGCATGTCCCTTTGAGGTTTGCTTATTTGGTTTTTTGCTTATTAATACTCTTAGATGCAGAGTATTAATCTAAAAGGGACACACCCAGAGAATTCTATTGAGTGACATACTAGAATGTAGGAGTGGGGAAGGGAATTCATATTTCCCTGGTAATAACAAGCAGATGAAATTAAGTATGAGGGAGGAAGGAAGGAAAGAACGAAGGAAGGAAGCAAGGAAGGAGGAAGGGGAGAAGGGAGGGAAGGAAAGGAAGAGAGGAAGAGAAGGGAGAAAGGAAGGAAGGGAAGGGAGGAAGAGAAATAAGGAAGAACAGCCTTTGGTGAAGTAAGCAACAATAAATACCATTGTTTCACACTCCTGAACATAGCCTGTTTTTTTGAGAGGGAATCCATGCTTTTAACCTAATACAATCCATTCTGTGCGCATTAGGCCAGATAGATTAAAAAAAAAAATATATATATATATATATATATCATTTGGTGTAGATACGGTTTGAAACAGTGCTGACTTCTACATTAAACAGATGTAAGGAAATGAGTTTTAGATCAATTTAGCTCTGGGTTACTTCTAGAAAGGGCAGGAAAGCAGACAACTAGCCCTTCAATTGTGTCCAAGTGCCTTTGGGAGCGGGGCTGTGAGCAATAGAGAGAGAGAGAGGTGATTCCATTGAAATAAAATTACCCTATATTTGGGAATAAACAAACTCCACATGGCATTGAGATTTATGACAAGTGGGATCGCCTGTGGGAACATGTACAGCTCAGACAGTACAAACTGCTTTCTTGTTGTAGCCTAAACACAACTACTTCAGGTGATTACACATCTACAAACTGAAAAATAAACTATGAACAAGGCCTCACTTCACATTGCATCAAAGGCTCTAGAACAGCATTTGGAACAGGAATAAGAAGGTGAAGGCTGCCGTGTGCTGACTCACCACTGGTGCCTCTCCAGTGTTTGGAAATCTCTTTTCTCCTGCCTTAAAGTTATAATAATAGAGAAGGATAAAGTCAATTTTAAAAGGAGAAGAGAGAAGATTTACTTTACCCAAAAATAGAGATTTGGGGGTAAATTTCAGTGTGAGATCAGATATTCAAAATGCAGTTTGCTTTTAAATAGGCTAATGATTCATGGAATGTGCTTTGGGGAAGATGAAGACCTGCAAATCAGTAGTGAAGTGTCTGAACATCTGGGTTGGGGATCATATTGAGAAAAATAGGAATTGGAGCAGGGTCAAGGGGTGCTGCTGCAGACTGGTATCGTCTGTATCCATCTGCCTTTTAAAGGGTAGAGTATACTAAACTTGTGACATGAAAATCAAGATAGCCGACTCGAGCAGGAGCCTAACAACAAATCAAAACACACTCCTGAGACAAGGCTGAAAGCCATTGGCAGCTTTATCTGATGCCATGTGGAGAGACCCCACTGCAGGAAGAGTGTACAGATGGTCCCCAACTTAACAATAGTTCAATTTACAAGTTTTTGATTTTGTGGTCGTGCAAAAATAATACACACTCAGTAGAAACCATACTTCGGATTTTGAGTTTTGATCTTCTCCCCTGGCTAATGATACGCAGGACAATCCTCTCTTGAGGATCCAGTCAGCCAGGATCATGAGGTGAGCAACAGAGAAACCTACAACCATTCTGTTACTCACACAACTATTCTGTTTTCGGTCCCAAGACAGTATTCACCAAATTACATGAGCTATTCAACACTTGTTATACAATAGGCTTTATGTTACATGATTGTGCCCAACAGTAAGCTAATTTAAGTGTTCTGAGCACATTTAAGGTAGGCTAGACTATGTGTATTAAATTCATTTTTGACTTAGGATATCTTCAACTTACAAAGGTTTTATTGGTATGTAACTCCATCATAGTTCAGGGAAGATGCAGAGTTGACCCTCAGAAAAAGTCTGATACAAGGACTTAAATGAGATCTTGTGACCTCTGAGTTCCTGGTTCTTGGCATCTAAGGCTCAGACTCATCACTGAATCATGATGCGGAGGTAATGAGGTTTTGCAAAAATGGAAGCTGCAAGGGCAATGACAGCAGTCCTGATGGGGAGATGTAGTCTTTCTCTCCCGTATCCCCAGGGGTCTGCCCTATGCCTGAAACATGATAGAAGTTCACTAAAAATATGTTGAATAAATCAATGAACAAATAAGTATGTTGAAGAATGAATGAATGAATAACGAATCAATGAATGAATGAATATGCAAAAGGATTGTTTAACATAGTCAATATGATTAAGGAGCTTACAATCAAGTTAAGTAGAAAATTAACAAACAAAATTAAGAGCCACACAAGACAGTGGATTGTCTTCTTTGCCCTACATACCATCTCTTTCTTAGGAAACCTACCACACCCACATTCCCGCTCAGGGTATGGCCCTAGGCCTCTATGTTCTGTTTCATGAAACACCACCCACCTTCTAAGCCAAGCTCATTGGACTAAAGGAAGGATTTGATACAACACAAGGCAGTGCCCTGGCAAAAACGTTCTTCCCGAATGGGGCATATCAGATTCTTTTCTCAAGAAACTGAGGTAATTAAGTGGCAAATACTGGGAGTGGAAGCTGCAAAGATGCTGACAGAGGCACAAGCAAGTCAATACCATGAGCATTCCTGAGTTGAGAGGAAGGATGACTTAGAGCTAACTGAGTCGATTTTGAGGCAGGATGTAGAGACCAGTAATAGGTAAAGTACAAAAATACACGAAAAGAGGTTGAAACAGTGTTTGGATCATGGTAAAGGTGGTACTCTGGGTTAATGAGCCAGAATCTCCTGCTGACAAAGGTTCTGGAGCTGAATGACCTTCCAGGTTTAATTCTGTAAGGCCACATTTTACTATTTTGCAATTTCCCTTCTCAAGTTTCCATGGGATTCTTTTGTCCTTATTGCCATTCACAGCCTTACAATATTCTTCATTTTTCTTTAACTGGTCTGAGTGAATCCTTATATCTGGGAAATCCAGGAGCCTCCCTAATATAAAATACTAGCATATCCCTAGTATACATATTCTTACAAGACGGAGCTTAAAAATGATTGGCTGAGATGGTAAAGGCCTAGCCTCTTGACACAGAAAAATAATACTTAAGTCTGAAATGATCAGTACATTTTAAAATGGACCAGATATTGAAAAGGTGAGAAGGGAAAGAAAAAGAAAAGGTGGCCAAACACGGCATGTTGCCTTGCAGAGACCTAATGACAGAAAGGCAACCATCTTTGTGGAAAGAGTAGTCATGCTCCTCATTGCCTTTCTGCCGTCAGACCCTGGCCCCACACTTCGCTGACTTGCTACGCATTATTGGACTACACTTCCTAGTGTTCCCTGTTTCTAAGACTCTCAGGTAGGTTTGGCAAATGGGAGGCTTTGTAATATCCCTAGTAGCATCTGTATTTCCAAATATTCAAAAAAATTTAATATCAGTTATAATTCTTTAGAAAATAGGTGGTTAGAAACAAAAGGTTGTTAAATATCCAGAGTTGGTAGATGTGTGGGAAAAAAAAAAAAAAGCCCTCACTTATACTTTGATAGACATACATACAGGTACCACCATTCTGAAGGGCACTATATCCATTATAAGGGCAGAGAAGGAAAATATTTATCATAATTTAAGAGTTGCAACTTTTGACCCTAGCCATGAGAAATCTAAGAGCATGACTCTATACACCTAGGAATCTTGGAATTTATGATTTAGGAATGTATCTCACAAGTGATAGTTCCATGTCCACAATTATTCAGAGGTTGTAACAGAAAAATAGAAATAAGATAGCTTTTCATCAGTCAGAGAAATCTTTTTTTTTTTTTTAATTTTTATTTATTTATGATAGTCACAGAGAGAGAGAGAGAGAGGCAGAGACATAGGCAGAAGGAGAAGCAGGCTCCATGCACCGGGAGCCTGACGTGGGATTCGATCCCGGGTCTCCAGGATCGCGCCCTGGGCCAAAGGCAGGCGCCAAACCACTGCGCCACCCAGGGATCCCCAGTCAGAGAAATCTTAAATGAACTACAATATATCCATACTATGGAATGTTAGATCCTCCTAAATCCATAAAGCAGATTGTACTGTACTGACATGGAAAAAAAATGATAAATTGTTATATTTGAAAAGCAGAAAGCGGTGAGAGCAGACAGTTACTTGCCTATCCAGTAGCCTCCTCACCGGTATTGCCTCCATCCTAAATAATCCAGGATAATGACACTAATACCAGTAACTGGATTAAGAATGGGCTAATGACCCAATGTAGGTCATTAAAACCTGAGAAATCTGCTAGGAAGCTTCTGAGACAGAGATTTTTTTTTTCTCTGATAAAGAGAAACAGGAAGACACTATCTTCTTCCACTAAATGTCTAATACCTGCCTCTAGTGGCTAGAACTGCAGCGGCCATCACTGGCCTGTGATGCACAAGCCAACTACAAAACTCACATATACAAAAGGAAGGGGAATTGGAAGAATTTGAGTCCTAAATGATATTGTAGAGCTACTGAATTAGCATGGAACAAATTTATCTCGGGACTTCTTGTTATGTGTAGTAACATATTTTCTTGACTGTTTAAGAGTCATCGAGTCTGGGTTTTGTTTTACTAGCAGCCCGAAGCATCCTAACAAGTACAGTGTGTGCATAAAATAACACGTATGGGTAACATATAGTGTGTTCACGTGGAATGCCCATGGGTATGTTTAAGCACAAGACCAAGACCTAGAAGACTAACCCACCAACCTGTTTACAGTGGCCAGCAGCTCTTCCCATGATCAACGCCGGCTCCCTGAGAAGCATCCACTCTTCTGATCTGCCCCCACCTCACTGGCTGCGGCTTCTCAGTCTCAATGGTTGGCTTCTTCATCTTTCTCTGGTGCTAATTCTTGGCCTTTTAATGTCTGAGGAGTGAAGTCAGATAAAGAATTCAGATAATTCAGATGAGGGAATAGGGAAAATTTCACTTTTTATTTTTACTTAATATTTATCTCTCTCTCTCTCCCTCTTCTTTACAGTGAAAGTATATTACTTTTGTAAATAAAAGTGAGGGAAGGACTGTGTCTTGTGCCAGTGACCTCATAACTAGCTTATAACCAGATTAGCCCTGGTCCATTAGTGGATGCCAAGTAAGACTATCAAAGAATGCTGCAGAGATGTGGGTACAGGATACAGCATAGAGAATTAGTAAGTCTAGGTTCTCAAGCGCTGTTTATTGAATTGTTTTTATAACTTCTCTATCAGGGATCCCCGGGTGGCACAGCAGTTTAGCGCCTGCCTTTGGCCCAGGGCATGATCCTGGAGACCTGGGATCGAGTCCCATGTCAGGCTCCCTGCATGGAGCCTGCTCCTCCCTCTGCCTGTGTCTCTGCCTCTCTCTGTGTATCTCTCATGAATAAATAAATGAAATCTTTAAAAAAAATAACTTCTCTATCAGTTTTTTTCAGCTCCTAAACGGGGTTAGTAATAGTAGTCCAGCTCATACTAGTAAAGGACATGTGAGGCACAAACAAGGTAATTGTATAAATACACTTCCAAAACTATAAAACCCTGCAGTATGCAGGAGGTACTGCTATCATCATCATCATTTTCATGGCTATGGTCTGTATGTTTGTGTTTCCCCAAAATTCATATGTTGAAGGCCTATCACCCAATATTATAACATTAAGAGGAGGGACCTTTGGGGTGCCTGGGTGCTCATTCAGTTAAGCAAGTATCTCTTGATTTTGATTCAGGTCATGACCTGGGGGTGTGGGATCCAGCCCTAGGTCAGGCTTTGTGTTCAGCAGAAAGTCAGCTTGAGATTCTCTCTTCCTCTTCCTCCCCCTAGGTTCTCTCTCTCAATAAATAAATTAATTTAAAAAAAATATGAGGGAGATTTGAGGAGTGATTCATTCATGGGGGTAGAACCCTTATGAATGGAATTACTGTCCTTATAAATGAGACCACAGAGGTCTATCAAGCTGCCTCGAGAGCCACTATGTGAAGAAAGAACGAGAAGTCTGAGCCCTGGGCAAGAGCCCTCACCAGAGCTCAACCATGCTGGTATCCTGGGATGTCTGGGCTCCAGAACTTTAAGAAATAAACTTCTGTTGTTGATAAGCTACCCAGTCTCTGGTATTTTGTCAGAGCAGCCCTAATTGACTAAGACAGTCATCATCCTCAATCTTGACTCTTTGAAGCCATCGTCATCTTTGAAAAGGGAAAAATTGAGTCTGGTGGCTCACCAATTCAGATCCAGAGTTTTCAGGCACTGGTTGATTTCTCGTTCTGCTCAAAGTGGAAGATAATTTCTTGCTGTCTCCTCTTTCACTCTGAACAGGGTAGTAAGCCACTCTGCCTGAGAAAGTGATCCTACCAGCACCATAAATACAGGCCTACAGGGCTCTTTTCCACTCAGAAGGCCAAGTTCTTGTCAACTTCTCTTGCTCTTGCCAGGGCAACATTTTCTTCTTTGAAAATAATCTAAGATGTGAGCTGCTTGAGTCCTTCTATGTCTAAGTCACTGAAACTCCAGTTTCAATAAATTTTCTTTTGTAGAAAAGGATATCCTTCGTTGTTCATGTATCTTCTTAGTAAGAGTTTAAGTAGTTGCTGGCTCATGCCAATTAATCTTACTTGGAGGAAAAAAAATCATTTTAAAAAACAAAACTGCAATCTGCATTGCTACAAAATGGAATGGAATTAAACCAACTTGATTCAAACAAAGGTACGAAGAGCACCAATAAGGTGCTGGTCCAAATTACACAAAGATGAATGGGATGCATCACTAAAACACAATGACAGACACTTGGATTTGACTTAAAGCAATCTTGATAAATTCAAAACCTTATTTTGCATAAAACTGTAAACTCTTAGGGATGACAGATATTCTAAGAATCTTCTTCTAAGCAATTTTTTTATGACTCTATCTTATGGTACTCATCACCCCTTAGTGAACCTCCATGATGTGGTTCAAGGTATCTCACCTTTTCTAGGGACCCATTTCACTTCCAAAAGCACACAGAGCAGGAAATTCTCCATGACTCTTTACACCAGATCTCTGAGGCTCAGATTAAAGCAATTTCTCTTATCTGATCTAAATGGATATTTTTAAGCTCACCATTTTTACAGATGGAAAATAACTGAATACTTACTCACCAGTTTGTTTTTTTTTTTTCATTCATTTACCATCAGAATTGATCAAATTGCTTTTCTGCACCAGAGGCTGTGGGCAAGAAGCTCTGTGCAATGAGTATGAGGGAGCCCATCCTGCCCCTCACTACTAGCAGAAAGGGATTAACAAGCAATGGAGAAGGAGGGATAAAGTGGGATTGGCAGGAAGGCTTCTCATTTTGGTGGAAACTTAAAGTATAAATATTCTGTGCTGAACAAACCCAAATTATTCAACACTCACTCCTGATCCTTTTTAAGTAAGCCTGCTTTTCACCTATACCCCCAGATGTGGTCTTCCCCTATGATTCTCCAGGTGTGCTAAACATCCCTTAGTTTCCATTATTGTTAGGGCATGATTATAGCTCCCCAATAGGCTAAAAGCTTCTCAAGGATGGACATCATGTCACCTATGGCTTCACAACACTCACTGTACTCATCCCAAGGTAAAGCCCATGGCAGGCATTGGGGAAGCTTTTGCCATTGGGCCGACTGTCCTAATGGGGCCACACTCCACTTTCACTGTCCTGATGTTTCTGTGAAATCTCATATCGCACATCACAGCTTCTCTTTTAATACACCCACCAAGTACAGCTTAAACACAGCCACCAGGGCAGAGGCTTTCAAATTCGTTTGATTATAACCCATGGTAAGAAATATGTTTCTATCGCCACCCGTCACATATGTATTTGGCTGAAACAAGAGCACCATGAAATAAAGAACGCATTGTGTGATAGGTACGTTCTGGTTTTTGATATTACATTCTGATTTATTCTAACCTTTCTCTCCAGTACTATTCTGTCTTGTTTTGTCTTTTAAATACTAGAAGTAGGTCCACCAAATTGATGTCACAACCCACTAATGATTGCAGAATTCCGCTGTAGAGGTTCCTGACATTTGGAACTCCACGTGTGACAACCTTGGTTTGCAAAAATGAGTAGGACAGGTCACGTCTCCAAGAAGTATACTCTACAAGGGGTGAAACAACCACATTAGAAATCATTAACACATTTAGTATTTCCAATTAGCAGGTAACATGCAATTGATGTGTTTCTTTTTTTTTATTATTTTAGAAAAGCTATTATTAAATCAATGGTGTTTATTATGATGAATGGCCTCTCAGATGCAGTGTGATGCCATTCTTTAAGGATGATGTCACATAGCTCACTGCACCTAGCATCCTATTCTGAATACCCCACGTGGATCACTTTGGTTAATTTTAGGAAGGTCATTCATTATGCTAGAGAGTAACCCCCCATACCAGTTGCCCATTCACTGGAACAGTAAAGAAGAACTTCAATTCAGATTCTTTCCAAGTTGCTGCTACCTACCAAAGACCCTGATGCTAATATGGTTCCACTAAGCCAGGGGTCAAAAAGCTGTTTCCAGATAGTAAATATTTAGGTTTTGAGGATCATAGAGCCCCCATTGCAAGTACTAAATTCTGCTCTTGTAGCACAAATACATGAAGAATGGTGCGGTTATATTCCCATAAAACTTTATTTATAGACTCTGAAATTTGAATTTCATATCATTTTCACATGTCATGAAATATTATTCTTCTTTGACTTTTTTTCAACATTTAAAAATGTAAAAACCATTCTTAGCTCATGGGCTGTACAAAAACAGATTATGAGCTGAATTTGGCTCTGGGGACTATAGTTTATTGACCCCTACTCCAAGCCAATAGGACATTGGAAGATGGAAAATATTTTATCTTCACTATGAGCTGAGATTCTCCACCTTAGGCCCCCGGTAAGAATCCTGGAACAGAGACAAACTGAAGGGGCCATCCAGGCAATTTTCTCTTGATGTGTGTACTGAAGAAGGGTCACGTGGAGAATATAAAAGGTTGTTTATAAAAGGGTGGTTGCCTGGGGCAAGAAATCTTAAAACAACTGTAGCTTTTTTAAAAAGAGGGAGAGGTTATAAATGGAAGGGCAGGAATGTTCCTCCACTAGTGCTTGTGGCCACAACTCCTTTTAGGTTAAAAGGAATAAATCCACCTTTTAAAACAATCAGGCTCAGCCCATCATATGCATTTTTCTATCGCACAGCTTTCCAGGATAAACTATCACCTTGTTTCACAATATACTCGTCCAGTCTTAGCTGGGATGGAAAATTTTCATAATCCAATAGGCAGCATGCTCAATGAAGTGTTTCATTAGCCAGATCAGTCTGATCAATCCTCAACGGCCTACGAGCAGCTGCACAGACCAGACACATTACTGTGTGGCCCGTGTTCCAAAATATAGTGCTAAGGCCTTAGGCAAGTCTGGATTATTTCCCCATTCAGCTGTGCCATTTTTTGAGGAATTAAAGGGTATAGGACACAGGCAAAGAGACAGCTCCATCACACCTCCCATCTTTCTTTTTCTTTGCCCTTTTACTTACAAAATTAATGTACTTATATTTAAAAATCAATCCAGAAGTGTGCAAGCTAAATGAATCCTTCCTCAGCCCTTACCCAATGCCATCCCCCAACAAAAAAGCTACTGTTGGCAACTCGGGGTGTCCTATGTAAATACAAATATAGGTCAACATCAAGTACATGTTTGTACTATTTTTTTTCTTGTTTTTCAGCACTTTGCTTTTTGATTTCATGAGGTTCTCCATTCCTGTGGAACCACTTCGTTCTTATTTAACAGCTTCGTGGACATCTAGAAGTTGTTACCTTCTTTACATGGTATCAGTTGAGCATGATATTTTTACCTTAGAAATGACAAGCCTTTTCTCCAGAAGAAGCAGTGAACAGGTTAATTGATTTTTAATGGCTTGTTTGGTTGCCATCCTCATATTTTGTGCATGCCACATCTATAGACATAAAGTGTTTCACCAAAAGACAAATGTCTAAAAGCTAATTGGGACGGACTTGCTACCAGAGATTCTTCTGCAGAACACTTTTTTTGGTTTTAATGTTTCTGAAATGCATTTCAAAATAACTTCACTGGTCATGGGATATCTGTGATATTATCTAGGCAAATTTGACCTGCGAGGATTCCTTCAGAGTCAAAAATGTTTGAGTTCATCTGCAGGAACATAGCCCAGGGGATGCTCTTTACTAGTCATACTCTGTAGAACAAAAGCTGGCCTAAAGAAAAAAGGAAAAATTAGTTTGGTAACAGTTGGGAACAGAGGATGTACATAGCTTAAAAAAAAAAAAAAAAAAAAAAAAAAAGCTTTATTGAAGAGTAATGTATATCCCTGTATAGAGAATTTGCTCTCTTAAGTATACAACTAAGTGGTTTTCAGTACATTTATACAGTTGCACAATCACCATGCCAATCTAATTTTAGATCATTTCTATCCCCCGCCAAAGAAGCTTTGTGCCATTTGCCATCACTTTCTCATTCCCAGGATTACCAATCTACTTTCAGTCCTTCCCTCTTTTCTTTTTTTTTTTAAGATTTTATTTATTAGCCATTAAAGAAACAGAGAGAGGCAGAGACACAGGCAGATGGAGAAGCAGGCTCCCTACGGGGAGCCCAATGTGAGACTTGATCCCAGGACCCCGGGATCATAACCTGAGCCAAAGGTGAACCAAGGCTCAATCTCTGAGCCATCAAGGTGCCCCTCCTTTCAGTCTCTATAGATTTGCCTTTTCTAGAAATTTTGTAAAATGGCACCATACATCATGTGATCTTTTGTGACTGGCTTCTCTCACTTAGCATCATGTTTTTGTGGTGTATCCAAGTTGTAGCATGTGTCAGTACCTCATTCACTGTTTATGGCTGAGTAATATTCCATTGAGTGCATATAGTAGTTTGTCAAATCACCAGTTGATGGACATTTGGATTGTTTCCACTTTTTTGGCAATTATGCATGATGCTTTATAAACGTTTTCATACAAGTGTTTGTGTAAATATATGTTTTGAATGTTTTTATTTATCTTGGATAGATACCCAAGAGTGAGATTGCTAGGTCATACGGTAAACCTACTTTTAACATTTTAAGAAACTGCCAAACGGTTTCCAAATTGCACCCTTTAAAGTATGTATCTTTGCTACTTGCTTTAAAAAAAAAAAAAAAAAAAAAAGACCTGGGATTGTTATTATCTAACCTAACAGCAACTCAAGCCTAATTATTGTAGTTTGTTGGCTCATTATGGGGAAAATGTGTTTATTTTCAACTTGTTATGTACATAACCGATTTTATTTCAATGGTCTGTAATGATTTGTAATGTTTTCATTCACTTCACATTTGAAACAACAACAATCATATTCAGGAGGCTTTGCTCCATTTTGACCATTTTTAGCAAATCTATTATGCATGGGTAGTTAATGTTCCTGACAACAGTCATTCCTCGTATGTGTGTTAACATGGAAATCAAGGCAGAGACAAAGAAATCCAGATGCAAATTCACTAAGTAAATAAATGCTTTAATAGTCTAAAAATGCTTAGACCTTTTATTTTTTAAAACATCTGCTCCTGCATTAGTCATGTTCTCTTCCAGTAATAATTAGCAAGTGTATTTATATATATCACTCAGGAAATGCTCTTTTGATTTTTATATTTCTAGTAAGACTTTACATCATAGCCCATTAAAAGCCATGTTTTTGTCATCCTTACAAGTGTGCTAAGAAAACAATGGGATGACCAGGTCTTAAGAGTTAGCTGGAAGGTGACATAATCTAGTGAATTAAGAACATGATATCAAATGTTTTAAAAAAAATTCTAAATACACAGTGAGAATCATCATAGGTCAGAAAGACCCTTTGAAAAGTTATCTGATGCACCCACACTCCTCTATCCTGGAAGTCAAGCACGCCTTTGAATCATGTTAGATAGATAAAGGTCTATGTTAAGTGTACAAAGGGGAGAAGATTCTATCGGAATCTTCTAAGGGAAAAGATTCAAAAGATCTTTCTGGCAACCAACTCCGAAGAAGAGGAACCTTCCATTTCCTCCACATTTTTCAAGCTTAAGCCTCTCGTGTTGAAGCTAACATCGAGTTACCTAAATATATGCTCAAGTTCAGAGAACTGAAGGAAGTCCAGGATCATTGGACCCTTAGAACACACAGAAAGAAGAGAATGGCAATGATGGGACACAGATAAGATCAAAGAGAGACGCTGAGGCCACAGGAAAGATTTTAAACTTTATCTTAAGGGCAAGTGTCTGGTCATAATAATAGTAAACATTCCAAATGAGAGATGATGGTGGCTTGTCTGTGATGATGGCTGTAAAGGAAACAATGGGAGAATTTAAGATTCTCTAACTGTTTGAAGTTAGAAATGGTAGAACTTGAGAACCGGTTGGCAGTGGAGGTTCAGGAGAAGAAGGTGTCAGAAACGATTCGAAGTTTCTAACACAAGGACCTGGGAAGCTGGTGATGCCATTTGCTGAGAAAGAGAATTCTAACATTGTAGGAAGTGCAAGTTGTGGGAAAGGTCATGAATTCAGTTTTAGACATGTTCAGATTAATATGTCAATGCAATCTCCAAGCGGACTTGGAACTCAAAACATAAAGATATAAATTTTGCAGTTATTGGAGAATTGATAATGACTAAAATGACAGAAACACCTGAAATTGCCTGAAGAAAGGGCAGCAAGATATTCTTATACAAATTCACATCATCTGAGAATAATAGCAAGTTTAGCTGTTGCATCATTTGTATGCTTCTTAAATTTTCATTTTGCTGTATCGTATTTGATAGTCCTTCAGCAAAAAGCTGACTAGCAGGAGCGGTGGTCTCGGCTTTATCTCGGTCTCGGTCCCTGAAGGAAAGATTTCAATGTTATCCCTTCAAGAACTGTATTGACCTGGATTATTTCAAAATACACTCTTTATCCAATTAAGGAATGGTATCTCTATTTGTAGTTTTCTAGTATTTTGTCATGAATGGGTGTTGAATTTTATTAAAACTTGTTTCCCTGTAAAAAAAAGAAAAAAAAAAAAAAGAAAGGGTAGCAAGGAAGGAAGGCAAGCCCAAGCAAATCTCTGATAAACTTTAATATTTAAGCTGTTTTTTGTTTTAAAGAGTTACTTCTCGGACACGTGAATGGCTCAGTGATTGACCGTCTGCCTTCGGCTCAGGGCGTGATCCCGAGGTCCTGGGATCGAGTCCCACATCAGGCTCCCCGCAAGGAGCCTGCTTCTCCCTCCATCTGTGTCTCTGCCTCTCTCTCTCTGTGTTTCTTATAAATCAATCAATCAATCTTTAAAAATAAACAAAAAGTTACTTCTACTCCATTATTTAATGAACAAGTCTGCTGCTTTTCTTCCCATAACCCTCAACCATTTACGCTCCCTACATTCTGACGATGGAAGGCCATTCCCCTCTGTCTTTGGACATCAAGGATCTACTTTCCAGATAGTCTTCTCTGTCTCAGAATAAAGTGAAGCAGCCTCGCACTTTAGCCCAAATTCACCAAAATTTTGACACAGACCTCACAGTAATGGGAAAGGAACCATATAAGCTCAGGACATCCCCTCTTGAGAACAAAATTCCTAACACTTTTCTTTCTTTTTCTCCTTTCTTTGCCCCCAGCTTTGATAACAGTCCATCCCTGCCTCCTTCATTCCTGCCCCTAGGGCTTCTCCAGATGTGGCCGTCCTTTCTTTGTCCAGCATGTGGACTCTTGCTGAAAGCTGCTGTTTTCATCCTTGTTGCAATTGTTGTTCTTGTTTCTCCTCCATTGTGGGTTAGAGACCATGTGTCAAATATGCAATAAAGTGTTTACTGGATGCCCTTCCTTGTCTCTAGAGCAATATCCTTGCTGGCCAGACATCTCGTGGGCCATCTCAGCTACAGAAAACAAGGGGAGTTTTCTAAGGATAAAAGCATATTGTATTCAGGAAAGAATTTCCAAACATAATCCAAATGCATCCCTCCCTCTCTGTGGAAGCAAAAATCACTACTCTGAGCTGTTAGAAGTGACAGTTCTGTGATTTCTTGGATCCGTCTCTCAGGAGAGTGCCTTAACATTAAGAGACATTTCCCAAGTGTCCCCTTCACTGGTGGGCCTCCAGTAACCCACCTGTCATGGTTTAGAATTTTAGAGTGTAATTTCTCAAATATTAGATGTTTCCTCATCTGCTGGAAGAGATGAGTTAGAATAAAGCCCCTCCTTTAAGAGTCTCCCTCAAATTGTGTATGCAAATGTTTCTAACCCTAAAATAAGACAATTTCAAAAAAGAATTATATTATAGGTGAGAAAGTGGTACATTTCTAGTGAACTTGGATGTCTCTGTGTCTCACAAGATATCCAACTTTCATGAAGAAGGAATTCCTTCCTGGACTCCTAACCTAGCCTTCCCATACTCAGGTTTGCCCCCATCTCCCCAAGAGACTCCTTCTTTATACCCCAGTCTGAATGAACCATCATTCCCCTTCCAGAGGGGCAGGGGAAGAGGGGAACATTTTTTCCCATAGAAAGACATCTCCTTTCCTGGATCCCCCCACCCCGCCCCAACCAAATCAATAACATGAAGTGTTGATAGTCCCAGGCTTTAGCCATGTAGGAATCTAGAGTGAATCCATCCTCATACCAACTGAGAGCATGAGGAGCCTTATAAGGAGGAAGGTGGGACCTTCAAATCAAGGTTCTTTCTAATATGCCCTACTGTATGTTTTGGCTCTCTGAAACTCTGAACGGAGTTAACACTAAAAGATGTTGTGGGTGCAGCCATGTAGGAAGTTCAGCTTTAAAATAAGTATGTCTTTCAAGTCCAAACATAATGTTTTTGAGTCATTATTTTATACACCTATGAGAAAGAACAAATACTTTAATTTTGAAGGAACCACTCTGCTCATAGAGTCTCTGGGTCTTCAGCATTTCACAGAAGCACAAATTGCTTCACCCAGAGCCTGCCGAGATCATGAAGGAACAACACTGGATCAGCTGATTTGGGTCCTGTGACCTCTTCTTGAGGAAGGACGTGGAGGATGCTACTTCTGTTCAACAGACACACTGGTTTAGAGACAAGTACACTCTACCCTGTCCCAGACTTCTTAGCCTGGATCATGATCCAGTCTCTGACTGGCACTGGGACCAACCAGGATGCTGAGTCCAAGGCAGAGGACCAAGAGAAGAAGGGGTCTAGAAATACATGCAGCACCTGTAGTAATAGGAGAGGAAGAGAAAGTGAAGGAAATCCCAAGAGAATAATAGAAAAGTTTCCTGAGTCTGACTGCTATTTGTAGAAGGGACATCTGGAGGTCAGGCGTTCAGAAGTCAGAGTCTTGTCACATTTGATAAAAGAGCCTGTGACTATGCAGTCCCTCATCCGAATGATTTGTAGCATGTAATACTGATTCTCATTTATAGCAAGAAATCCAATCAACAAGCTAAGGCCTGTTGATACAGCAGTGTGTGAACTTGGATCACTGTTAGAGCCCTCAGTTGAAACTTGAAAATGAATGATCCTTAATCTTTTGAGGGTCAGGAATCCTTTGAGAATCCAGGGTTGGAGACCCACGTTCCAGAACAACTTCCATCCATATTTTCACAAACAATTTTTTTTGGGGGGGAGGCGGTGCTTCACAGATGCTAAAGCCATACAAGGAACTGTTTTACAGCAGCGCTTTTAATCTTTTTACAAAATAGTCCACTTTGGAGAAATGTAAAAATCTCTTTTAATGTTAATTGCAAAAGAGATCAAACCTTGTAGCTAAAAGAGAGCAAAGCAGTGAAACAAAAACAAAACAAACAAAAATAATGTCTTTTCTGATTATAAGAGCTTCTCTTCTCTTCACTCTTAAAAACCACTCTCCTATAGAAACATGGTGCAGCAAGAGAGGCAAAGGCCAAGCCCTGCACAATAGGAGTAATTAATGCCACATAGCATTGACAGTTAATTTCATTATTGATATGTTATTAGGTTTGATATTTTAACAAGCCATGAGAATGGCATTATATGCATTTTGTATTTGAACTTGCCATGGTTACACACAGAAGGACCTGATCCCTGTCTTCTGACTTGCAATTCTGTGTTTGCTCAATTCTTTTTCCTCCTTGTATACCTTATCTTGCTGTATTTTACAAAGTTTGTAATATACAGAAAATAAACAGAATTTATATATAGTTAGAATTTCATTCCATCCCTGGTAAGCAGAATGAGGAAATTTGAGTGGAATAATTGTCAATAAGATAGAAATATCTTAACTTTTTCCAAAAGACAATTTTAAGCAATTTTATCATTTTCTGCAAACAAAAGAAACCTTTCCCTTTTCTAACAAATATTGATTGTAGATAATGGTAACAATTTAATAAATTATTACAATTATCAATTATTAATATCATTAGAACTGTAAGAGTAGGAAATAATCATCCCCACCCACCTTGGAATTTGGCCTATCTCTTATGGAGCAGTTGTGCCGCCACTCCTTCCCAACCCGAGGCTCTGGCACTCACAGAGTGGGAGGCGATGCCCGAGCCGGAAAGAAGGCAGGAGGGGAAAATCAGGAGGGGAAAACAACTGTGTCTGAGGGGCCTTGAGGCTGAGTGAGGAGCAAAGAGAAAGGTCAATGCTACTGTCCCAAACATCTTCCTCAAACCTAGTTGGTTTTCCCACGATCCTGTTTAACAGAAACACTGTTGAGACCACCTATCAGTTTGTTCTTCTAAATACCAGAATCCCTGAATTTGTAAATGAAGTCATAAAACAACAATGAAGTAAAAAAAAGAAAAAGGAAGAAAGAAAGAAAGAAAGAAAGAAAGAAAGAAAGAAAGAAAGAAAGAAAGAGAAAGAAGAAAAAGAAGAAAGAAAGAAGAAAGAAAGAAAGAAAGAAAGAAAGAAAGAAAGAAAGAAAGAAAGAAGGAAAGAAAGAAAGAAAGAAAGAAAGAAAGAAAGAAAGAAAGAAAGAAAGAAAGAAAGCATAAACCTTTGTAGACCAGTTGTACAGCTGGTTTCCTAATCCATGGACAATTCTCCTCTGCTTGCCCAGCAGTATGACTTTGTTGCATCTCTTTCAACAGATGAGGAAATGAAAGAGGGCTAAATAAGGCCCCACCTGTCCCTGCAATTCACTCAAATAATAAAGCATAATGGAAAGGTTTTGCTTGATTTTGGAGATTCAAAGACAGCTTTTCTTTTGATAATTTGGACCTGAACAACTGCCTTCTCTTCCTAGTCCCTCAGCCTTTAGAAATGCCCTTGTCTAGAATCGGGTTAATGACCCCTTGTGAAAAATAGTGCTTCAAAAGCCACATGGGGATTCTTACACACCGTCTACTCCTAGTGGGCATATATTTAAGCCAAATTAGTGGCTATTGTAGGATATTAGCTAGATACAGACTAAACTGTTGTAACAAAGATTCACCAAATAAGATAGTTTATTTCTCTTAGGTAATGATCCAGTGATGAATAATGCAATATGAGAAGCTACCCACAGCCCTGGCTTTCAAGTTTGTTCCAGTCATCACTGTTTTCCAACCAGCAGAAAAGAAACAGAAAGGACATCTAATGTGGCACCACTTCTACTCACATTTCATTGGATCAGACTTTACCACTTGGCCACAACTTGCTTCAAGGTAAACAAGAAAACGTAATCTGTAGATAGATGACCATATATTCAATAGCCAAACTGAGAGTTTCCAAAAGGAAAAATGGCAGAATGGATATTGGGGAAGAGTTATCTCTGTCCCATGAGTTATCTAACGGCAGGTTGGCTCAGCTTGAAATCTTCATGTTATAAAAGGCCACACTCATCGACCTGTTAGAACCAGCCAAATGTGTTATCACTTTTTTTTATTTTTAGAAAGATGTATTTATTCATGAGTTACACAGAGAGAGAGACAGAGACGCAGGTAGAAGGAGAAGCAGGCTCCCTGCGGGGGATTGATGTGGGACTCAATCCCAGGACCCTGGGATCATGACCTGAGCCAAAGGCAGACCCTCAACCACTGTGCAACCCAGGCATCCCAACACAAAGTTTTATATATATATGGAAAGGTTTTGCTTGATTTTGGAGATTCAAAGACAGCTTTTATCTATCTATCTATCTATCTATCTATCTATCTATCTATCTATATATGAAAAATTTGAATGGAAATACACAAATATAAGATTAATTATCCCTAAGTGGTGAGATTAATTACTTGCTACTTTGTTCTTTATGGTTTTTTTTTAGTGCTGTATAACAGTAAATATGTACTACTTTTAAGCCAGGGGTGAAAAGTTTTATTTTTAAGCCTTTTATTAAACATTTTTTAATGCTGATGAGCTAAGAATTGCCCAAGAGCACCTGTAATACAGACAAACAGAGAGCACAGAACATAAGGCAACGAGTGAATGTAGTGCAAAGGCCGCTACTGAAAATGAAGGATCTTTCTCTTTGTTTAATGCTTTTCCTGTCTCACATTAGAACCCAATACTTTCTCAGTGACTGAAGTCGGGAGAATCAGAATAAGCCCTTCTGAGGACAAACAGATGTCCAATAAGACTGGGTGATTTTGATTGGGTCGTCAATAGCTGAGACCTCCCGGAGACACCTTAAAAGTGAGCCCTTGAGGCATTTTCACAAGAGTTTCCATTTTTACAGATGGGACCCCGCCTGGCCTTCTAAGACCCACAAGAATCAGAAACAGATGAGGAATCATGCCCTATTCTCACACATGAGAACCACTGACCCACTGAAATCTCATAAGACTCTGGAAATAAAAGAAAAGTCAACCTGCTCTTACAACAAATCATAATCATTGAATGATTATGTAAATGATGAGGTGTGTAACTGTTTAAGAAAATATAAATAATATTAATAAATTAATATGTATACTACTAAGAATGAGAAAAAAAAATCTACTATCTGTAAGTCTAAGCAAGGGAAGCCCCAATCTGTTTTCGGATATAAACACTGACTACCAGGGCTGGACCAACCCCTGGGGTGAGCCCTGGGAATTGAGGGATAAATGACATGGAGTCCCAGGCTTCAAGGAACTCTGACTAGAGCTAGGGAAACAGTCAATCATGTAGTATCCTGGGATTCTTCATTAACATGGATCTGAACATTTAGGCTAAAAGGGGCAATTTTTTAATATAATCAAACTTTGCCATGTATCACATTTTTCTTTTTTCTCTGGGTTAGTTCTTTTGTTCAAAAGTTATATTTATAAATTTCATATCCTGACACTAAATAGCTAGAGATCCTAATCTGGATAAACAATCTATAGAAGGGAAAACGCAAGGGTTTTCATAAGGGATATTTTGATTTAATTAATAGTTTCAAGTAAATAACAGTCACAAAGTCCAATAATCTTCACAGAGATTTTAGTGGGAAACAATGGCATTTTAAAAACATCAGTTACCATTTTAGAACAAGAATCAGAAAAGCCTACTTTGGCTGCTGAGGACGCAGAATCCAAAGAAATGGAATCCAAAGGAAGAATCCAAAGAAATGTTGGCACACGGAGCTCATGACCCACTTCTGAACTGAGCAGGAGCTGCAGACATCCCCAAACTCACACGTAGACCTACCTACCCACAGTGAAAAGGTGAACACACCAGATCACCTTAAGTCGTCATCGATCTTGACAGCAAGTGTTCCTGGACGCAGGGAGCTCTAGGGCTCCATGGGCACGGCCTAAGACTGTTCCGGTAGGTCAGCAGGGATCACCCCTTAGAAGGTGAAAATCTAGGTATCTTCTAGGTCCAAAGGGTATCTGGGAAGAGCCATCCTTCCCTTGGATTCAACCCCAAAGTTGATCTCCAATCAGCTAGCCTCCAAGGCTAAAGCTGAACTTAGTGCCTGAAACTGCCCACAAGTACCTCCTTCTGGAGTCAAGAAAATATCTAGTACTAATCCTCTGTTTTCAAGAGCACTGAATGCCCCAACCAGATCTTAACCTCAATTCTTTGCCTTAGATCCAAGCACACAGCACAAGGGGAGACTCTAACAAGCTTCCAAGAGTGCTCTGCTATCGGCATTTTTCCGAGGTCAGTCTAGAATGTTCCACTGAAGTAAAGCTTGCATCTAGCCTACAAACATCAGATTCCTTGTGTGCCAGAGATTCATGCTCTCATGTTTTAATCGTATCAGGCATATATATCACCCACACTTAAAACCTAATATTGTCACCCATCTCCTCTCGGACCTTTTAGCTTTTTAAAGAATATAAAAAGCATGTTGATTCCTTTCACAATCCTCCTTTCTGTACAGAGTATTTAAAGGCTGTATCTTGAACCTGGAAAATAATGGCCAGACTGGATAAAAAAAGATGAAGTCAGGAAAAGTGTTGAAGAAAAACCCATATGCCATTCTCACTCTCTCAGAGCAGGGACTGAGCCTATCACCTTCAAGCAGGAAGAAAACCAAAAGTGACCCAAAGACGATATAAAAATTTTAACACATGTGCCACAGCAGATCCAGTGACTGCCCTGAGTAACTATAAGCATTAAGACAAGGCAATCTCTAGTTAAATTTAAAGAATAATTAAATGTCTGTTTTTTCACAAATACGATATACAAACAAATGAATAGCAGTATTGATCAATAGAATTTTCTTTTTTTTTTTTTTTAGCACAATCTATGTGGTACTTTGTACAAGCTCTGCTTCTATGAAAAGGAGAACATTTTCTATGGTTGAGAATCTTAAACTCTAGCCAGAAAGATAAATTGTATTTTGTTTTTTCTCTTTTCCTACTGAGGTATAATTGACATATAATATTTTATTAACTTCAGCTGTGCAACGAAGAGACAAATTTTAAATGAATATTGTATAAGTAACTGATCATCACCCCCGGCACTCCCTTCTTCCTCTCAGCTAAAGAATCCCAGAATTTCAGCTAAGTATATGGCTCTTAGGTAAAATATAGATATATATTTTATGTATCTATATATAACATATTTATTTATATATTAAATATATTAAATATTAATATTATTAATATAATAAATATATTAATATCTATATATTTATTTGTATATTAAGTTATATTTATATAAAGCATATTAATATATAAGGTATAATATATTTATATGTATTTAATATATATTTTGTATATATTATAAATATTATATATATTTATCAGCTTCCTTTGCAGATAAGTATACAAACATGACTAAGCTAAGGACAATAGGTTAGGAGCAGGAATCAAGTGTAAAACTGGGACCAATCCCAATGAAGATGAAGCCTTGGTTCATCTATCCTCTTCTTGTGGGTTAGGAATGGCAAAGAGTGCAGCCATCTCAAAAGTCACATGTGGAGAATGGCAGAGCCACTCTGCCAACCTTACAGCCTCACCTCTGGACAGTGATTCTCAGAAAGAAAGAAACTTCATTATACCTAATCCACTACTTTGGGGGTATTTGCTTAACAGCACCCTAGGTTAAAAGACGCAATGTCATAACAGCAGATCTTGCGTGAGATTTAGAGGGATGGCAGACAGAGGGAACAAGGGCAGCACAGAGTGAAATGTCACCTGAGCTCAGCCTTGAAGGTTGAGTAGAACTGGAAAAAGCAGGAGAAGTGGAGGGAGCCATGGGCTCTTCTAAGGGGGATGGCAGGATGGGATGCACAGACCTGTAGCAAGCACAGAATCGTGCAAACAGTAGGCACTCAGTAAATATTTGAGTAATGACTGAGTTGAGAGCTCAAAAGCCCACCTAAGCATTGAGACCTTACCCTGGAGGCAACTATAAAGCAGCTGAGTAATGTGGTAAAGGGGTTGCTTGAGGAAGATCAACTTAGCAGATGCATGCAAAATTGGATGGGAGTATTGAAAAAAATTTTTTAAAAAAAGCAAAAAAATTCTGTAAGCTAGAATAATAGAGAAGACAACCACATAATTTTTCATTCAAACTGGCACACTCTTAAGAATGAATGGGGTGCTGTTAAGAGTGCACTGGGACATTGGGCATAAACTGGGATTTCCCTGGGCGAATCACCAGGTAATATCAACACGGAAACAGACAACTTGAACAGACTGCCCAGGGTGCACTCCTTCATTTTTAATACCTGTTTTGACAACCTCCCTCCCCCTGCCCCTGCCACAAGACTTTCTATATTATCTTTCTATAGGGTTTATCTTCAGACTGGCCCCAAAGATTAGGCTGATCTTATGTCCTATCCTCCATTGTATTGGCTAAAAAAGGGCAATATTTTTTGAGGATTTTTTTTCTCATCACTTGCTCCTTTTTTATCTTCACAAGAAGCAAACATTGATCACTGTTTAATCACCTCCTTTTTTTTTTTTTTTTTTGCCATCCTCTCCAGAGCAGTGTGTTTGTTACTTTTAAAACGCAGCCATAACTAAAATTCCTGTGTTTACTTTTTTTCCTCTGCACTCTATTCATAGAAATAGACTGAGGTTCTCCTCCCTGGTGCAAAGAGACAAGGACAGCAGCATGGGGTTGCTCCGTGTGGAAATCCACAGACCAGGCCAGGCTGGAAAGTGTGGATGACACTCAGAAGAGAGGCAGCTTTAGAAAGGATGGTGGCCGTGAGAAGTCCCCGTAAGGATTAACACGATGGGAATTGTTCACCTTTCCCTTTAAAAACGTTCCATATTAACAAATTCTCAGCTCTAAATCCTTTGGAAATGTCTTGAAAGGAATTTATCTGGGTTCGCTGTTCATGCATTTCACAGGTATTTGTAGATTTACCATTTTAGCAAACAAACCCAAACATCCCTGCCCTCAGCTCTCTCGTAGAGGCAAATTCCAGGACAGAGAAGTAAGCAAACCTCTCTGCACTGGGGCTCCCAGGAATCAGATTCAAGCAAGGCAAGCACTGTCTCTGGTGGGTGTGAAGCTTGGGGAGTTTTCAGGCTATAAGACGAGTGAAAACACGCTTGAGCTGCCGCCCAAGAGTCAAGTATTTACCTGTTGAAGCCCAACAACTTCAGGCCCGTGCAGATACCCTGTGCCACCTGATGGAGTTGTAATGGATTCCAAGGCCTTGCAACCGCCACCCCAGATCAGTCTAAAATGGAAATCTCTGTCATATGGCATGTAAGGGGACCTGAGAAATCTGAGACGTTGTTTAGATCATCCCCTAATTTGATAAATGTGGAAGTGGAGCCTGGAAAACCAAGGGGTTTGTCTAAGGTCACCAAGTAGTGGCCGTGTTATGCTCTTGGCTTTATCAAAGCTCAAGGTACTGGGCATATCAGAAGAATTGGCCGGGCTGTGGGTAGGGGAAAAGCCAGGAGGAATGGGGGAGATGAGGAGGTGGGAGGGGTACCTCCCAGGTTTGGGTCTCTCCAAAAAAGCCAGGGAACATGCCCACAATGCTGGGCAGGAACAGGGTGTCTTTGGCAACCACAGAGCAATGTTGGTCCAGCAGGAGGTCAGCGGTGCAAAGAAATGTCTGTTACCCTCTGATTCAGTCCATTTAAAAAACCCAAAGGAGCAGAATCTTCACAGATTTTGGATTCTCACTAGTCTGTAAAGGGAAAAGACCCACAGAGACTGTTGCATAATTGCGTGACTTTAAATGGTCAAGCCAGTCATTTAAATTTCAAATCCATTGACTTCCCCTTCCTGTCTCTGTCTCCAGTATTAGCCAGTCTTTTCTTTTATCCAAATATGCAAAAACGGAAGACTCTTTTCTCAGTGTCTGGTACATGGTATACATTTAATACAAAAACCGTTAACTTGAATCAAAAATTCGGAATGAATTATCGCACAGATTCACACTCTGTTCAGAAATTTGTCTTTTCAGGCCTCCTCAGCGCTGGAAACCACGTAAATCGAGAGGTGGAGTCAGGAGGTGGGAGGCATCCTGGGCACTTATTTAAGAAGGACGCTTCTCGGGCATCTGGGTGGCTCAGTCGGTTAAGCCACCGACTCTGGATTTCGGCTCCAGTCATGGTCTCAGGGTCGCGGGATCAAGCCTCATGTTGGGCTCTGCACTCGGAGGAGTCTGCTTCTCCCTCTCCCTCTGCTCCTCCCCCGGCTCTCTCTCTCTACAATAAATGAATAAAATATATATTTTTTAAAAAAGAAAGATATGTCCGTTTTGAGCCCTAAATGGGGATACTATAAGAGATCATAGTTCTACTCGGAGGCTCAGAAGCAGCCGTGGGAGCCGCGGCGGAGTCTAGCAGGTTCCAGATGGCGCCAGGAGCTGTGACATCTGTGTGGATGGGCGCTGCCACTGCCACACGCGCATGGCCACCCATGGACAGGTACACCTGTTGTGCTTTATGCTGCATCTCACACAGGAATTAGGAATTACACAACAGAGAAGAAGAAACAGGTCACATAGAAAGGCAGAAGAATCAAGACTTCTAAGATCCAGGGCAGAAAGATGGCCACATTTGAATGACAAATGTGGCTGTGATAATTCTAGCAACTAGGCTGGAAGGAAAAAGGAGCTTAGCTATGACATTTTCATTGTCTGATAATAGAATGTGCAAGTGACAGGGAAGGCTCTTCTTTTACAGAACTGAATGCAGGTACAAAAGGAGTTACTGGGACTGAGGTGGAACACGGTCCCACCTGCGGGGTCAGAGCAGAAGCCCTGGCTGACTTGGGCCGCACACCCCTGTGCACAGGGCAGAGGGAACTTGGCCAAAAGATGCGGGTGCTTCAGACAGAGAATGGCCCAACGACAAGCACCCGACAACTCGTGTGGACAAGAAGCAGCCTCTGGTTCTGTGGCCGAAGCAGCAGCACAGGCACAGCGACCCAGAGCAGATCTGATCTGCCCTTCCACACGCAGAAGCGTGATCCCTACACATACTGAACATGAATTTTCCAGATCTTTATAACTAACAATAAACAACTCTTCACCAAGTTATTTTAATGGAAAAGTGAGAAATGGAGAAGAGTGGAGACTACTGGATCCCTGTGTACTCATCAGGGTCTTCAAAAGTTACTAATAAAATGAACTCCGGCTCATGTAGACAAAAAAAAAAAAAAAGAAAAGAATTTACTTGAAGCTAGCTATCAAATCATCGGAAAGGCTAAGAACAAGACTTACAAAATAGGCAGGAAGCAGGGTCATCTGGTGGCTGCAGACACAGCCAAGTCCCTTCCAGAGAACCAGTCCCATCATGACCCCATCGCATGGGAAGTCTCCAAATGGCTCGGTGTTTTCCAATCTCTCCTTCCATATTAGAGTCCTACATAAATGACCCAGGTGACCACGTCTGGCCCACATTTGATACACGAGGGATAAGAAGAGGTCATGACTGGCCCCGTCAGAGTTTTAAACATAGATGGAAGCAGAGCCCTGCCTCCCTGTAAGAGGCGTACATTGGGGGACCCCCCACCTCCACAGAAAGAGAATGCAGAGGCTGGCCAGCAGCAGCAAAGCAGTGACCCCAAAGCCTACCGGTTGTCCGCAACAGGGAGAACTGACCCAGTGCACGTGTGTGTGACTCAGGGGTGAGTGTGGGGTTTCAATGGGGCACAGTGAAGGGGGGTGGTTACAGAGAGAAGGCAAAGCTAGAGGAAAGGGCAAGGAAAAGGAAGAAACCGGGCAGCCCGGGTGGCTAGGCAGTTTAGCACCATCTCCGGTCCAGAATGGGATCCTGGGGACCCGAGATCAAGTCCCACATCGGGCTCCCTGCATGGAGCCTGCTTCTCCCTCTGCCTGTGTCTCTGCCTCTCTATCTCTCTCTCTCTCTGTCTCTCATGAATAAAATAAAATCTAAAAAAAAAAAAAAAAAGGAAGAAACCAAAACTATGAGAAAGACTGAATTTCATCATCATTCCGCAAATGCCATGGGCCTTGGATAATTTCTTTTCATATCAAGGATTTGAGAATTTCCGATGAATGTCCCCAAAACTATAAATGTACAGGAAACCTGAGGATGAAGAATGGAGACAATCTCATTGAATCACTCTCATTGCTTTATAGTCTTATTTTGTATAAAATAAATTTTCAAAGGGGTTTGGACCATAAACTATGCTTCTGCTACAAAGCACATACATAGGTTTCAGGACATGACTGTGAATGGAATTAAAGCCGAAGTAGACACATTTCCAATTAATTTTCCTAAACTCACCCCTGTGGGCTATTTAACAATTGTCAAATCCTTTCTATTTTTTTCAAAGACTGCTATAGTCAAACAACTTGTACACTGAATTAGAGGTCATCCTTAGTATGGCCACACCTGAAATGAGGATTAAGTAACCACACTCTGTTCATTACAACTTCTTCTTTTTTTTAAGAATTTATTTATTTAGAGAGAGGGAGAGAAAGACAGAGAGTGCACGTGTCTGTGTGCGTCAGGGGAGGGGGAGAGGACAAGCGGAAGAGACAATCTGAGCGCAGAGCCTGACTCAGAGCTCAATCTCAGGACCCTGAGACCCTGACCCGAGCCAAACCCAAGAGTCAGACACCTAATCGACGATGCCACCCAGACACCCCATTCATTCCATTTTCAAAGCTGTTCTATTTTACTGCTATGCATCCGTTTATAACAGATATTTTTGAAAGCTATTCAGTGACAGCTCGCTTATGAACCAATTTTGCCCAGTGTGTGTTAAATGGAAGTTGGAAAATAATGAAAATGCATAATAAATCACAAATTCTCTTCCAAATATGTGAATCAGAAATTTAGCACCCTAATTCTGGATCACCAGTAGGTGTTACAGGAAATGTGGCCCTCGAGAAGCCACATGGCTTACGCGGCATAACACAACAGAGGCAAGACTTGAAACCACAATCTAATGTCTTGATGTTACCCTTGTGGCAGCCAAATTGTTATCATTATTGCTTTCCTCCCCGTACTATATTCCCCTGTATAAGAAATAAATGTAATTTTATAGGAATTCCTCTGCAGCTTTCCAAATGCAGCCCAACAATTTGGGAAGAGGGAGATTTAAAGTCAGAAGAAGGGACGCCTGGATGGCTCAATGGTTGAGGGTCTGCCTTTGGCTCAGGTCATGATCCCAGGGTCCTTGGATTGATTCTTGCATCAGGCCCCATAGGGAGCCTGCTTCTCCCTCTGCTTGTGTTTCTGCCTCTCTCTGTGTGTCTCTCATGAATAAATAAATAAAATCTTTAAGTCAGAAGAGAAGCCACTACCTTCTGCATGACCTTCTGCATGACCTTGCCACCCAGAGGTCTGGGCCATGGGGATCCGGCTATCCCCACCCTGGACACCAAGTATGCACTTCCTCTCCTCCCTTCTTAATGATCCGATCCGCCTTCTTCTCGTCAATATGCCTGGAGAGTATGTTTTCCCAAGTAAACCTGGTCTGGCTCAGGAATCCTGACATTCCATTCAAATGAAAGAGCATATTGTTGAAAACTAGCTGCAGAGAGACAGACAGACAAGGATATACACAGTGTCATCACTTGACATTTTCATGTCTAAGAATGCAGCTCAGGAGCAACAGACCATTCGGGGTGGGGGAATGTTGTGAGAAACTTGATCCTGTGAAATTACATCCTGACATTCTAGGACGTACATAACTGATACCTTGACTCCTGAATACTTATGCCTCTTTTATTTCAAACTATGGTGAGAAAGTACAAGGCCCAGCTTCACACCGTTGAGTCTGTGGTTGATTGAGGACCCGGAGAGGAGGACACACACACTTAGGCTTCCTCAGCTTGAAACCATCACGAATGTCTGCAGGACACCAGCACAACACTCAGACAGTGCTCATCCAAATGCCAAGTAGGCACGAGTGAGGGCAGATGCCAGGCTCAGGGATAAGATTCCAGAGAAAAAGAACGTTCCTACAGATTGGAGGCATCACTTCCGTGTTGTTTAGCCCTCTGGCAAAGACCTGCTTTTCGAGGCCTGGAGCTCAGACCTTGGGGGATGGACGTGAAGGTTCCGCTTTGCCCCCAGCTTCCAAAGCTTACAGACAGCTCAGACCATGACTGAGGTGCTAAGATTCATTTTTCTTAATTTTGGTGTTTTTTTTTTAAATTCCAAAATATGATTCCTTGCTAAAATTCCTGACTCATAAAGGCCAGAGATTATGATTACTATCACCCTCCAACTTCAAATATGTGATAGTGCCTTCATTTCTCAGGCTCTTTAAAATCACCAGAGTGACCAAAGCAGATTGCCTTCAGTGTTGAGTGTCCATTGCCAGGAAGTCCCTGAAGTATCAGGGCCATGGAGCGACGGTTGGCCACAGTCTTTCCAATGTTGGAATTCAGCAACCATGTCATAAGAACAGAATCATCAACTTTGTGGAATTTGGGGTCCAGCCTGAGTTTGGGAGCATCACCTCCTCTTTGTTCCACTGTCATTTGCTCTTCCCAGAAAGGAAGTATCATTTTTGAGGACACTTTGCCTATTGGGCTGGTTTTCATAGAGAACCTCCACAGAGGCCACTTACCTGGCTTGTCCTAACAGTGAATGATTTCTTTTGGCTCACAAGCCGAGTGTCTAGTTGGTTGTGGCAGATGTAGGGGTTTCCTCGCAGATACGCCATGGTAGCCTTCACAGAAATAAAAGGCATGGCGCCGCCTTCTCAGGAGGCCTAGGGAAGCGCTTCAAAGCTTCCTGTCCCCTTTCATTTGCAGCCAGAATGCAAGACAGGCTTTCTACATGTTTCAGTGACTCCATTGAGACTCACACTGAAATCCATTCTCCAAGGGTTCTCCATCTATCACTGTATTTGAAACAAGGTTCAAACCTGGCTCTTCTAAAATCTAACTGGCCTAATTGTTTCATCAGAGTGACAGGACCCTTGTTTCTAGAAGGGCCTCCTGGTTATTGAAGTTACCTCACCAGCAATGGGTTTTGAATCCCAGCAGACAAGGAAGAATATGCTATAACCACTTTGAGTGTTCTTTTCTGCTAACTCCGTGACCCTCAGCCTGAGCTCCCAGCAGAGACAGACCCGGGATAGGAATCTCTATCTGCAGCTTTCCAAATGCAGCCCAACAATTTGGGAAGAGGGTGATTTAAAGTCAGAAGAAGGGACGCCTGGATGGCTCAATGGTTGAGGGTCTGCCTTTGGAGATAAAGCCGATCAGAACTGAAAAGGCTGATTTTTAGTGTAGCCTGAGGTGTTCACACTTCACTATTGAAATAAAGAGAACCTGATAGTTTGTCACTAAAAGAGCAAATCAAAGAATTTTGGTAGAAAGCTCCTGTCAAAAAGTTTCTAAGAAGCCTATCAGTTGTTCTGGCAAGTAAAGAAACAAGGCACACGCCTACTGCCCCCAGGAAGCATGCTGTCTTACACCCACAAACACTCGGGAAACCTTCTAGGTGGCGTTCACCAAGGGCCAGAGGAGATATTCCATCGGACCTAGAATTCTCACTGCTCCTGACTATTGTCATTGAAGTAGATTTTGTGAAATAACCAAGTAGAATCAAAGGGGACTTGGATTTGGATACTTGGGGACAATTAAGTGCATCTCAGATCTAGACATGAACACTCTCTGGTAGGGCTGTATTCTAGAAGGAGGATTAGAGTTCTGACTGAAGCCTATCCCATGACATCTCTAAATAGTCTCATGGGCTGACTCAGCTGGACCACTGTGGCCACCACCTGTCTCCAACAGTCCTTTCTTCTTTTTGCAGAAGCCAGTCACTGTCTCTTTCCCTCTCTCATCGTTTGCTCTTTGTTAATGTTCCCAATCAGTTGGTATGTTGGTCTCTTAGATTGGTGTGATTCAACAACTTTTTCTGTGGCTCACATGACAGATCCAGTGTATTAGTTACAGAGTACCAGGAATGCCCAAAAAGAAGAGAGACCACAGACAGGATTATTCCTGACTCTGACATGCAAGGCGCAACACTCAGTATTAAATAAACTTGGGGAAATGATCACAGAGCAGCCATATGTGTAGGATATTATAGCCTCTAGGCCAGAATAATTACACACTGAATTTTTACTTAAATTTAGAATGTAGAGAGGATTTAACTCACTATTTAAAATGTCTATTTTCAGTGTTGACTTCAGACAGATTTGAGTGTGTGTGTGTGTGTGTGTGTGTGTGTATGCGTGCGCATGTGCATGCATCTGTGTGTACTTGATTCTTTGGGGGCCTAAGAGATCTGCCTGGTTACTTTGCAATTAGAAATTCATTGCCTTGGCTTAAGTATTAAAGGTGGGAGTATAGGGTGGGGAGCAAGGAGGAGCTGTCTCTTATTATAGTGTAAATATACCTATCTGTTAGTCATATGTTTTTTATTTCTCAGAATAAATGCACCCCATTAATGTTTAACTGAGATTTTATTTCAACTGAAATATCTATTGTCCAGCCTGCACATTTCATAGGTGAAGAAAGTCAGTTCCATAAAGAGGAGTGGCCAGTCTATGATCAATAGGTTCAGGAGAAAAATCAGGTTTTCTGACAGCCCAACAAGGCATCTCCCAACACAGCCCATTGCATTTTGATCTTTAGCCCTTCATTTTCCTCCCAAAATACAGTTTCAAATTAAATCAATTCTACTATCCTAATTTCTAAATCCTTGCAAATGTCTTCTATAAACTCAGAGTCAAAGTAAATGATGGGTGGCCCTGGAATTCTCACTTTGGCTTAAGGGGCTGGTATGTTGAGCAGGTCCCTGTGTGGAAACATCTTACATAAGGTGAAGTATAGGAGCATGAGACACGAACTTCACAAAGCCACAACTTGAAACTTCTAAAAAATACATTAAGTGCTAACTAAATAAAATTACAGTATTGAAGAGACAGAGAGCTCAGGATCTCCACCATGCTGGTTCCCAAATAGGATTCATCCACATGTCTATTTCTGATATTTCCCAGGATCTATGAGAAGACCATTACCTTCAGATCATTAAAAAAAATTTAATTTCATTAAAATATGTATGGGCAAGATTTGCTCTCACTATTTCCCTCTTCTCTTAGAAAAGTGAGAAATTAGTAAAATATAAGCTCCATAAGGAAAAGGCTATGGTTGTCTTTTTTTATTTTTTTTATTGGAGTTCAATATGCCAACATATAGCATAACACCCAGTGCTCATCCCACAAAATACCCCCCTCAGTGCCATCACCCAGTCACCCCAACCCCCGCCCACCTCCCCTTCCACTACCCCTTGTTCATTTCCCAGAGTTAGGTGTCTCTCATGTCTTGTCTCCCTCTCTGATATTTTCACTCATTTTCTTTCCTTTCCCTTTATTCCCTTTCACTAATTTTTATATTCCCCAAATGAATGAGGCCATATAATGTTTGTCCATTTCTGATTGACTTATTTCATTCAGCATAACACCCTCCAGATCCATCCACATGGAAGCAAATGGTGGGTATTTGTCATTTTTTTTGTTTGTTTTGTTTTGTTTTGTTTTTGAGGCTATGGCTGTCTTACTCTCTATTTTATCTCCACCATATAACACAGTGTCTGACACATACTAGGCCTTCAGTAAATATTTTCCATTAAATAAATAAATGAATGGAAACTATGGTTAAATATAATATGTTATATTTACAATGTTCTACTTTGTATCAAAGATACTATTGCAAGATTTGGGTATGTTATGGAGTTTGATATCTCAATGAAAACATATAATAGAAAAGATGATTTATGAATAATTAATTCTACAAATGGAATCTTCAGGTAGAAATGTTTCTAAACTCTTATAGCTCAAGAATACAAAAGCCTCCAGCAGCTCAGGTGGCTCAGCGGTTTAGCTGAGGTGTGACCCAACCTTCAGCCCAGGGCGTGATCCTGGAGTCCCGGGATTGAGTCCCATGTCAGGCTCCCTGCATGGAGCCTGCTTCTCCCTCTGCCTGTGTCTCTGCCTCTCTCTCTCTCTCTCTCTCTCTCTCTCTGTCTCTCTCTCTCTCACCCTGTCCCTCATGAATAAATAAATTAAAATCTTAAAAAAAAAAAAAGAATACAAAGATCTCAAGCTTTTAGTAGTGAATGAAGCACCAGCTTCAAGAAAAGGAATTGAAAAGACACAAGCAAATGGAAAGGTATTTCATCTCATGGATTGGAAAAATTAATATTACTGAAATGCCCACACTATCCCCCCAAATCTACAGACTCAATGCAAATGCTCATCATAAAAACATATTTGTATTAAGAATCAAACAGAAATTCTATATTTAAAAAGTAGAATATAAAAAACCCAGTGATATTTTTCACAGAATTATAATAAACAATCCTGAAGTTTGTACCAAACCACAAAAGACCCTGAAGGGCCAAAGCAATCTTGAATAGGAAGAACAAAGCTGGAGGCATCACACTTCTGATTTCAAGCTATATAATGAAGCAATAGTAATCAAAACAGTATGGTATTGGCATCAAAATGGAAACACAGAGATATGGAACAGAATAGATACCCCAGAAATAAACTTATGCATATATAGTGAATTACTTTATGTGAAAATAACCAAGAAAATACAATGAGAAAATAGTGTCTACAATAAGTGGTGATGAGAAAATTGAATGGTGACATGCAAAAGAATGATTCTGGACTATTATCTGACACCATACACAAATCAATTCAAAGTAGATTTAAGACTTGAACATAAACCCTAAAACCACGAAACTCCTAGGGGGAAAAAAAACACAGAGGGAAGCCATGAGTCTTGGCAAAGATATTTTGGATTTGACATCAAAAGCCAAGACTTGAACAAAAGCAAAAATAAACAAGTGGGACTACATCAAACTAAGAAGCTTGTGTATAGCTGGGTAACCACCAAAACAATGAAAAAGCATCCTTTCCAAAACCGAATCAGAAAGAAATAGAAAATCTGAACAGACTAATTACTAACAATGAAATTGAATCAGTAAGCAAAAACTAACAAAAAACACAAGTTCAGGACCAAATGTCTTCACAGGTGAATTCTACCAAACATTTAAAGAGTTAATATCTTCCTTTCAAACTATTCTAAAAAGAGAAGAGACAGAGACAGAGACAGAGGCAGAGAGAGAAGGGAAGGGAAAGCTTCTGAATTCATTCTATGAGAATAACATTACTCTGATACCAAAACCCTGATACCAAAGATGCTACAAAAAAACAGGACTATCAGTCCATATCTCAGATGAATTTGGGTGCAAAAAATTCTCAACCAAATATTAGCAAACCAAAACCAACAATACATTTAAAAAGTATTCACCACAATCAAGTGAGATTTATTCTGGAGAGGGAATCAATCTACATGGTATGTCACATTAACAAGAGAAAGGATAGGATTATCTCAATAGATTAGGAAAGAGCATTTGACAAAATACAACATCCAATCATTATAAAAACTCTCAACAAAATAAGTTTAGAGGTAATATGGCTTAACCTAATAAAGGCCATAAATAAATAAATAATAAATAAATAATAAATAAATAAATAAATAAATAAATAAATAAATAAATAAAATTTAAAAATAAAGGCCATATATGACAAACCCACAGCTAACATCATATTCAATGGTGAAAACCTGAGAACTTTTCCTGTAAGATCAGGAATAAGACAAGGATATCCACTCTCACCACCTTTAATCAATATAGTGGAAATCCTAACCACAGTAATCAGACAATAGAAAGGGAAAAAAGTCACTCAAATTGGGAAGGAACAAGTAAAACTTTCACGATTTGCAGATGATATAGTATTACATATAGTAAACCCTAAGGAATCCACCAAAAAAAAAAAAATACCAGAACTGATAAATGAATTCACTAAAATCACAGGACCCAAATTAATATACAGAAATCTATTGCATTTCTATACACTAATAATGAAGTAGTTGAAAGGGAAATCATAAAAACAATCCCATTTACAATTGCATCAAAAAGAATATAATATCTAGGAATAAATCTAACCAAGGAGGTGGAAGACCTATACTCCAAAAACTAAAACATTGGTGAAATTGAAGATGACACAAACAAATGGAAGGAAATCCTATGCTCATTGATCACCAAAACCAATAGTGTTAAAATGTCCATACTACCCAGGTAATCTACAGATTCAATGCAATCCTCACCAAAATACCAACAATGTTTTTCACAGAACTAGAACAAATAATGCAAAAACTTCTATAGAACCACAAAGGATCCCAAAGAGCCAAAGAAATCTTGAAAAAGAACAAAGATGGAAGTATCACAATCCCAGATTTCAAGATATACTCAAAGCTGTAGTCATCAAAACAATATAGTACTGGCACAAAAACAAACACATAGATCAATGGAACAGAATAGAGAGTCCGGAAATAAACCCACTTTTTTATGGTTAATTAATCTACGACAAAGGAGGCAAGAAAATACAATGGGAAAAAGATAGTCTCTTTAACAAATGGTGCTGGGAAAACCAAACAGCTACATAAAAAAAAAAAGAAAAAAGAAACTGGACCACTTTCTTACACCATACACAAAAATAAATTTAAAATGGACTAAGGAACCAAATGTGAGACCTAAAACCACGAAATTCCTAGAAGAAACCATAGGTAGTAATTGGCAGGAGAAACATTCTTCCAGATATGTCTCCTCAGGCAAGGGAAACAAAAGCAAAATTAACCTATTGAGACTACACCAAAGTAAAAGGCTTTTGCACAGCAAAGAAAATCATAAACAAAACAAAAAGACAACCTCCTGAAAGGGAGAAAGTATTTGAAAATGACATATTTGATAAGGGGTTAATATCCAACATATATAAAAAACTTATGCAACTCAACACCAAAATAATAATAATAATAATAATAATAATAATAATTCAATTTTAAAAATGGGCAGAGGACCTAAATTAACACTTTTCCAAAGACATACAGAAGGCCAACAGACACATTAACAGGTGCTCAACATCACCAAATGTCAGAGAAATACAATTCAAAACCACAATGAGATAGCACCCCACACCAGTCAGAATGGCTAAAATCAAAAACATAAAAATAACAAGTGATGACACAGATGTGAAGAAAAAGAAACTCTTGTGCACTGTTGGTGGGAACTCAAATTGGTGCAACCACTGTAGAAATCAGGATGGAGGCTTCTAAAAAATTAAAAATAGAATTGCCATATGATCCAGCAATTCCACTAGAGGGTATTTACCCAAAGAAAATCAAAACACTAATTTGAAAAGATATATGCACCCCTATGCTTACTGTAGCATTATTTACAATGACCAATATATGAAAGTACCTAGTATTTATCTATAGATGAATGAAGATGTGGGGATATATATATTTATATTTAAATAATATATATTTATAAGTATATAAATATATATATTTCATCAGAGTGTATACTAGATATACAATGAGATATTACTCAACTATTAAAAGAATGAAATCTTGCCATTTGCAACAACATGGATGATTCTAGAGGATACAATGCCAATTGAAATAAGTCACTCAGACAAATTGAACACCAATAAAAAATAAATTTATCAAAATAAAAAAATAAATAAAAATAGTACTACAGTATGAAAAAAAATGAAATAAGTCACTCAGAGAAGGACAAATACCATATGATTTCACTTATATGTGAAATTTAAGAAACTAAAATAAATGAAGAAACAAAATTAAAAGGAACAAACAAGAAAGCAGAGTCTTAAATACAGAAAACAAACTGATGGTTGCCAGAGGGTGAAAGCACAGGTGAAACAGGTGAAGGAGATTAGAGGAGGCTTATCCTGATGAGCCCTGAGAAATGTATAGAATTGTTGAATCACTGTATTGTACCCCTGAAACTAATATAACACTGTATGTTAATTATACTGGAAAAAGATGGAGAAGTAACATGGAATGGGAGAACATATCTGCAAATCATATATCTGATCAGGGGTTAATATCCAAAATATGTAATGAACTGATGCAATTCAATAGAAAACAAGCTACTCCAAAAAATGGGCAGAGAAGCTGAATAGATATTTTTATAAAAAGATATACAAATTGACAAAATGTATATAACAAAGTGCTCAACCTCACTAATCATCAGGGAAATGCAAATCAAAATCACAACGATATATCATCACCTCCCATCTGTTAGGATGGCTAAAAAGACAAGAAATAGCTAGTGTTGGTGAAGATTGCTGGTATAGAAAAGGGAATCCTTACGCACTGTTGGTGATAATATAAACTGGTACAGCCAGTATGAAAACAATATGGAAGGTCCTCAAACAATGAAAAATAGGACTACTGTATGATCCCGCAATCCCACTTCTGTGTATTTATCCAAAGAAAATGAAATTGCTGTCTCTCAAAAAGATGTCCACACCCATGTTCACTGATTTACCAAGACATGGTAAATATTATAGTACTTACCATATTGCCAAGACATGTAAGCAATCTATGCCCATTGGCAGATGAATAGATAAAGAAATTGATTGTGAATATATATATATAAAATGTATATATTTTACATATGTGTGTGTGTGTGTGTGTATATATATATATATATATATATATATATATATATATATATATACAGAATTTAGCCACAAAAAAGAAAGAAGCCCTGTCATTTGCAACAACATGAATGGCTCTTGCAGGCATTGTGCTAAGTAAAATAAATCAGAGAAAGACAGATACTGTATGATCTCACTTACATTTGGGATATTGATACAGAGAACAAATTGGTGGTTGCCAGAGGCAGAGTACAGGGTGCGTGAAACAGGTGAGGTCAAAAGGTACAAACCTCCTGTTGTAAGATAAGCAAGTGCCAGGAAGGTAATGAACCACTTAGTGGCTATATAGTTAATAATTCTGCACTATATATTTGTTGCTAAGAGATATTTTTAATGATTTTATTTATTTATCTGCAGCAGAGAGAGAGAGCACGAGTAGTGGGGAGGGGCAGAGGGAGAGGGAGAAGCAGATTCTGCTGAGCAAGGAGTCCAATGTGGGGCTTAATCCCAGGACTCTGGGGTCATGACCTGAACTGAAGGCAGATGCGTAACCAGCTGAGCCACCCGTAGGAGAGTAGATCTTAAAATTTCTCATCACAAGAAAAAAGTTGTGACTATGGAGGTAATGGATGCCAACTAGACTTAATTTCGTAATCATTTTGCAATATACATGTACATCCAATCATTATGTTACACACTTGAAACTAATACAATTTTTTTTTTTATGATAGTCATACAGAGAGAGAGAGAGGCAGAGACACAGGCAGAGACACAGGCAGAGGGAGAAGCAGGCTCCATGCATCGGGAGCCCGACGTGGGATTCGATCCCGGGTCTCCAGGATCGCGCCCTGGGCCAAAGGCAGGCTCCAAACTGCTGCGCCACCCAGGGATCCCAGAAACTAATACAATTTTATATTTCAATTACGTCTCAATTTTTTAAAAATGATGTGCCCCAGAAGAAAGAGAATGATCTCCTAGACTCTAGCTTCCATTGTGTAAGGAATACTTTTTTTTTTTTCCTGGAAAAGCAGATTTTTCTGCGGTGTATGCAACCCTATTCTTGACCCTTCATCTATGACTTCAGCAATCTGAGAAATTAGCTAAAGGAAATTTCACTTTTAATTCCCCTCCACAAATATAATTACAAGCATTAACAATAAACAACCTCACCCCCATCTGAGCCCCACACTGACAAGGGCACATAAAGTCCTTTCCTTTTACACTTTCTGCTGCTGTCTTGACCACATATGACACACAAGGAAGAAATTTCAATTGAGGCCTCCAAAGTGCTACTTTAATTCTTTCCATATTTCTTGCTTTGGGGCATTTACCAAGGGTTTATGAGCTGAGGAGCCAACTGCATTGTTTATTCATCCTCAGTATCATCAAACTCTTGCCAAATCCATCCAAAAGCTTCTAGGGGGTGGAGAGAAGTACTTGTCAAAATATAAAAAATCAACTCCCTGTAGGCAGAGGGGTAAGGGAGTCCGCATTTGAAAGGAAAGAACCATCCTGGGTAGTGCTTGAAGTTTCAGTACAGTCAGATGAACCATGTGCTAAAATTAAAATTCAATATCTTCAGGGAAACAGACCATCACTGAGAAACCCTATAACAAACCAACTACAGTATCCACGATAGAATCCAAAATTAGACAGTTGAAGAAACTCAAGAGTTTCAGTGAAGACGGACCCAAGATCACCCAGATGCCGTATTTAGCAGAAAAGGATATTGATGCTCTGTTCTAGAACAGAATGGAAATCATACTTGGAATGGATGAACTAGGAAAGCTCATCAGAGAAACACATTCATTAAGAATCAAATGCAAATCCTAAATCTAAAAAATGTTGAACATCTTTTTAGTAAAATTTATTAGATATGCATAACAAGAGAGTGGAGATGACAAAGATTCAGTGAGCTTAAACACTGAACTCTAGGAATGAACCAATCTGAAGAAATGAGAGCACAGAGATGAAAGAAAAATTAACAAAGCCTCAATGACAAAATTAGAGAATCTAAAATATATGCAATTTAATGTAATTACAGTCATAGAAGGAAAAGAAGGAGAGGAAATGGCACCAGATGTTCGAAAAAATAATGGCCAAAAATTTCCAAATTTGGTGAAAGACGTAAGTTTATGCATTCAAGAAGCTCAAGAGTCCAAAGAGTTTAGTGATAATGCATGGAATATACAATATTCAAGGGCTTGTCCATTACTTCTTTCTTTATCATGAGAATGGACCTTCTATGTCTGTTCAGATGTTTTATTGCTTCTGATAACCCTTGAGGCCAACTTAGAAACCATCTTGCTCTCATATCCTCATCTTTTGTGTTCTCACAGAACGTGATCAGAACAATTTTTGTTTGTTTGTTTAGGGCTTAGTTTTTTGTAAATTATTTTAGTTTAACTTTTCATCTCCATGACTTACTTATTTTTACCTTAATCTCCTTCACCTATTTTACCCATCCCTCCACCCCCTATCCTCCAGAAACCAACAGCTCTTCTCTGTTTTTGTGAGTCTGTTTCTGTTTTTTTGTTTTTTGTTTGTAATAATGTTACATGGAGACAAATAGTACTACACTTCCTGGGGTGAGTGTGGTATGAGTACAGAGCTGAAGTTCACTATGTTGTTCACTCGAAATTAATGTAACATGGTATGTAACTATACTTTTCAAAAAAGACTTTATTTATTTATTCATGAGGGACACAGAGAGAGAGGCAGAGACACAGGCAGAGGGAGAAGCAGGCTCCATGCAGGGAGCCCGATACAGGACTCGATCCCAGGACCCCGGGGTCATTCCCTGAGCCGAAGGTGGACGCTCAACCCCTGAGCCACCCAGATGTCCCAATACGTCTTTTATTTTTTTTTTTAAAGCATATTTCAAAATCCTTTCAGGTGTAGTTACCATTTAATGAGGACAGTTTCTGTTTAAGCTGATGAAAATGTTTTGGAAATAGTGGTGGTGGTTGTACAAAATTGCGAACGTAACTAAATGCCACCGAATTGTATGTTAAAATGATTAAAATAGCAAATATTGTGTATATATATATTCTAACCATTATTGAAAATAAATAATAAAGTAATATACCCCAAACGATGGAGTTGTATATCTTAAATGGGTGAATTGTTGGAGTGTGAGTTTTGTTTCAATGAAGCTGTTACGGTTTTTAAATAAAAACATGTAATGAATTTATAAACAAAGGGAAAGTACAAATTTCTGTTTATCCCACATGATGATAAATAGAATGGGCCCTGAAACTTCACTGACTTCTTCTTTCTAAAGGGAAGGTCTTAATTTTGCAACAGCTGACGGTGGATTATTTAATTTTTTTGCGGCCTATTTCTCCATGCCCCTAACATCACAAGAAGGAATGACCCTGCATCGTCTCAGCATTACCCTTCCTGCTCTGCTGGGAGTGCATCTGAATCAGCATTCAACAACCAGGTCACCTAGACACTGTAAAATTACAAAATCGTACTAAGTCCTTTGGACATCAGTATTTGGAAGAGGCATGTCTAGCTACTGAACAAACAAAAACCAGTATACAGCTCTCCAGACATTTCCAGAACAAAGAGGCTAAGAGGCTTGCTGAAGGGCTTTCTTCTCAGTTGTTTGATCCTTTCCAATAGACCAGAAATTAGCCTTTCAACTTAGGCCAACAAGACACATTTGTTTGGCCAACAACATAGGCAAGTGGGGTGTAGCTGAGGCTCTTGGGACTCCATCTACACTGACAGGCGAACCTAAATTCTCGCTGCCAGCATTGAGCCCACTTTTGTAGGCTCCATACAGAGAATATGAAAACCAGTCTTTCTCCCTCTTGCTAAATATCTCCTTTATTATTATCATCATTATTTGGAGGAATTTTAAAAACGTGCTATGTTTTGCAGAAAGGTGCAAGCTGCCAAATGCTCTGCACGAGATGGAGGGTTAGTCATCCGGCCCTGTCAGTTTTTCTTTCTGACTTTGGCAGAAAGGTCCACTTCAGCAGGGAAGAATCAGCAAGTCAGCTGAGACATGTGATCTTTTCTCAGCGTCACTGCCAGTGCCAACTCGTAGTAAATTAGGCGCCTAGCTTATTAATAGTGATGAATCCATTAGGGTTGACAGGCGCCTGGCTGCACTGCCTAGAATTAATTGTGAGCGGTCAGAAGTGCTGATGGTGACCAAGCACGAAGTCAGATAATGAGTAGAGCTGCCACTCCTCCCTGGGTTTTTACAAATAGAAGGCTTAGGAACCAGATAGACAAAGATGCACACCATGTTTGAGATAAAGGATCTGGGCTAAAATTAGAAATATTTATGGCTTGGTACAAAACCTTAAATTGCTGTAATAACAGGACATTAAAAAAAAAAAACTTTCTCCACAGTTTGGCATAATTGGACTTTCCCTCCTTGTTTGAAACACTTTCCCTTAATGGCACATGGCATTTAATAAGAAATTCCAGCATCCTACCCCTGGGTGGGTCTGCCTGTTGGCAGTATGCCAACCTGCCTTGAAATCTAGTTTATTGAAATTACCGTATAACTACCTGAAGGATTTTGAAAAGTGATTAATGTGTTTCAACCCATAGGCATACACTTTAAAAAAAGACAATATCTGCCACCTTAACAGGCCCCCAACGTGCCTTGGGATGTCTGCACAGACATTCTCAAGTAGGCATTCGAGCAGAGGCTCCAAATGCACTTCTGTTTGATAAACACGCAGCACCTCCAAACCTGGCTGAGCTAGGCACTAAATTCTGTAATGTGGCATTTTGTGATTATCTTAAAGAATTTGACCTGCTTTAAATACAGTAAATGGAATTTTTAAAAATAGGCTACTGCTTTGTAAAATTGAGTTTCAAAAATCACTCAGAGTGACATTCCCAATTGCAGCATCAAAAATTCTAATGATCTATTTTAAATCCTGGTATCACTCATTCTTGGTATATCCAGAAATTTGAGATTATAGAATTTGTAACATGGGGAATAATTCACTATAAATGATCCAAAGTGAGAACCTTAGGAAGTTTTACATAAGGGATAAACTTTAGCTCTAATAATCAGGTGTGGTTTTTTAGCCCAGTATTATTTGACAAAGCAGGAAGAAAAGCAAGAAGTAAAGGGTAAAGTGACTTCTTTCAGATCTATGATCATGGACTCCATACACTCTCAGCCTTGAAAAAACATTCTTGCTATATGAAGGAGTCAGAAAAGACCCAAGATAGAAAGAGGAACGATGTTTTTCAAAGCGCTAAACAACTAAGTGGCCATTGTACTTCTGTTGTACTATAAAATCCAACATCCAGCAAAAGCTGAATTTTTTATACCATTGATAGGGTGATGGCCTGAAAACAAAAATTTGATCAGGTCACATTCACTGTGTAATATTATAGCTTACCTTGTCACTAAACTAAACTATTTCCACTTCTAGGTGGTTTCATCATGCCCTGAACTTCCCCCATCTTTATACAGAGCACTTACTATGTGTTGGGTGTGAATCTTGCATCCCTAGCACTTCGTTCATGGGGGCAAGGACTGTATCAATTTTGTTCACCACCATATTCCATCTTGTACCATACACATTTATTGAAAGAATGAATGACATCTCTTAAGAGCAGAAGGCCAACAGAATGTTTTTTCCTTAACCCAATTGCTTTTGTCTCTTTCCTTAATAAACACTTAATAGCTGATGCTTCAATATGGGCTAGTGAATCATGAAGATTATCTGATAGTTATTACTCCTTGATAAGGCCCCAAGTCACTTATTTCCATTTTCTACTTCAGTTTCTTTTCTTTTCTTTAAGATTTATCTGTTTATTTAAGAGAGAGAAAGAGAGAGAGAGAAAGCATGAGTAGGGGAAACACAGAGGGAGAGGAAGAGAAAATCTCCAACGGACTCCTCAGTGAGCAGGGAGCCCTATGCAGGGATCAATTTCATGACCTTGAGATCATGACTTGAGCTGAAAACAAGAGTAGGACACTTAACTGCTTAACTGACTGAGTCACCAGGCACCTCTCTAATTCTATTTCTTATTTTCCTACCCTAACTCCAGTCTACTCTAAATTATATGCCTTCTAATTAAAATTAAATCTTCATAGGACTGATAAGGATCAAATTGAATTTTGATGTATAATATAGACAACTTAGATACTAAAATTTGAAAATAAAACTGATGATGTGATCCATGAATGTAAATTGTGCTAAGCTTAAAGTTTCTGATAATTTACAATGACTTACTTTTCCTCCTTCACAAATTCATGTAACTATCAGACTATTCACATATAATATAAATGAGCCAAAGATGGCTTCTGTTTATAGACCCCTGGATTATTTTCTTTTCTCAAAAGCCTGTGGACATCAAACTCAGATTTGTACACATCCAATTATTTTTATAATAGCCCAAACAAACAGATTTGGGGTCATTTTAGGTCTGTCTGTTTTTCATGTACTGAAGCATTATCTGATAGTTATTACTCATTGATAAGATAAGGCCCCAAGTCACTGAGCTGCCCTTAGGAGTTCTTTGATCTAGGGACTCCCTGCCATGCTCTGAGTGACATAACTTAGACCTCCTCTCTGGTCACCAGGAGCTTATTTACTCTCTTCCTTCTCTAGATGGTGACCTCCTCACTGTGAGCCTCTGAATGGTCTTTTACTTTGAGGGACTTCCCATGTCATGAAACCCTGTCCAACCATTACCCAATAAAATTTTGTGTGTGTTCTGCCTCTCGTGGCTGTTTCTCTTTCTTTGATCGACCCAAATCCCATGAAGTCCTATACAACATATAGTTAGGAAGAGGTTGACACCTGGAATATATTGGTAGAAACTTATATCCAGGAAACATCTTCACTATTAGCATGCTCTTGATCATGAAAAACAAAACAAAACAAAACAAAACAAAACCAAACAAAACGAGTTTCACCTAATTCCAAAGCTAAAGTTCTTAAGGTAGAGGAATCCGTAAATATATTTTCAAAGGTCTATAACTATCATCCCTCCAAAATACAAATGTTATGTGTATATATTTCTTTTAGGGGAGAGAGGCACTAGCTTTTGTTTGATTTTTCAAGGAATTAAATATCCCTAAAAAGTTAAGTACCACTACTTTGCAATCTCTAATAGGCTACAGATATCCCCTTCATTTCACATGAGCCCAGCTGAACAACATGGAGGTTAGGGGTGTCAATCCCCTACATATCTGAAAATTCACATATAACTTTTGACTCACTAAAAACCTAACTATTAAAACCCTACGGTTGACTGAAAGCCTTACTGATAACACAAACTGTTGATTAACATATACTTTGTATTTTATATGTTATATATACTGTAATATTACAATAAAGTAAACTAGAGAAAATAAAATGTTATTAAGAAAATCATATGGAAGAAAAAAATACATTTATCATACTCTACTGCACTTATCAAAAAAAATCTCCATATGAGTGGAGCTGTCTGGTTCAAATGCATGTTGTCCCAGTCAACTGTACATTATGTCATACTTTGAGCTACACTTGCTCAGTTGCATGGAGCACAGGAGGGAAAGGCCAAGACCAAGAAGCAAATTTACCCACCAGAGTCCTGGCCATTCCCATTGCAGATATGGAATGACAGTAGAGTCTTACAGGCAGAACTCAACACTCAAAGATAAAGCTATAATAAATAAAATAATATTTATATTATTATATATATAATATATATATGACATATATATTTATATATGACATATATAAAATAAATATATGACACAGTCAGTTATGCAGGTTGAGGAAAACAGTCAAGTGCCTCAATAGGTGAGGTGGTAATAGGAAGCACCAGCATATTTGAGTAGGACCCCGACAAAGACTGGTTGAGAGAATTGGGAGCTCTTGTCAATAAAGGGATTCCCACAACTGGAAATGGCTGTGAAGCCAGAACCAGGCTGGGTTAGAACAAAACAGCTTTGCAGTAGAAGTCCACCAGGAAATAAGGAAGGGTGGATGGATGAGCAAAAGAAAGAAAAAGAAGCAGACAGACAGAGACACAGAAGGAAAGGAAGACAAACAAATTTAGTTTTGAGATACTAGACATCAGACAGTAAAGAACCAAGATCCCCAAGAGATCAGAAACAAACAAGGTCAGCCTTACAATTGCCTCAGCTTACTGCCTTCAAAAAACCCAGATAGAGCCTGAAAAATTCCGTGAGTTGAGAAGACAGATGCTAATGTTCAGGGAGAACAAAGTAACATTTTTTACAGCAGAGTATTGAAGAGAACAGAGTTACAGAGTCAGAACTCTGGTGATCTTCAAAGGGTCCATCTAGAGTACCCCAGAGTACAGATAAGCAAATGTGTGTGAGGAAACTAAGTTAGCCTGAGAAAAAAAACTCCTGAGATATTAAGTATGGTCCCTGTGTTCACACAGAGCTTATATTAGTGCCTGTTCCTGCCAGCCAGATTAGAAAAGCCCTTAATTCCTGTGTATTCATAAAAGGTCTTGCCTCAGTAATAAGAACTGATTAGTCTTAGATGGACTCTGGGCTGCTCTGGATTAACAATTCATAAAAGCAGTACCTAAAAGAATCAAACTGTTACCAAGTAATTTAATTGCATCCCAGAAGAAGATAAAAAATACTCAGAGGAATGCAGAAATATCTAGTACCAACAAAGCAAAATTTCCAACAAAGATTACCAAGCATATAAACCAGCAGGGAAACATGAACTATAATGAATAATCAATTAATGGAAGCCAACCCAGAATTGACATACATTAGAATTAGCAGAGTAGGACATTAAAACAGTTGTTATATAATTATATGGCATATACTATTCCATATACAGTTCAAAAATTCAGCAGACATATGAAAGATATAAAAAGAATCCAAATAAAACTTCTAGACATGGAAACCTAAATATATGAGATTTTAAATGCACTGTAATGGAATGAATATCACATTATATGCAGCAGAATAAAAAAGTAGTGTATTTGAAGACATAGAAATACAAACTGTCCAAAATGATACACAGACAGGAAATACAAAAAAAGTTTAAAGAGATCTCTGGACCTGGGGACCACTTCAAGTGGCTTAATATATATGTAGAAAAATATTTGAGGAATGATGGCCAAAAGGTTTCCAAATTTGCTGAAAGCTGTAAATCCACAGATCTAATAGGCTCAGTGAAACTCAAGCACAAGAAACGTAAAGAAAGCCATGGCTAGGCATATTGTAATCAAGTTTCTCAAACCAATGCTAAAAAGGAAATCTGAAGAGTGACCAGAGAAACAGACATATCACAGAGCAATAAAGCTAACACAATTCTCAATGCAAGTAAGAAGATAGTAGAGAAACATCTTCAAAATACTGGAAGAAAACAACTATTAATATAGAATTCTATACCCAACAACAACAACAAAATCTTTCAAAAGTAAGGTCAAATACAGGTGTTTTCAGGCATACAAAAGTTGGAATAATTTACCACCAAAATATTTGCACTTTAAGAAAGAAAAAAGTCCTTCGAACAGAAAGAAAATGATACCAGATCCAAAAATAGATCTACACAATAGAACAAACAGTACTGGGAATGGTGACTACATGGGCAAATATATGAGACTGATGTTTTATTATTTAAGTGTTTATAAAAGATCATCGGTTTCCAGCGGATGAGAGGAGATAAGGATAAATAGGGCCCTGAGGACTTTTAGGGCAGTGGAAATACTCTGTATGATACTATAAAGGTGGATACATGTCATATATTTGTCAAAAACTATAGAATGTACAAGTCTAGAAGTGAACCCTAATGTAATCTACGGACTTTAGGGGATAAGGATATGTCAATGTGGGGCACTTGGGTGGCTTACCGGTTGAGCATCTGCCTTTGGCTCAGGTCATGATCCTAGGGTCCTGGGATGGAGTCCCACATCAGCCTCCCCACAGGGAGACTGCTTCTCCCTCTGCCTATGTCTCTGCCTCTCTCTCTGTCTCTTATGAATAAATAAATAAAATATTTTAAAAAGCATATGTCAATGTAGGTTCATCAGTTATGACAAATGTATCACCCTGGTAGATGTTAATAATGAGGGAGGCTATGCACGTGTCGGGGCAGGGAGCACATGGGAAATCTTTCTACCTTTTGCTTGATTAGCTTGATTTTGTGATGAAGCAGTAGCTGCTCTAAAAAAGATAATTGGCTGTTTAAAAAAATTAATGTCAATGTATTTTGTACTTATATATATAAGTTAAATGCATGACAGCAATATAATAAAGGCCAGGGAGGGAAGAAATAGAAATAAACTATTTTTAGGTCCTTAAAACTATACACCAAGTAATACAACAGCACTTGGAGATAAACTTTGATAAGTTAATATACATACTGCCAATTCTAAGCAACCACTAAAATCACAAAACAAAGAAAGCCAATAATAAGAGGGAGATAAAATTGAATCATAAACAGTATTTTTTTTTAAAAGATAGAAAAAGGGGCAGTCCCAGTGGCTCAGTGGTTTAACATCGCTTTCAGCCCAGGGCATGATCCTGGAGACCCAGGATCGAGTCCCATATCAGGCTCTCTGCATGGAACCTGCTTCTCCCTCTGCCTGTGTCTCTGCCTCTGTGTGTGTGTGTGTGTGTGTATGTGTGTGTCATGAATAAATAAATAAAATCTTTAAAAAAATAGATAAAGAAGAAAAAGTGAACAAGAGTCAGTGGAAAATCAATAGCAAGATGATAGACTTAAACCTAACCAAATTAATCACATTAAAAATAAATAATCTGATACAAAATCAATGCCTAGAAATAAGTGGCATTTCTATACACTAACAATGAAACTGAAGAAAGAGAAATTAAGGAATCAATCCCATTTACAATTGCTCCCAAAGCCATGAGATACTTAGGAAAAAACCTAACCAAGGAGGTAAAGGATCTATACCCTAAAAACTAAGAACACTTCTGAAAGAAATTGAGGAAGAAACAAAGAGATGGAAAAATATTCCATGCTCATGGATTGGAAGAATTAATATTGTGAAAATGTCCATGCTACCCAGGGCAATTTACACATTCAGTGCAACCCCTATCAAAATACTATGGACTTTCTTCAGAGAGTTGGAACAGATCGTCTTAAGATTTGTGTGGAATCAGAAAAGACCCCAAATAGTCAGGAGAATATTGAAAAAGAAAACCAGAGCCAGAGGCATCACAACACCTGATTTCAGGTTGTACTACAAAGCTGCAGTCATCAAGACAGTGTGGTCCTGGCACAAATACAGACACATAGATCAATTGAACAGAATAGAGAATCCAGAAATAGGCCCTCAACCCTATGGTCAACTAATATTCGACAAAGCAGGAAAGACTCTCCACTGGAAAAAGGACAGTCTCTTCAATAAATGGTGCTGGGGAAATTGGACATCTACGTGCAGAAGAATGAAACTGGACCACTCTCTTACACCAGACACCAAGATACACTCAAAATAGATGAAAGATCTAAATGTGAGACAAGAATCCATCAAAATACTAGAGGAGAACCCAGGCAACACCCCTTTTGAACTTGGCCACAGCAACTTCTTGCAAGATAAATCCACGAAGGCAAGAGAAACAAAAGCAAAAATGAACTCTTGGGATTTCATCAAGATAAAAATCTTCTGCACAGTAAAAGAAACAGTCAACAAAACTAAAAGACAACCTACAGATGGGAGAAGATATTTGTAGATGACGTATCAGATAAAGGGCTAGTGTCCAAGATCTATAAAGAACTTATTAAACTCAACAGCAAAGAAACAAACAATCCAATCATGAAATGGGCAAAAGACATGAACAGGAATCTCACCGAGGAAGACCTAGACATGGCCAACACGCACATGAGAAAATGCCCCGCATCACTGGCCATCAGGGAAATACAAATCAAAACCAGCATGAGATCCCACCTCACACCAGTGAGAATGGGGAAAATTAACAAGGCTGGAAACCACAAATGTTGGAGAGGATGTGGAGAAAAGGGAACCGTCTTGCACTGTTGGTGGGAATGTGAACTGGTGCAGCCACTCTGGAAAACTGTGTGGAGGTTCCTCAAAGAGTTAAAAATAGATCTGCCCTACGACCCAGCAATTTCACTGCTGGGGATTTACCCCAAAGATACAGATGCAATGAAACGCCGGGACACCTGCACCCCGATGTTTCTAGCAGCAATGTCCACAACAGCCACACCGTGGAAGGAGCCTCAGTGTCCATCGACAGATGATGGATAAAGAAGCTGTGGTCTATGTATACAATGGAATATTCCTCAGCCATTAGAAATGACAAATACTCACCATTTGCTTCAACATGGATGGACCTGGAGGGGATTATGCTGAATGAAGTCAATTGGAGAAGGACAAACATTAATATGGTTTCATTCATACAGGGAATATAAGAAGTAGTGAAAGAGATTATAGGGGGAAAGAGGGGAACTGAGTGGGAAATATCAGAGAGGGAGACAGGACATGAGAGACTCCTAACTCTGAGAAATGAACAAGTAATGGAAGGGGAGGTAGGTGGGGGATGGGGTGCCTGGGTGATGGGCACTGAGGGCACCGGGTGTTATGCTATATGTTGGCAAATTGAACTCCAATAAAAATAAATAAATAAATAAATAAATAAATAAATAAATAAGTTTAAATGGTGTTAAAAAAAAAGTAAATAATCTAAACACTGCAACAGAGATCATCACATTAAAGAATAAGACCAAACTATATGCTGCCTCTAGAGAAAAACACTTTAAATCCAAAGACAAGAATGAATTAATAGTAAAAAAAAAAAAATAGAAAAAGGTATACCATGCTGACTACTAAAAAAAGCTGCAGTGTGACTCTTTTAATTTCAGATAAAAGTACATTTCAAAGCAAAGAGTATCCCCAGGTAAAATTAAGGTCATTTTGTAACCGTAAAGGAATCAGTGTATCAGAAGGACAGCAATCTTCAAGATGTATTCCCTTAATAACAAAGTTTCAAAATACATGAACCAAAAAAAAAAAAAAAAAAAACCTGATAGAAACTACAATGAAAAATAGAAAAATAGATATGTTCAAAATTATAGTTGGAAATTCCTGAAACTTCTTCTCTGTAATTGTTGAGACAAATAGACAAGAAATCAGTAAAAAATACAGGAGACAGGAACAACATCAACAACATCAACCAATCCGACCTGAGTGACATTGACAGTACTTTCTACCCACCGGCAGCAGAATACACATTATTTTCAAGTACACACAGAACATTTACCAAGATAAGCCATATTTCAGGTCACAAAACAAATCTTAATAAATTTAAAAGCATTCAGCTTGTACAAATTATGTTCTCTGATCCAAATGGAGTTAAATGAGAAGTCTTTAAACAGAAATATATCTGGAAATTCCCAAATATGTATAAACTACATAGCGCACTTCTAAATACCATAACATATGTAAAATAAATCTATATTCCTTACCAGGACGTTGGGATCCACCTGTAGCAGCCTAGCTTTTTTGCAGCTTGGCCCATTCCTATTCTCCCTTGGCTTCCCATACTCGGCCATACACCAGTCAAGCCACTTTAGAGTTCATTCTATGTCATAATGAGTTCTATTTACGTTGCTTTTTTATTGTTTTTTGTTTGTTTTGTTTTTTCACACTTGGACTCTAAGTATGTAGGAAAAACACTTGTAACTTTTAATTCTTACCTACAGTTCTGGCTACAAAACAGGCACTCAAACTCTTGATTTATGAACTCCTGCAAGGTAGAGGAAGGAGAGAGCCTTCTCCTACAGTGGTGGTAGGGAAGTGCTAGATTGTGATGACTGCAGACTCCGTGGTCAGGCTGCCTATATTTGGGTTCCAGTCCTCTCGTTTGGGGGCAAAAGGGAAAAAAGGCAAGTTATTTAATGCCTCTTAGCATCAATTTCCTCATCTATTACATGACAATGGTAATAGTACCTGCCTAACAAAATTGCAGTAGAACTAGATGAGATAATATAAAAAGAATGTGTCATAGTGCATGGCACTGGTGACTATTGTACAGACATTACCTGTTACAATATACTCTCGCCTAATGAGGATTTCTTAAATGTCCCCTGGAAAACATTAAAATGATGTATGAGATACAAGGGAATTAACATTTTTTTCAGCACATAGTTTGTGGCATTTTCCAGATTTCCGTAGGGGGGAAAAATAGAATTTGGAATAAAATTAAAACGGAAACATATCAGAGTCTATGGGATGCTGCTCAAGCAGAACCTATGAGACATGTTCTAAAGTTAGACACTTATATTAGAAAAGAATAAATGTCTCAAATCAATTACCTCAGCTTTCACCTTAAGAACTAGAAAATGAAGAGCAAACTGACGACAAATCAGGCAGAAAGGAGGAAATAATAAAAATCAAAGTGCCATGGAAACAAAAAAAAACAATAGAGAAAAATAAAACCAAAAGCTTCCTTCAGAAAATCAATAAAATTGACAAACTTCTAGCTAGATATGTCAGGAAAAAAGAAAGAATAAACAAATAGCAACATCAAGAATGAAGGTAGTGACATCATACCAGAGTTTAACATATATTAAAAGAATTATAACGGAATCTTATGAATAATTTTGTCCCTATAAACTTGACAGCTTTGATGAAATGAACTAATTCCTTAAAAGAGGTGATTTACCAGACTCACTTAACAGTGAACCCTATACCTATTTTAAACAAATAATTTGTAGTTAAATACCTTCCCACTAGGAAACCTCCATGTCCAGATGGCTTCAGTGGGGAAGTTCAGGGAATTGTAACAAATATTTAGAGAAGAAACATCACCAATTCTATTCAAACGTTTCCAGAAAGATGGAGGAAGATCTCCCTACTTACTCTTTGCGAGTAGCATTATGTTGATACCAAAACTAGGTAAAAACAATATAGGAAAAGAAAATGAATAGACCAATATCTCCCATGAACACGGATACAGAGGCGTCACCTTACTTACAGACATCGTCATCACCTGTGTAGGAAATCGAATGGAATCTAAATTGAAAAGATGCTGGGGGTGGGGGGAAGGGGGCACCTGGGCAGCTCAATCATTGAAGCCTCAGACTCTTGGTTCCCACGCAGGTCATGATCTCAGAGTCATGAGGCTGAGCCCCGCCATGGGCTCTGCGCTCAGCAAGGATCTGCTGGAGATTCTCTTGCTCTCCCTCTCCCTCTGCCCCTTCCCTGCTCTCTCTCTCTCTCTAAAAAATAAATAAATCTTTAAAAGAGGCTGGAATTGTAAGTAAGAGTATCAAGGGTGCAGAGTAGAAGATCAACATTAAGAAATCAAATGCATTTCCATATACCGGCGATGAATAAATAGTTGGATATTTTAATCAAAAAACATTATTTGTAACGGCAACAAACTTATGACTGCATCTGACACAAGATGTGTGAGACGTATGAAACACGGCTGAGAAACAGTAAGGCCCTTCATTAATAGGGAGATGCACCTTGCGCGTAAGTTGGAGGACTCAACCCTGATACGATGCCAGTGTTCCTCAGATTGATCTACGGATCTGAAGCAATCCCAGTCGGGTCCCAGCAGGCTTTTGTACAGCCGCCTATTAAGGTTTCTCTTCACAAGGAAGTTCTATTTAGCTTTTGCCGAGTCTACAATGAAACTCAAAATCAAAGAAGCCTTATCCCTAACATATGACACATCTAAGTCCTATCTTTGGTCATTCTTTCTTCTTTCATATGTCACCGATTAGTCCTTTTTTTATGGATCTATACTAGAGAGAAAAAAAGAAAATTTGTCTTTTATGGGAAGATAGTTAAGCTCTGTAAGGGAAGAAGTAAAAGCCAAAATTGGGGTTAGCCGGAAAGGAAAGGACTTAGTCAACGAGGGCTAATCCAGTGTGGACTGTGCCAATCCAAGGTCTTCTGAAGGACCCTGAGAGTCGCAAAGCTTGGGAGCCTGAAGGAGGCCTGGGGTGACAGGGTACCGGACAGCAGCCCCCATCCGGGTGTGAGCAAGGCCCTCACTCCCCGCCTTCCTCAGGCAGAAAGGGCGCATGGTACAGCAGCCTTCCCCAACTGTGTCCTTAGCATGCTGGCCTCCAAACCTTTTGAGTTGTATACCCTTCCTCCAGGAAAATCACTGAATATCTATGCCCTGTAGATGTCTGTTTATCTCTTTATATGTTCAGCCATACCGACATACTCTATAAATTGAAAAAAAAATCACAGAAATGACTTCTTTTTTTTGTTGTTGTTACATTTTTAATTTTACTTCCAGTTAGTTCACATTCAGTGTTCTATTAGTTCCAGGTGTACGGTGTAGTGACTCAACAATTCCATACATCACCTGGTGCCCATCATACGTGCACTCCTTAACCCCCATCACCTCTTTCACCCACCTCTCCACCCACCTCACCTCTGGAAACCATCAGTTTGTTCCCTAGAGTTGAGTCTGTTTCTTGCTTTCTCTCTGTCTCTCTGTCTCTTCCCTTTTCTCATTTGTTCCGTTTCTTAAATACCACATATGAGCGAAATCGTATGTTATTTGTTTTCTCTGACTTAATTTGCTCCATCTATGTAATTGCAAATGACAAGATTTCATTCTTTTTATGGCTGAATAATATTCCACTGCATATATATACACCACATCTTCGTTAGCCATTAATCAATCAATGGACACTATACTAGCGATGAATAGTGACAGGCACTGGCGGGGGGGCACTTGATGGGATGAGCACTGGGTGTTATGCTATATGTTGGCAAATTGAACTCCAAAAATAAATAAATAATAAATAAATAAATAAATAAATAAATAAATAATAAAAATGGACACTTGGGCGGCTGCCGTATCTTGGCTACTATAAATCATGCTACTATAACTCATGCACTATAAAGGGTGCATGTATCCCTTTGAAATCATTTTTTTTGTATTCCTTGGGTACTCATTGGTGCAATTACTGGATCATAGTGTTCATTGCTTAATTAATCCATATCATTACAAATGGCAAGGTTTCATTCTTTTTGATAGCTGAGTAATGTTTTATTGTAAAATATACCACATCTTTATCCATTCATCTGTCAATGGACATTTGGGCTCTCTATAGTTTGGTTATTGTTGATGTTGCTGCTGTAAACAATGGGTGCATGTGCCCCTTCAAATCAGTATGATTGTATCCTTTGGATAAACACCTACTAGTGCAATTGCTTGGCCATAGGGTAGCTCTATTTTTAAATTTTTGAGGAACCTCCACACTGTGTTCCAGAATGGCTGCACCAGTTTGCATCTCTACCAACAGTGTAAGGGGGTTTCCCTTTCTCTGTATCCTTGCCAATATCTTCTGCTGATTTTTAAGTTGGATTATTTGGGTTTTGAGTGTTGAGTTTTAGAAGTTCATTATATGTTTTGGATACTAACCCTTTATTGGTTATGTCAAGAAATGACATTTAAAGTTGAGATGAAAACAAATAGACGTTCTCACACTTTCTTCCCACATGTCCACTCATCACTTTGGAGCACAGGTTCTGGACTGAGACTCATAGTCCATCACTGCTGGAATGGATACAGTGACCATGTAAGCAGGGGTTCCTGAAGCTCCCACTTAACCAAATTAACTTCACTTTGAAGAAACATATTAAACTTCTTCAACTTTTGTTTTGTTTTGTTTTTCAACATGTCCAACCTCAGCTGTCATACTGCCCTCCGAAGTGAAATAATAAGAAAAGCTGGGGCAGATGACCATTCCCATGAAAAGATCAAAGAAAAAAAATTTTTTTAAGACAGCTAAACATAGCAGTGTGAGGCCCACTACATAAACCATTTCTGTTCATATCAAAATTATCCTAAGGAAAACACCCAGAGGGACAATCGATTCTCAAATTAGATGCAATCCTTAATGTGGCTTCCAGTAAACAGCTCCAAGTGGCAAACGTTGCTGTGAGATGGGTAGTCCTAACAGAGGGCACCAGCAGTCTTCCAATTGATGTTGTTGTTAAACTGCCAATTTATAAAAGGAAGGAAAACACAGCCTATGTCCAGGCACATGTCTCCCAGATGTCCGCTACACTTCAGGACAGGGCGGACCTGAGCTGCATTTCTGGTCCAGCCCTCCCAGAAGGCAGGCAGGCACTGAGAGCCGGACAGGCCGTGTGACCTTTTGGGACTTTTATTCCAAATTCCCAAAGGAAATTTGAAAGGACACCAAAACAAAACTATTTCCTGACACTACAACTTAGCCCTTCAAGTGAAATTCTCTCAGAGTCTGTTTGCCCTCAAGGGCAACTGGGAAGAAAATGAGTGCTTTTCTCCTAAAATTAGGGTCGCTGACCTCTTTCGATTTAGTCAATGGCCTCCATGCCAACTCGTAAAAGTGTCTTCATGCCATTCCACCATCTTCACCAGGAAGCCTGAGGTTTCCAGCCTCTGCTGGAAGCCATCCTAACATTTTCTCCCTGCCCATTAGGGCTGGGAGAGTAAATCTGAATGATGACACAGAGATGGTGTGCATTAATTTAAAGGAGAATTCTCCTTACCTATTGGGTTGCAGTCACAACATACTCATCCCATAATTAAAAACACTGTAAAGATAACTAATGACTTTGTTCTGCCCCACATCTCCTGCCTCTGAGTGCATGACATTCCGGAAGTGGGCCTACAAGACCCAGGCCCTCCCTGAGAGCTTGAAGGGAGCTATTGATTGGCAGTTCAATTCTATAATACCAAGTGCTGACTTCATGGAGGAGGTCCAATGATCAATTGTAAGTGGTTGCTGAAGGCAAAAATCTCATCTTTGCTGCCAAGAATTCCTCTCTCCACATCAGAGGAGAAGGCTGAAGTTCCTTACAGATATGCACAAAATGGTTCCTTTCCAGCTTGCCATGTCCACAAATGAGCTGACCAGATACCCTGGAGGCAGTGGCCAAATACAATACAATAGAATCCACCAACTACGGGGGAAGCTGGTTCTTTCTCCCTAAAGGTAGAAGAAAATCGATATGTCGATTAAATTATATTAAATATAAATAACTCCCTTCCACTGTCAGGTATTTGGGCAGGGATAGGGCACAGGCCAGGGTTCATTCCACAGTCATAGCCTGTGTGTGAACACACACACACACACAGGACAGTGATGGAGACATGAGGGATGGCCACTGTCTTTTCTTACCCTACACAGCAATTTTCCCTTCTAAAACGATTCTCCTTTCCCTGCATCTCACAACCTGTCAAGATCTTCTGCATTAATGAAACCCCCAATGTCTCCTTCTTGGAAAAAAGAAATAGTATGGTTTTGTTGGTGATGGTGTACCTATGAATAGAAACCGTAAAGATGGGTCTTGGGTGGAGATGTTGCCACCTGACTTTGCAGAGACCCATGCATTTCTAGCCCCACCACCCTGCCTACGGCCCTGAGCATCCCCACAGTTGCTTAGGCCCTACAGAGGCTGCTGGCTTGCCTTGTGAGGAGCCATCCAAAGCTACTCTCCTTCCTGTTGGAACATGTCAGCCTTCCATCATATGCCTCATTTTCCTCTTCTGGATGCCCAAGGAGTATAACTGGATAGTATGATAGGAGTAATATGATAAATGGTCCTGTTACCATCTCATCTTCCATCTGGAGCCCCACTGTCACAGCATATCGGTCACAGACTTTGCTCCCATTTCCCAAAGACTTCCTCCCTGAAGTACCGCGTCCCAGTGCCTGCTCAGGCTACGGCAGTCTCTGTCCTGACTTGCTGGAAAGGCATTAAAATACTTGGGCTATCCCTATCATTACCCACATTTTTATCGCAGCTGAATAACAAAAAGGGAGGTTGTCAGTATTGGCTGAGTACCTAGGTGAGACCTATGCATGGAATCTCTCTATGAGGAAAAATTCCCCAAATGCACAGACAAAGGCTTCCAAGACAATGGGGCCATATTATTAGCTCCTGTAGGGCAAGGTCCAGGTCCTCTTCGTCACCATGTACCCAAACTTACTTCTTATAATTGTGGGGGCACAATAAATACTTCTTGAGTTAATGAGCAAAGTAACCTCTGCAGATCCATGGAACTTTATCTGAGGTGTATCCTCATGAAAACTTTTCTTAAAACACGCCATGGAAATATTCAAGATTTTCTTCCAGAATATGCACTCCATGCACTCACCTCCTGCCCCGAGAATGACAGCACAACTTCAAAGTAGCAAGATTCTTTTCTTGAAGTCATATGGTGGCATATTTTATTTTAAAAGTTCCTATTCAGAAGATAATTAACAGCATAGAAGATGTCAAGAGAACCCTAAAAAAGACCCAGAGGCAAAATAGGAGCATATCAATGTAGTGTCTCATCTGTTTCTTCGTTTGAGGGAACTAATGATTCGAGGCATCTATAAATCTTGACCCCATGTCTTTGTCTTTGCTGATTATATGAGGCTCACACTGGGAGGTATTTGGTATGACAATGAACAGGCATCCAGCAAAGCCTGAAAAAGTAGGGGGAAATGGCAACAGATATAAACAGTGGCATGAGCTCACCTGAGGTGTCTACTGATGATCGCTTTGGCCTACCTCCAAGGCTTTCCTAACTAATACAGGTGAAGGAATGACAGTCATGTACATTGGAAATACCCACAATTCAAAACTCTAAATAAAAAGCTTATTTAAGTTATTAAAAGCCCACTTTTTAATCATAAAACTTGTGTATACAATCTGTAACTTAATGCCTTTTTTATCCCTCCTCTTGCTTGTTCCTTCCTTTACTTTCTCCTGGTCTTTTTTCATTCTGGTGATGAGAGACAGTTGACTTGGAACAGCACTTCCAGCTGGCAAGTGACAAAGCAGATGTTTCCATAAGGCCAACGACGGTGGCTTCATGGGATTCAGGGCATGCAATGAGACTTATTTTGGTGGCAATAATTAGTAACTTTATGTTCATATGTTTATCAGGTTTACTCATGAACAATAAATTCACGAGACAAATATTTACTGAGTGTTTATGATATACGACCTACTACTTTGGTGTATTTTGCCTTCAAGTTAGGACTTTAGTTAATCATATACAGTAGAGTTCTCCAAACATTTTTTTTGTAAAAGGCCAGATAGTAAATATTTTGGGCTCTATAGGCCATAAGGTCATTGTAGCAACTACTAAACTATCTGTGTAGCCCCAAAACGGCAATAAAAACTCATTGACAAAAATAGGCAAAAGGCCAAAGTTGGCCTGTTGCCATAATTTGCTGACCCACATCTACAGAAACATCACTCCTTTAGCAACCTTAGCTACTGAACTAAGAGTCAAGAATCAAGAGGAGAGAAAAAAGCCTCCAAGCAACCAAAAGAGAGATCAACAGATTTATAATCTAAAATTTCCCCATTTTGCACATAGAATAGCTGCTCAAGTCCACAGTCCCAACTGACTTACTTATACTTGTTAAAATATTCTTATAAGCTGCATGCACTTATTCTTCCTGTTTTTGTATAAAGTTTTACTGGCACACAACCACACCTTTTGTTTATGTATCATCCATGACCACATCCCTGCTGCAATGGCAAAGTTGAGCAGGTGGAATAGGGACCCTGTGGTTTGCAAAGTGTGAAATATTTGCTACTTGGCCTTTTAGAGGAAAAGTTTGCTAGCCCTGGCTTAGATTAACATTTTGAGGACAATACGTTGGAAGACCCTGACCTAGAACATGGTTGTTCATTGTATCTCTCCCTTGACATCTTTAATAAAAGGGCCTGCTGTCTATATATGTTTATAAATATAAAGGTTCCAGAAGGAAAACAAATATGGATCTAATAATTAAAAATGAAGTCAATTAAGATAACTCAAATAGGTACTAATCAATAGTTAAATCTTATACAAATATTTGCTTGGCATATTGACTCAAACTCTCTTAAAATACCTATTCCAGCTTTATCACTAATTAGGGCAATTATTATATTTGCTTTTGTAATAGCCATTTTTTATCTTCCTTCAAGTAAATTAAATGCATATGCAAATATTCATTAAATGCCATATTTTTTATACTCTGACCTTTCAAAGCTTATCAGATAACTTTTTTGAGGATGGAGCTCTATGGAAGAAGCCAGCAGAAGGGGAGGAGGGCGGGGGGTGGGGGTGAATGGATGACGGGCACTGAGGGGGGCACTTGACGGGATGAGCACTGGTGTTATTCTGTATGTTGGCAAATTGAACGCCAATAAAAAATAAATTTATTATTAAAGAAAAAAATAAAAGGAAGAAACCAGCAAGGGCAAGGCCATTGTGAACTCTCACTGAAAGAAGATAATGATTCAATAATGATTAATGAAATTAGTTTCAGGCTGTTAAATGAAAACATCAGTTGAATCATGGAAAAATTATACAAGTATTATTTCAAATAATAGACTATAAATATGAATGGAAATCAAGACGCAAATCCAAACAGTTCTGAGGCTGAGAAAACTTAACAGATGAATTTCGATGGTAGCTAACAGTTACCTTGAACTCGTGTTTCTGCTGACCTTGGCACTTCTCATGGCCACCAATGGTAAAATATGTGAAAAGTAGCAAATTCTGAAAAGGGAGGAATGGGTAACTGTTCAAAATATTGTTAACAAACTTGAATTTGAAAACATGGCATGTTGTCCCTTTTTTAGCTTGATTACCTTCTCCTTTTCCTTCCCTCATGCACCTGCACTGTCTCCCGCTGCCCTTCGCATTAGCTCCCTCCTCTCCTCCTTCACTTTTCCTTTATTTTTCTTACTTTCTTTCTAGTTTTTGTCTCCTCTCTTACTTTCCAAATCTCTCCTTGCCTACTGATCCTTGCTCATCCTGGTAATGTGGGGAGTTTAGCAGGGCATCTCTTGAATCATGAGTGAGATAGGAGTGGAATCTCCATTTTCCCTTCATTAAAATCATGGAATAGGATGTCACCACTCTTACCTAGCTTCCTCGAGAAACGGATGTTTTCTGCTACTGTCCTTTTATGCAACAAAACATGTCTTGTTTTAACGTTTTAATGTTGACTCACTGATGAGTGTTTAACTGTATTTATTATGACCTGTTTAATCAAAGTTTTTTATGTTGTTTTCCAAAGTCCTTTGTCCCTTCAAAGAGCTTACAATCTAATGGAGGAGATAGAACTAAGGAAAACATTTTAGAGAGCAGAGAATATTTCAAAAGTACTCAGTGCTAGCTAAAGTGAATAACATGTGCAGCATTCTACATCCTCTCAATGGCTGGTTTGAAGCCTCTTCTCTGGCCAAGCTTTTAGCCTTTTTTAAGTGAAACTTCTCCAGCAGAGTTTGACAACCTGGAGTTCATGGACACTCAGTATGACCATGATCCTTCTGGATTCATACTCATTTGTGTTTGTGTGAGCAGTTCTGAGGGGAAAGTCAATAGTTTTCAACAAACTCCTAAAAGGGCCACATTCACCCCCTACATGCACACTGGCACACACATGTACACACACGAAAAGAATCTGCTATAAAATTTGGGTGTGTTTGAGTAAGGTTTTTGTAAGGAAGATGACAGGTTAGAGAAATAAGGATAAGTAAATAGGAAAAGAAGGAAAGTTACACGCATGTGAGAAACATTGAGAAGAACCACTGGCCTCGGTAAAGGTGCTCTTCAGGGAGTGCAGGAAAGTAAGATCAAACGAGACTGTAGGAACCCAGAAAGTATAAGAAGGTCAAATATGGTGTAAAAGGGAAAAGATTCATTATAGATTTCTGAGTAGAAGAATCTGCTGAGGAAGTATGCAGAACTCACTAGGCAAGTAGAACACGGGTATGGAGAGCCCCTCCAGGAGACCTTACCATCGTCAGGCAAGGCTAGGGACCATCTCCTGTAGATAACAAGACAAAAAAAAGTGGGAGCTGAACTTTACAGTGTGTCAGAAGATACATAAAAGTTAATTTTTAATATGAGAGCTGTAATGTTCATTTGATCAAATGTGTTCCTATAGTATTTTCTTTGAAAAAGTAAAAGCTGAAATTTACCATCATGACAGGAGGTTTTTTTTTTTTTTAATAGAACGTGATACAGTCAAAGCAAGTTTACAAGTAGCATATGCCTGTTGTGTCTTATTTCCAGATAGTTTTCTTGAATATCCTCCAAATATTTAGTTCTAATGTCAGTGTCCTCAACTGCTATGAAGAAAAATCAGTTACACTGGAAAGATGATGTCGGCAGCTCACGTGGAGTCTAACTTTAAAATGCTTTAGCACCAAGGAAATATTATTTAAGATAGAGATGGAAGCTTGAGCTATTTAAAAAATGTCACAAGGGAACTACTGAAAGATATTTAAGCACCTACACTCATCAGCAGCTACTCCAGTGATGACAATTTTAATATTAGAAATGTCTACAGTTAGAAAAACAACATTCTCTTCCTTTGAATTAATTTAAAGTTGAATAAAATTATTTAATGGTTTGAAAAATAAGTAAACTTGTCTCTTTTTCTGTAAGTAAGAAAGAAGTGGAAGGAGAAGACTGAGTAAACTCCATAATTCTATATATTTCTATGTTGACCTGGAAGAAAGCCCATTTAAGTTGCATTTTTAAAGATCATATGTAACATTTAGAAATATGAAGCAGATTAAAAATCCATATGCTATTTTTATAAAAATAAACATGGGAGAAATATATAGACTATGTAAGCATGGTATGTTTAGTTAGGCAAAATAACTTAAATGGATATTATTTAATTGTGACAGTGGCTGTCCTCCTGAGTATAGTATGTAAAAATATCCTCTCCAAATCCATGATTAATACGTTTAATTAGAGACATTTCACCTTGTAATGACTTAACAAGTATCTACCTCAATTAGTAACCATACATACATAAACCAAATTAATATCGTGCTTCCTCATTTAACTGCAGATTTAATCTGAAAAAGTAATTAAATAAGCACTATTTTAAAAGGGACAGTGTGCCTCCATCCTTCCTCCTCCCCTGATTCTTCCTTCTCCTTCTCCTTCTCTTGCTCTTTTTCCTCCTTCTTTTTTCTAAATGAAAATTGATTTACCTGAACCAAAAGGCTTTAAATCAAATCTACCTAAGATCAAACTTGTTTATGAGTTCTGGCAATCAACCACTTAGAGAAATTTATGCACTGGTTCCTAGGAAAGTCTGATAGATGAGATAACCATTTGTCTCACATTTTCATTCTTGGAGGCAAAGTTCTGACCTAGATAAAACCTAGAAGTGCCTGGAGCTCTATGGTTCTGTGAGTCTGTAAGCCAAAAAGAATGTCTTCAGAACTTTGAGCCAACCAAGTTAAAGTATGGATTCCAGAAAATGTTCACCTTGCCATTGAAAAACAAGCTCTGTTACTTATTATACTATCACAAAATTCAGTGCTTTAAACATTTTTCAAAAAGACCAATTCTTCAGCTCAAGAAGCAAAATGGAAAGAAAATATCTAAGTTGATTTCAAGCCAAGCTTTTCAATGTGGCAACTCTAAGAATATTGGAATCACCTCTAAAAAGGGAATAGTGGAAACTTTACTGTTGAGATGTTTCTGATGAAACTAGATGAAGCCCTTGGAGGGGGGGGGTGGGGGTGGGCAGGAGTTACATTGTCTAATATCTGAGAATGGAGTTGGTGAATTCCTAGCTCCTTTTCCAGGTCCTATCATGAATATATGACTGGGTGACAGGTACTGAGGGGGGCACTTGACAGGATGAGCACTGGTTGTTATATTATATGTTGGCAAATCGAACTCCAATAAAAAATATATATATACAAAAAAAAAAACACAAAAAACAAAACTGGTTCTCTCTGTAAGTGTCCTTCCTGTGAAATTCTCTCCTACCTCTAGGAAGTCCTTCCCTTCTCCTAACATCTCCACCCACACCCAAGAAAAGGAGCCCTTCTTTAGCTGAACCCACCCCTGTAGCTGAAAAAAGAAGAAAAAGAGAAGCCATTTTTTCACCCAATGTTACAAGAAAGAAAAGCAGAAACCATGTTAGACTTTGCACCAGCAACATGGTCACAGCATGGGCCACTGAGTGGTCCCAAGACTGCAAGCTTTTGTGTGTTGACGACTGTAGCCTCATTCTTCATAAGAAAAGCCAGTTTGGTGTATATGCACCATTGCTATTTGTATGTCATTACCCCAACCCCAGAAGTCCGGGGCTGTGAAGAAGGCTCATGAGGATGCCTTTCTACCGTTCAGTTTCATATATTGAAGAATTATGTGTTTTTGACAGAGTAATGATCCTTTTCTACCCAAACAATCATTCCCAAACTTTGTAATGCATCAGAATTACCTATGCACCTGCAAAGTAGTTAACAACTAGCTTTTATGGGGCACTTAACTGTCAGATACTATTTTCATCGATCGATTTTGATCTCTATACAAGGTAGTAAGAGTTAAGGAATGGTGTGCTGGTAAGTATTTAATAACAGTTCTAGGGTAAGATGAAATCCCTGATTCATAGCATTTGCCAATTTATGTGGCGGAAGTACATCTATTATGGCAGATCTCAAGCTACCAATGTGACATCATTACCAGAGTAGGGAAGAGATGCTCATGACTGGTTCTCTTTTCCCCATTTTACTGACGAAGAAGCAGAGGCACTAAGTCCCAGATGTTCTAAACCAGAATTCGCAAATAGCAAAACCTGGGCAAGAGTACTTTGACCCCACCAGCTCCACTAAAGGGTCTGATATTCATCAAGTTATATAACTCCAAGAGCTACAATGGCGTGTGGCTCAACACATCAGCCTAGAGACAAAAGAATCAGGGCTTAGGGTGACTGTTTCTGTTCTTGATTGAGCCAGTTTCAACTAAATTCTGTGCAGAAGATTTAGAGGAAAGCAGTAATATTAGGGCCCAAAGGACTATCAAAACTCCATCTGGTTGACCTAGTGAAAATAATGTTTTAGAGTCTAGCCATTCATCTCCCCAGGTACCAGAGGAAGAAAGAGAACTAGGAACCAATTCCTTAGGACAATTATTCTTAAACTTCTTAGACTTAGGACTCCTTTATATATTTAAAACTATTAAGGGCCCCATAAAGAGCTTTTATGCACACACACACACACACACACACATACATACACATACACACAAAGTTTTATATATTTAATTCACTCATTTAAAATAAAATAATAAATTTATTACATGGTGACATATAGATCTTTATGAAGAAAAACTATGTTTTCCAAAACAACAAAAAATGTGCATTCTTTTATATTGTTGCAAATCTCATTTATGCCTGGCTTAAGAGAAGATGATTGGACTCTCACGTCAGCTTTACATTCAATTCTTTGCCAATATATGTTGTTTTGGCTCAAGTATGAACCAATATGAAGAAAATTCACCCTCACGCATATGCTCATATGTAACTGGGAAAGGAGGTATATTTTTCAATGCCTTTTCAGACAATTGTGGATATTCTTCTTTGTAAGATCTCAAAAATCGGCAAGCCGTATTTCCTAAAGATGCATTATAATGTAGAATCTGAAGCCATAGGAAAGGAGCTTTTCACACTGTTACCTTAAAATCCATTTGTTCCTCTTGCATGATTTTGAAACATCATATATTGGCCATTTGAAAATACAGGCTCACTGAACTATACAGATCTTCCAACGCTGAACAATTCATTACATAATATTTTTAAAAAGAGCTCTAGTAACATCTCCTACCTTAAAAGAAATATCTTTAAGCATTGGGAAGCCGTAAAACCTGCAGCAATGAAGAAAAGTTTCTCAAAATTCTAGTTGCACTTCAAAACTCAAAATTTATCATTGGCAACAAACATCATCAATTCTCTTCCTTAAAGAAATGGACTAATTTCCTTTATTTATGATAGCATATCTGTCACATACTCAAACCTAAATAGCCATAATTTTTCTGTTAGTTTTCTTACATGTAAAAATTCTGTCTCATGAAAAAAGCAGCTAGTTCAGCTCACAATTCAGCCTCACATGTGGCTTTCTTCAAGATGACCACCACAGCACAGGTATGCAGCAGAGACGTTTGATGCCGACTTTCTATTCCATCACCCAAAATGTGAACAGGATCCGCCCTCCAGGGCTATGATGAAACACAAACACTGATTTTTTACTGCTTCATGAAGGACATTCTCTCTCTTTTTTTAAGATTTATTTATTTATCTTAGAGAAAGAGAGAGCACAAGCAGGGAGAGAGGCAGAGGGAGAGGGAGAGACAGCAAATCTGCAAGCAGATTCCCCACTAAGTGCAGAGCCTGACGTGAGGCTTGATCCCAGGACCCTGAGATGGACCTGAGCCAGAATCCAGAGTAGGATGCTTAACTGGCTGAGTCACTTAGGCGCCCCAAGGACATTCTTAAGTGAAACCAGTTTTGTCTTTGCTGGTTTGTTTTTCACTGGGAGCATGTGAAGAAATACAATGACCAGAAGCCACCATTTTGCCTGCCACTGCTTTGGGATCCTCAGTGCAACAGTGAAAAGGGATCGAGTGTCCCAGGCCCCCGAGGGTCTGAAGACCACATCTTGAGAACCACTGCCACAGAGGAATCAAGAGCAGTTTTGGTGAGAAAGCAGACACAGATTGACTACTCAGCCCCTCTGATACAACCTGTGCTAATCTGGGAGTTAAGAGGCCTAAATGATGGTTGCTGATTAAATTTGGATACATCACTTCATTCATTCATGACTGATTTTTCTCTTTCACAAAATTGAGAAAATTGGAACAAATTAATCTTGTAGGTCGTGAACCCTCGGTTCCCAACCACCATGTTGAAAATTCAATGATCTGATCTTAAATTCTGTCCTACGCTAGTCATGTAATATACCAGGAAGCTCTCAAAACCCAAGAAAGGGGAGAATCGGGTCTGTAGTCTCTCTCTCTCCAGACACTTGCAACACAGATGCTATTAATAACACAGACCCCAAACTCAAATAATCTTGGATCTATCCGACACTTCATAGCCTCTTTTTTCTACTCTGTCAGTGGGAAAAATAATAGCACCTACCTCTTACATATATTATAACAATTAAGTGGGATAGTGCACTATCTGCTCATTGCCTGGCCCTTAATGAGTACCCTCTGCTGGTCAGCTATTGTTAGGCAGTTATTACAGCAAGGTTTACCACCTTCTCACATTTTTAGAAAAAAGTCATACAAAAGAGGGCGTCAATATTTTCTGCCTTCACACACTAACAACCAGAAGGAAAATTCCACCTAGAAAAATGTGTGCTGACGCCAAGAAATGGAGCTGCATAATAGTATTTAATGATGCCCAGTATAAACTACCAGACTGTGGGTTATGTAAACTCTGCTAATTTATTAGAGAGGGAGTGGCAGATAAAGGATCAAGGTTGATTTGTTCATGTCTGGGACAAGGAAAAAGTCATGATTTTCAAGTCTAACCATGTCAAACTATGACGGTTAAATGGGCGAACCTAATGATAATCTCCAAAATAGCAGGGCAGGCAGCGAGCAGGAAGGAGAAGGGCTTGGCTGAGCAGAAAAGCATTGCATTGCTTCCTCATGGTATTAATGTAGGATTTTCCCTGAGCTGAGTCTTTCATACACCCAAGCCCTCCTCAGATAGTTGCCCCTCTACTCCAGCCACCAGCCTACTTAGCTGCACTACCAGTTCCCCTGTTGGCTCAGAGCAGAGAGACCCCATCAAGTCCTCCAAAATAAGCTTGTTCCAACTGATGTGTATTTGGGTGGACTCTTAACAGACACACAGATTTCCAGAAAATGGTGTTTATAGCCAGTGAATAGAAGTATGGCTTTTTCTGCAGTAGGAGGAAGAACAGAGAATAGATATCATTTCCTTATAATAATTTGAGAGATCACCTATGGATTAGAAAAGCACATAGCTGCAATAGAAAACCAAACTATAATGGCTTTAAAAGAAGGGTTCACTTATCAACATAATAAGACATTTCAATGTAAGCAGTTGTTAGTGTTGGTTCAGCAGCTCAGTAATGCCAGGGCTTGTGTCTCTGCACTTCTTTCCCTCACGGTTGCAAGATAGCTGCACAATTCCAGCCATTGCATTCACATTCAATGCAGGAAGCATCAGCTATATCTGTCTCCTTTTCCAGGAAAGAAGAAACATTCACAGGGATCCACAGCAGATTTGTGCTTCTGTCTAATTGGCTTGAAATTTGGTATATCTGTCACTGTGACAAATGTGTCACAGAGAGGCTAGGAAAGTAAGAATCTAGTATTATATCCCCCCCACCACCACCAAATTATACTTTCTTTACCAAGAGAGAGGGAATAAGCATAGTGGAGATAACTGACAGTGACAGATTTCAAGTAAACTTCCATGGCGTCTTCATCGTAAACATGCTTATATTCATTTTGCACAGCCACCACAGCTGATGGTGAAGTTAATTTGAATAATAAATAATTGTGAGTTTTCTGTCTTTTCAAGTATCAACTATGATAAATTATTACTATTCTCCAGACACCAAGATTATTATCTTCTTTCCATTGAGGATGCATTTTTTTTTTTCTGAAAAGAATTACTTGAAGAAAACCAAGTCTCTTAAACTCACCATAAGATGAAGGAAAACCTGTTATGAAATCAAACTTATGCCTGGTGATTTTGTTGGGCCACCCTCCTATTTTGATGTTTCTGTGTATAGGTATAATAGATTTTGTTCTATGGGGCCAAGCTTTGGAAAATTACACTTTTGGCAAAACAAGTGGAGGAATATTATATTTGTGAGGGTTTATCTGTACTAAATGTTTCAACCATGTTTAGGGCAAAAAGACAAATACTCTTCATCCTTCTCAGGGTCCTCACTAAGGTTTCACATGCAGCCAAGCACAATGGATGCTCTTAAGCATGTATGCTGCTAATAAAGCTTAAGCTAATTTTTCAAAATGAAGGATGAAGAACATATCCCAAAAGTGTTAGAACAAATGATGCAACTCTTAAACTATAGATGTGTGTATCATGTTGGGATTAAGAAAGACTTTCAAGACTTGGGACACTTCAGTGGTTGAGTTGGTTAAGGATCTGACTCTTTGTTTTGGCTTAGGTCACGATGTCAGGGTTGTGAGATGGAGCCCATCAGGCGCCCCCCCCTCTCTAAAATAAATAAATAAATATTTTTCTAAAAAAGAAAGAAAGAAAGGATTTCAAAACTTAATTTCTTCTCCTTGAGAACTGGGTTCATGAAGTAGGGAGGGGAAGAACAAAGAAAACACAACAGAAAGCCCCACAGGTAGATAATCCAACCTGTGGGACCAGGGAGGGAAGATAAACGATTGTATAAAGAAGGAGGAGGGAATGAATGAAATAACACGAGGAAAAATGAGGGACATCATCCTCATAATATCAGCAAGTTCAATAAAAAGGAGAGGCAAGTGAGAGAATGGCCAAGGGGGGATAATGAGAATAGAATATCAGAGCTGGAAAATCCTAGAAGTTATCTAATAAAAACCATTCATTTACAAGTGGCAAAACTGAGATCAGAAAGGTTAAGAGCTTGTACTAGGACCATTGAGTTAAAATAATGGCAGAGCCAAGAGCAACACCCAAGCTCCGGGAAGTGCTGTGTCCCTTGAAGACTGACTGGATGAACACAGGAAATGAATGCAAGAAAAGGCCATGGGGTGAGGGGGAAACTGGATTTCCTGTAACCAAAAATAGTAATGAGTGGGAGCAAGTAACATCACAAAGAGATTGGATATGGAGGGCAAGTCTACTGACTGTGACTATTTAATTTGAACTACTTTGTTTTAAAAATATATGATTTTCCAAAGCACTAGCTTATCATCTTGAATTTCCAGAGCATTCTTCTGGCACAAATCACAGACTTAGATCGATTGCCAATATGGCGCCTAGAATGAGAGTCTCTGAACAATAGAAGAGCATTCAAAGTCATTAGCACTGAGTGGAGCATATGGGACTTGTTCAGGGATTTCATTCTCACTCCAAAGAAGGAAGAAGTAGAAACCAGGAGCCACGTCTTGACTTCTGCAGTGGCTCCAATGAGTTACTGAGGCCCACCAGCCACGGGACTTGGAGGGTCTCAAACCCTAACAGAAGGCTGCCATCTGAGGACACCCGGTACTGGCATCGCTCTCCCGTGGGTCAAGGGTGCAACTGCCACATGGGGAGCTAGCAAAGGCAGCAGCACATCTTTCCTGAGGCCAGCTCACAGTCAAGGAGAACATTCTAATGGACTATAATATGATTTTATGTACTCTCCTGTTCTTTATGTCTTTTTCCTTGACTGACAGCTGCCACATTTTTAATAATTATGCTTAAGGATTTACCTCAGGGACTGCTGGGTCAATTTCCCTTTTAAGTCTGTACATGCCTTTCACTCTAAGCATATAAGGATTTTGGAACTAAGGTTTTCATGTCAAGCATTAATGGAGTCAAACCACACATTATGTGACTTAAATGCTTAAACCTCACAGATTAATTAGTTTTCTCTCCTGAAATTCCACAAATACTCTGTGCAAATATTTATGCATGCAAAGACTACAGTGCTTAGATGTTTGCAATCTCTATTATTTAATGACCCTCCGGGACATTTACAGTGTCTACTAACGGGTAAAGCTGGGGGGAAAAAAGGAAAAAGACATAGGACATACTGAGAGATAATACAGCAGACTGTGGCAGAGGGGAAGGTGAAGGCTGGGAGACATACGGCTGAACATCCAACACCGCATCCCTCTGCGTATTGTGGTCTCTATAGCTCTGGGGTAATTTGCAAGACTTTTTGTGGTCAGAGTCCTTGCCACCTGATAAATAGAAATAAAACTTCCACAGAAACTTCTAGTTAGTGATAGACTTTGCAGAGTTCAACTTTCTTCAGAAAATCCCCAATGTAACCCCCAGGAATGATCAAGCTTCCATCCTGTAAAACTATACAGGATCTTTCACTCTGACCATACTTCATGAGTGATGCTAGACTTTGACTCTTGGAAACACAAAACACTAGTCTCCAGGCTAGGGGAGTTGCTTAGATGCATTTTTTTTTATTCCTATGGAAATCTTACTAAAACTACTTAAGGATTTTTTTTTAAGATATGAATCCACATAATGGGGAGAACAGGAGAAGAGAAAATAGCCATAACATGTTAGAAACTGGGAAGATAATGTAAAATGGATAATAAATAATAAACAGAACCAAGAAAGCTAAATACTTAGAAGTGGGAAAAGGCTAAAAATCAGCCCAAATTATATTGTTAAATCACCAAGGGTTCAGGAGCTTTTGTAACAACCAGACTGGGAATAAAGAGGAAGCTTAAACAAAGAATATTAGACAACAACACTGAGAAGCAGAGATATTGGCCACCTTTCCCTGCAACATGTGACAGTGGGTGGCCAAAGTGATAAAAGAGGAATTTGAGCAGAGAGGTCAGGCACAGTTGAGGTCCTGGCTACTGTGTCCAGGACAGGGGCAGACGGGAACCCTCCGGCCTTCACCAACCTTCTGTGTCTAGAACCTCAGTATGTCACTTCAAATTACAGACCTTAGGTTATTCCATCATAAATGTACTATAAATCCATAAATCCATCCCAGTGTACTATAATGAAGCCCACATTTCTTCATATTTTCCCCTAAGGATATCAAAAGACACCATCAAATTTCATGCCCAAATTGAGACTCATTTAACATAACTAAGCAACCTGTCGCTCACTTATTTGGGGTTTTAAAGCCCTCTTAATTATCTTGTCTTATTCCTATGAGTTTTAACATCGCCCACCTCCAAGGAAAGGGCAGATATAAATTTAGGATTAAATAGTTCTGTGTTCACACTTTCACCTCTAAACTGGACACCGCCTGTCTCAAGCTCAGAGTCTACACATACCACATGGAACTTACTCCAAACATCACTTTGGAAACCTCTTGTTGCAACCCTAGCATTTTCTAAGCCACAGCTTAGTCTTTGCTTTTGCTCTCCCAGCACTAATTGTCCGAGTCCATTCCCCCTGACCGTATGTGTCGTTGATGATAGGCCCCGTCTTTTATCTTCTGTAAGTAAACCTTTCAAAATCTGAATCACTCAACAGCTCCTGGTGTCAGAACATCCTTTTTTTTTTCTTTCTTGCTGAGATCACTTGTGATTATATTGTCAGCAATCATTTTTAAAGCCTCCTAGCTTCTTAAGCCAATCCTCCTCTCAATTTCTCTGACCATCAGATCACAAATGATCGTTCCTCTGAACCAGGGTTGTCTGTCTACACCCAAAGCCTTTAGCTTCTTCAACAAAAGCTTGGAAAACCTAATGAATCAGAACAATGGGACTGAGGTTGTTAAGAGGCCAAGTCAGCCTGTCCAGAACCTGACCTTGTGGTTTCAGATGCCTGTAGGCTTCTAAAGTTGCCTGGGACCACTGGACCAAGACCACCACTCTTCTCAAATGTATCATGTCTAGAAATGGAGCCACCAACATGGTAGAGCTGTAGTCCATTCTCTAAACTCGTAGAAAAATAGCCAGACACAAACACAAGCTGATCCATCCCTACCCATTCTGATTATCTATTGCTACATAATGACCCAGCATGCAGTCCATGACCACTCATGGTTCTATGGGTGGACCGACCTTAGCCAGATATTTCTCCCTTGGGGGGGTCTCATGTATGGTAGTTAGCAAAGACTGTCATCATGGAACATCTCAGCTGAGCTAGATGTGCAAGATGGCTCATTCATGGGACTGGAAGTTGATTCTGGCTATTGGCTGGGAACTCATTAGAAGTTCCAACCAGGCTCAGCGGTTTAGCACTGCCTTCAGCCCAGGGTGTGGTCCTGGAGACCGGGGATCGAGTCCCACGTCAGGCTCCCCGCATGGAGCCTGCTTCTCCCTCTGCCTGTGTCTGTGCCTCTCTCTCTCTCTCTCTCTCTCATGAATAAATAAATAAAATCTTAAAAAAAGAAGTTCCAACCGAATAGCCTACATCAGTGGGAAGCTAGGTTCCAAGAGAACACCCCCAAAGCAAGCATTCCAAGAGACCTGGGAAGACCTATAGTATAGACTTGAAGTTCTAGAATGTACCCCACTTTGCATTGACCAAACAAGTTACTAAAGCGAGGCCTGACTCAAGGCTAGACTCTTGTTTTGAGGAACAAGTGCACATGCAAGGAGGAAGGCTTTTGGGGGCAGTCAAGTACAAAGACTGTCTACCTCACAGGTCCATTTCCCTTCTTGGTTGACATCTCTGAGACCAGAGAACCCTGGTTTAAAATTCTAGACCTTAGGTCTACTAGCATCAAAAGGCAAGGTAGTCCAGTCACATCTTCAAGTATAAGGAAGTATGACCTCATTTTATACTGCCATAAAAGGTATTGATTCTCAGTCTGCATGACCCTCAAGATCTCCTCTCCTCTTTGTCTTGAATGAATTCATCTTGGGAAATGGAGAAACTTCCACTCTGACTAGAAAAGTTCATCCAAAGAATAGTAATGTCAGCACCTCTGTAGCTGCAATCCAGCACTGGTCAAACGAGACTGGACTGTCCAAGGCAAAGTCTCCCTGGTGGGCTGCTAGGGAAGTGGGCCCATCTCAGGGGGGCAGGTGCATGTTGCAGAGGCTTACACACAAAACTCTGCCATGCTCATGTGAAAAGCAGGAGCAAAGAGAGGTAGGGAGAGACTCTAGGCACAGTGGAGGCTGCACAGCTGCTTGGGAGAGAGTTAAGTGAGCCCAAGACACTGTGTAAAGTGTGGGGCAGGCACATCAGGGTCTTTCCCCCCACACTGAATCACTGCTTCCCTCAGCTTTCTCCCAGACCCAGGTGACTGCAGTGCATTGCACTGCACCTTGGGTTTCCTGAAGCACGACACCAAGTCTTCGTCTGTAGGTCCCAAGGCAGACAATCAGAAGTTTGTTTTTCCATGCCCAAACAAAAATTTAACACACTATTCAATCATTGTGATAAATAACGAATCTTTGAAATTATACTTTCTTTTCTGCAACAACATAAAAAATCATTAAAATAATAAGTTACTAATTCCTATGACTTAAGGAAAACCTTTATTAATAATAACCTTCATTGTCAAATACTCACCTATGTCCTCATCACTGTTAGCTTTTTCTTTTTCTTTTTTTTTTAAGTGGAGTCCAAACCTAGTACAGGGCCCAAATCCACAGCCCTGAGACCAAGACCTGAGCTCAGATCAAGAGTTGGACACTTAATCACCTGAGCTACCCAGGTGCCCCTCATTACTGTTAGCCTTCTCCAGCCTTCACCAAAACATTGCCAAACACTTGTTATTCATCCCCATTTTAAAGGGGAGGCCTGCCCTCACCCTGTACTTCCCAGCTGGAAAGGGAATGACCTAGTGGAGCAATGACTTTCAAATAAGGACTTCTCTAAAATCTGGAACTGTCAAAATGTTTCTGTGAAGGAGACCATTATGTCCTCCACTCCCCACTGGGGCTTTCCCACCAAATTATTCGGGAGAACATCCTCTCAGTTTCCCCACTTTGCATAGAGTGATCCTGTAATTGCCATACAAAACTGGAACACATTTGAAAGAGCAAATGGAGGGTGCTTTTAATAATTACACCAGATTGACAGGTATAATTTGAGATTGCCCTAAGCAAACTGGAATAATATATATCCTGCTTATACTGATCAAGAAAGCTAAGTTTTATCCATCCTTGGGGTATTTACGTCTTTTTTTCTGCACAAGATTTTTATATTAGTTTTAGAAGTAGAATTTAATAATTCATCAGTTGCATCTAACACCCAGTGCTCATTACATCAAGTGCCCTCCTTAATGCCCATCACCCAGTTTCCCCATCCTCCCACCCATCTCCCCTCCAGCAACCTTAAATTTGTTCCCTAGAGTTCAGCATCTCTCATGGTTTGCCTTCCTCCCTATTTTCATCTTATTTTATTTTTCCTTCTCTTCCCCTCTGTTCATCTGTTTTGTGTCTCAATTCCATATATGAGTGAAATCATGTGGTATTTGTCTTTCTCTGACTGACTTACTTCATTTAGCATAATACCTTCTAGCTCCATCCACATCATTGCAAATAGCAAGATTTCATTCTTTTTGATGGCTGAGTAATACTCCATTGTATATACTGACCATATCTTCTCTATCCATCTCTAAATTCGTTTCTTCAACTTCTCCTGTAAATACTGCTGGTATTTACCTCTTAAGATGAAGAAACGAATTCAGAAGAAACATTTTCAAGATGTTTCTTAGCGTCTGTGATAGGCCCTGAGATAGGCTGAAGAATGGCCCTCTCAAAGATGTCCCTGTCCCAAGCCTGGAATCCTCAAGTGTGCCACCTTACATGGTCCATGCAATGATCAAGTTAAGGGTTGTGAGATGGGGAGAGTAGCCTGGAATATCCAGGTGGGATCAATATAATCAGAAGGTCCTTATAAGAAAGAGGTGGGAAGATCAGAGCAGGAAAGGAGCTATGACAACAGAAGTGGGGTCAGAGTGACGTGAGGAAGGGACTGCAAGTGAAGGAGTGTTGGTGGCCTCTAGGAGTCAGAAGAGGCAGGAGAACCAATTCTCCCTTGAAGCTGCGAGAAGGAGCCAGCCCTGCTGACACCTTGACTTCAACCCAGTTAAACTGATTTCAGACTTCTGGCCTCCAGAACTATAAGGGAATAAATTCGCTTTGTTTCAAGATTTGTTCACATATGAACAAGAAAGACTCATGCATACAAGAGATGAGGGTTCTAATAATGATGGAGTGAATAATTAATGAACTATAACCATAATAATAATGGCAAACACTTACTTCTATGTGCCAGGTACTCTTCTAAGGGCTTACTATGAAAAATCATGTAATGACTCCACAGGGAAAGCAGAATTTTTATTCCTGCTTTCAGATGAGAAAACTGAGGAAAAGAGAGGTTATATAACTTTCTGTAATAAACCCACTCACTGACAATCTCACTGCTACGCACACACACCTTTATACCATTTGAACCCAGAGATCATAACTAATATTTAGTGACTGTTTACCATGGCCAGGCAATATATAAGTGCTTCAGATATATTAAGCCATTTAATCCTCAAAATGACTCCATTTGGTAAGTCCTGTATCATCTCATTTTGCAGATAGAAAACCAGAAACGCAGAGAAATGAGGAAATCACCCCTCAGTCACACAAGTAGGAAGTGACAGTGAGTTTCCTACCCAGGTAGACTGACCCCAGAGCTAAAATTTAGCCACTGTATGATGTTGCCCTCTCCCTGAAGGCTGGACAGGGCTGAAGGTGTGAAACATGCACACACATGCTGGGCACTGGGAGTAGGGGGCCAAGCTGAGAGACTCAAAGAAAGACTTAGTAGAAGAAATGGTGTTGGGACCAATGGCTGCAAATCAGAAGCCCCGTCAAGGTGATAAAAGGTATGGTTCACTCAGGTCACTCATGGTCATGGGGGCCATGGAGAAGATGACTAGTTGTGGGTGAATCAAAGTAGAGATAACACGTGGGGGCCTGGCAGTGAAAAGGAGAGCTGCCATTCACCCCAAAGAATCACTGTGTCTTGAAAACAACTGAGGATCTATGAAAGAGCCAACAGGTGGTAGTGGGGACAGTACCTCAGAGTGGCTGGATGGTGCCGAGATAGGATCCAGGAGAGCACTAGGGAGGCCTGCAGGCTTCCATCCCTGCCTGCTGCTCCACATGTGATCTATGAGTAGGGTTTAGGGGTCACTGGCCCACGTGGCATTTAACTTCCCCTATAGTTCCCTAAACTGAAAATAAAGTGAGGCTGGAGAGCTTCTGGTCAAGAAGCCTAAAGCCATCCCTCAGAGTTCTCTAGGGCTTCAAGGATGGGCCCCTTGAGAGTCCTGAGTTCTTGCCCAGGAATCTTGGGTGGCCAGTTACCTCTTCCGGCCTTAGGGTCCTCATCAGCAAGTGGGGAGTCAAAGGAGTTCATCTCTGAACACTTTCCAATTATAGCACATGCAGTTCAAATTTTTATAAAAGGAAAAGGCAAAGGTGGGAGAGGAAAGATGAGGACAGAATAGGAAGAAAAAAAGGAAGGGAAGGGAAAGGAAGGGGAGAGGAGGGAAAAGGAGGGGCATGGAGGGAAGGGAAAGGGGAAGGGAAGTGGGAAATAAAACTCTGTATCCTGAGTGCTAGTTCACTTCCAGCTATGACACGGGCCTGTCTATCTATCCATAAAGAGAAATCCCTCCCCACCTTACTATTTTTTAATCTATGTTAGCAAAGTTTATTCTTATCCTATCTGTGCTTTTATTATGTGACCTTAATCCATTTTGAAGTAGGCAGAGTATAAATAAATAAAACAAGGTGTGTGCAATGATAGAGGTACCAACGCCCAGGAAGGACACAGCCGCTAGAAGGGACAGGTTCTCAAGCAGGGACAATGCCAGCCCTGAGAAGCTGTCATACACGTGTGGTAGGAGGGCTGGGCTGTAAGTTCTTTGTCTCATCAGCTACATGTACAGGGATGATCCACCAGCAGTGATGACATCTTCATGCGGCAAAGAAATCTCAGCTTTAAGAGGACTAGAAGATAGCCCCCAGCCCTTCCCAGGAATGGATTGTTCCAGTTTCAGTGCATTACACATTCCTCTTTTGGCTTGAAAATTCACAGATCACTTAATACTTCCACCGGAGTTTCTAGTTAAAAGAAAGGTGCAGATGGTTGCCTGGAGATAAGGTGGCATCATTCTGGATTCTTCCACATCAACCCCAGTCAAGAAATGTGCACTGTGGACTTTCATTAAGGAGACCAGGAGAAGTTTGGGAGGTCAAAGTTTTCAGATGATATGTTAATTTCACTGGAAATTTCACTGGAACTGTTAATTTCAGCTGGAAATCCTTCCAGCTCCAGCATCCAGGTGCCATTTACTGTTTCCTAATAATTCATCATATGCACTAAAGAAAGAGAAGGAAGTGAACCCCCTGCTCCCATTTCTTTCACAGCCCCACCCCCATCTTTACTACTTTCTAAAGGAAGACATCCCATAGCTGACTAAAGTCTGATCACAATAATCAGCAGAAAAATCTCCTGACATGGAAAAGCCACATAATTGATCATATTTTGTCATTTCCTTCTTCCTCTACCAACGCATGGTTGAACTTCACCTGAGAGAGAAGAAGGAGGAGGAGAAGGTGGCCTTTGCAAATATCAAAGCTCCATGTGAAAACAGGTCCCCAGTATGAATGAGGATCATTCTGAGGTTGGGGGCAGGGGCAGGGGAGTGTGCCTAGAAAGTTTATTAGTCTACATTCAAGTTGTTTCTTGACAAGTTTTATAATATGACAAAGATGTGGACCACAGAGAGAAATGCTTCATGTATATTTGATAAGGCATGTAATTTTAAACCATATGGATTATGAGAGTACAGAGAAAATCTGAAATATCCTTCAGAAATATAATTTCCATATGCATATGGCTCATATATATTTTGCAATATTGTGATAGTGTGATTTATAATAAATATATTTTTGGTCTTTGTTCCCATTTCTGGCAGAGAGCTTCTAAAACACTAGGAATTTCCTAAGTCTGTTGTTAATATTAATGAGGTGACATTGTTTTCTTTTAAACGAAATTAAGCTTTTCTTATTCCAGTTGCCATAAGGAAAAATAAAAGGCGAGTTGCAAACTTAGAGAAACCAATTGCAGCACATATATCTGACAAATAGTTTGGATCCATACTCTATAAAGAACTTTTACAATTCACTAATAAGAAGAAAACCAAAAAAAAAAAAAGAAAAGAAAAGAAAAGAAAACCAATTCAATTTCAAAAAATTACAATACTTGGACAGAAGTTTCACAAAAGGATACAAGAAATGTCCAGTTAGTTTATAAAAAATGCCTAAGAATCTTTAGTCATTAGGAAATCCAAATTATTATTTTTTATAGGATTTGAACCCAGGGTTTATTGATAACCATATTGTCAACAGTCAGAAAGTTATTTAAAAGTTGCTGTTTTATTGCCTGTGATTCCTCTGACATTTTAATAGTAGTATAGTTAACTTATAGTGTTATATTAGTTTCAGGTGCACAATATAGTGATTCAATACTTCGACACATCACTGTCATCACCACGATGACTGCACAACGAGGTGACTTTTGGAAAGCACCAAAGATAGGGGCTGGTTGCCAATAGAACCAACCATATGATTAGAGAGTTGGAACTGTCAATCCCATCTCCTGTCCTCCAGGGATGGGAGATTGAATCAGTTGTCGATGGCCAATGATTTCATCAATCATGCTTATGCAATGAAGCCTCCCAAATATCCAAAAGAGTGGGCTTGGACAACTTCGAGGTTGGCGAACACATGGGGATTTTGGGAGAATGGCATGTCAGGAAAGAGTGAGAGTGTGGGAGCGCCTCCACAGCTTTTCCCCATCATCTGTCCTGTGCATCTCTTCCACCGGGCTGCTCCTGAGTTATATCCTTTTATGATAAATTGGTAGTCTAGTACATAAAACGTTTCTTTGAGTTCTGTAAACCTGAGGAGGTGGTCTTGGGAAGCTCTGATCAATAGCCACTTAATCAGAAGCACTGGCAATAACCTGGGCTTGCAACTGGTGTCTGAAATTGGGGGAGAAAGGTTGGTCTTATAGGACTGAGCGCTCAACCTGTAGAATCTGATACTCTCTCCACATAGACAGCATCAGAGTTTAATTGAATTGTCAGACGCCTTGCTATTGTTTGAGAATTGCTTGGTGTTGTGTGGGGAGCACTTCCTCTCCCAACATACACATTGGAATTGGTTCTGTGAAACCTAAAAGACGGATACCTAAATATATATCTAGATAACAAAATACTTGATATGTTAAAAACTTCTCTTGTGATTGTTATGTGTGTCTATTTATATATTTTTTTTAAGTTCATAAAATTACTTTGTTGAGTTTTTCATGAGCTGGTTCCTCTTTTAATTTCATGGGATGAGGAGCTACTCTATCTGAAGTAAACACCTACACTTTGACCTTAGGTCAAAACTTACTAACGCATCCATTGGTGAGCATTAAAATCAGAAAATCTGAAGTCAGATATTCCAAGGATCAGAAATCCTTTAAAAATAGCATGCTAAGGGTCCCTGGGTGGCGCAGCGGTTTGGCGCCTGCCTTTGGCCCAGGGTGCGATCCTGGAGACCCGGGATCGAATCCCCCCACGTCGGGCTCCCGGTGCATGGAGCCTGCTTCTCCCTCTGCCTCTCTCTCTCTCTGTGTGACTATCATAAATAAATTAATTAATTAAAAAAAAACAGCATGCTAAGTTCTATGTGCATATGCATTTTTCTGAGAAAGCTATCTATATTTTCCATTAAATTCTCAAAGGGAATATCATATCCTTAGAAAGTATAAGAACAATTCTCTTACATCAACCAACTGAAGGCCTTTATTTGAATCATTTTGTTGTTACTAATAACTCAGGAGGTTAAAATGGCCATAATTTGCACTATTTAATGTGATTTGATTAAAAAAATCTTAATAGAACTTTTTAGAGAAATTCAATTTGAGTATATTTAAGTACCAGAACTAGACTTTGATACTTATGTCTAGTTCTTTAGAAAAATGCATGAAATAAGATTCTTATTGTTTTGAAAGTAAATAGATACTTGTCAAGCTTCAAGAGGCTTTAAAACAATTGGTTCTTTTTAAAAGTTTTAAACAAATTTATGTAATTTTCTTTGTTAATTTACATACCAAATTCTTTTGCTGGTAGTTCAGGATGAGTCAATTCAACTTTTGTCCAAATTACCACATATACCAACTGTAAGATTTCAAGGCTGTAGGTTTATATTGCACAAATACAAATAGTTAGCCAGATACTATGTACCAAACCAATAACGGCTAATGTTGAAACATCAAAAATGGATAATCTCATCATGAAGAATAACAATAAGGTAAAAAAATGCATTCTAAAAACTAAACAGCATCATTAGCCACACTTGGAAGCTGGAGAGAGGCAGACTTACCGGTGCCTGAATGCAAATGAATACTAGCCTAGTAATTTTCAAGTGAACCACACTCAGGTTTTAAGCTAAGCCATATGTATTGGACTATTTCTCATTGCATGCATATTTTCTCTTCTTCCTTGAAGTCTCCACTGTAAAGCTCTCCTTGATTCCACCGCCTCTCCCCCACCCTCTCCGTTAAGTGCCAATATGTTACTTAGATCATTACCTGCCAAGACACTCTGAATGCTGTTTGGTAATTATCTCTTATTTGCTCTAGATTCTGAGCTGCAAGACCCTTCTTGGCAGGATTCATGTCTTCGTATCTGTGATATCTGCCACACAGTTGGTACTAAATAAATACTGTTGCTGAAATGAAAAAGGGGCCCTTTATAAAACCACGAACAAATATGAAAATGTAGAAAACAAAACATGCATCTGCATCTCGTCTCTTTTTCTCCTGAAAGTTCCGATTCAAGAAAGGAACTCTGTGTAGTCTGATTTCAGGAGGGATTATTTATGAACACAACGGAGACATAATGCACCTGAGCCAAGATGTTAGAGCTCCCGTTTATGAGCTTGCTAGAGATCAGACTCATCACTCATCCACTTTCAACAGGACAACATGCTTGGGGAGTGATGGATCTGCAGCTACAAGCCCACATTGCACAAGCCTGCGGGTTCCTGTTGCTTATGTCAACAAGGAGTCCTTTCCCCAGCAAATGATTTGGTATACTTTTCATCTTCCTTGACAATTAAAGCTCGAGTGTGGCATGTTTGTGTTTCAGGTGAAAGGTTTAAGGCACTAAGAGAGAGTCACCCTTGTTGCATCACAAACAGCTAATTAGCTGGCATTATTTCCAAATAGCCTTTGATTAAAGCTTTTGAGACAGTGACAGTAAAGAACAACAAGGTCTAAGTGTTTGTTAATCAAACAAGCGCCGGCCAGAACAGTCATCTCTTGGAGCTCACTGCCAGAAAAAAAGTAGACCCACCAAAGAACACACCATCGTTCAAGATCATCTGAAAGCAACCTAGAAAAGTACCCAAACCTACAACATAACAAGATGCCCCCAAAGTGCCTATAATGTAGAGAGGTTCAGAATTACTTTCTAAGGGGCTACAAGAAGCTCTGCTACCTCTAGCAGAGAATACAGATAATAAAACACGGACCGTTGTGGCAAGACCAGATATCTCCTCCTGGATTGTATTTGCTGGCCAACAGCTGCAGATTACAAATTGGAACATGCTTCACCTTGTAACTTCAACCTCTGTCTCCTGGCTCTTCATGTTTCTTTCCCCTCCGTCTATTCCTGGCCATCTCCCCTGTTGTTTCAGCCCAACCTGATCACTTATTCTTTCCTCTAGCATCTTAGTGAGATCAAAGGCTGTGGTTCATCTCAATAAAATACATCTAACTTGAAAAACAGCCAGTTGTGTTATTGCTTTACCTAGATCACCAGAGTTAGGTAATAAAGGAAAGCTTTGTACCTGGAAAAAGGAGGGTGAGAAGAGGGAGTGCACAGGGCATCTTTCCAGTGCCCTTTGAATGGAGTCACTGCAGCTTCTGCTGAGACCTATTCTAAAGCGTCTTCATTCAGGTCAGTACCCATGAGGTGCCTCCTCTGTGTCAGGCACCATGCTAGGCACTGTGGATGCAAAAAAAAATGAGCAAGATATACTCCTGCTCTCAAGTTGAGTGGACCTGTCTGGGTCTAGGTGTGGAGTTACAGGAGCGATCTTGCTGTATAAATTCAGAGGGAATAGTCAGGGAAAATAGACTCTAGTCTCTCATAAAGCCTCCTGGAGGAGAGGCTGGATATAGGAACCTCTTCTCCAGGCTCCATCTGCCCACTTCCAGCCACAGTCCCCAAAACTCCCTAGTGAAAGGGCAGTTTTGTCTGCCTCTACTCTCTCCAGAGCTCACGTTTCCCTACTAAATCCATGTCTCCCTCCTGCCTCTTGCTACCTCTCCCATCAGGAATTCAAAATCTATTTTCCCTAGGTGTACTTCCAACTGAGATCTTCCTTGCCCCATGCAGTGACAGCATTTCTCCATACTCAGTGGACACAAATAGATTTTCTTCTTAATTTTGTCCTGGTTGGGACACCTGGATGGCTCAGCAGTTTAACTCTTGCCTTCGGCCCAGAGGGTGATCCTGGAATCCCGGGATCGAGTCCCATGTCGGGCTCCCTGCATAGATCCTGCTTCTCCCTCTGCTTGTGTCTCTGCCTCTCTCTCTCTGTCTCTCATGAATAGATAAATAAAATCTTTAACAAAATTTTTTTTGGTCCTGGTAAAACATATGAATTTGTTTACATTTTCTTGAAATCACATTAATAAGATACTCAAGGGCCACCCTCCTTCCAAACATGTTAGATAATATTGTCAGAGTCTTAAATGGTGCCACTAATAATTCACCAGGTACAAGATTTCCAAACAGATACATAAGATTTGGCTGAACAAGATCAAGCAAATTAAAATAAAAGAATGAATGGGAAATTAAAGGTAAGGAATTGTCCCCCAAAGAGTGACTCATTAGATGTTAAAATATATCCATCCTAAATTCGTATTGATTCAAAATGCATGTAATTGCCCTGACAGTGAGAATCACGGTAAACAACACAGATAAGCAATAAAATCTTTGCAACTGGGATGGGGGCTTTTTGGTTGTTCTTTTTGTTGTTTTTGTTCTTGTTGATAATGGGTAGTGAATTTGCAAGAGTCTATCGTTGGATTTCATTGATGTACAATTTAAAGGCACAAGATTCTTGCTTCTCATCCACTAATTGCTTCTCTCTAAAGTAATGATTCTCAACTGAAAGTGATTGTGTCCACAGGGGACATTGAGCAATGTATGGAGATGCTTTTGTCTTCACAACTTGGGGACGGGGAGTGTTACTGGCTTCTAGTGGGTAGAAGCCAGGGGGGCTCCTAAACATCTTGCAATGCCCAGGACAGCTCCCATGACAAAGAATTATTCTGCCCAAAATGTCAACAGAGCCACAGTTATGCAACCTACCCTCACAGAATCCATAAAGCATGTATAGTGTGCTCTATCACCCTGTGTTTCCTTTTACCTATTACACAGCTTCATCTTTCCCTCGTCACACAGTTGCATTTGCTAAGTGTTTCTCAAGGAGTTACCTATGGGGTGATCATCCTAGAATCTATACCATGGCTGGGGTCTAGATGGCTTTCAATTTTCTCTTCTATAGGAATATTCCTTTTCCTAGGGATGAGGATGCCAGAGGTGGGCAGCAAATTCCCATAAGCCTCATGATTACTCCAAACCCTTAGAATTATCAAAACAGAATCTCAACCACAGTTGAACAATTTTTTTTAGTTTGCTTGTGAGGTTCAGAGAAATAAGTGGAATGGTTTTATCTAGTAATAGATGCTTGGCTCTGCATTGCCTGAATTGTCAATACTGACCTACAATGGATCAGTTATATATGGTGTAAACAGACCCTTTCTGAAGGGCACTTGCAATGTGTCATACTCAAGGCCTCCTGGTGAGAGTATTCTTATGCACAGATCACCACAATTACATTTGGGGCCTCACTATCCTGCCTCATTAACTGGACTGAAGATGGGTGTCTGGCCCAAAGGTGGTCCAGAAAGGAACCTAGAATAAGAGTTCTGCTCAACATGAGTTCTTAATACAGATGATCAATTAACAGGAACTACCACGTCTTTTGGGTTGAAGGCACGTATACAGAAGGACACAGATAGTTGAGGTACAGAGAAGGCAGTGAATAGAATCCACGAATAGCATGGGATATCAGCAAGCAGTTACATGATACAGAAAGAAGACAAATCTGTTATTTATGTGTACTTGGGAATGCCTGGTACCTAGAACCAACACTGGCTTGTCTGTAGGTGTTTAATGAATATCTGTTTAATGACTGACATAAGAACAGAAAGGTGTGTGTTTAGTAGTATTAGGAGACCTAGAGGAGAGGAACCATAGGAGAGCTTCTGACCAGAGCTCAAGGTAGTACTTGAGTCCTACCTAGTACAGGAAGCTGCTGAGTGGATGATAATGTAACTTGATCTCTGGAGGTCTCATATTCCACATAACATCCTTGCTTCCCTAAGGCTGAGCTAGACCTTTATAGAGGCTGCCCCCTGCTCTTTCCTTTTTACTTATGCAATTTCAAAATAAAATAATAGTAACTTAGGTTCTCTTCAGTGCTCCTGAAATGCAAAAAAAAAAAAAAAAAAAATGGTCAGCAAGATTTTGTCAAAGTAAGAAGGACATAAAGTCCCTAAACTAGAAAAGATTTCTAAATGAGTGGAGGACTGCTGAATTTGGAGGTCTAAGGTATATAAGGTATATATCTGCTCTGGGGTTAATCTCTAGGACACCTTGACTTTCCTTCTAGTTCATGGCATAGATTAATAATTGGACAAAATCTCTTAGTAAGAGAAGAAGAAAGAACAAATGTTTTTCAGATGGTTTATTCTTTTCCCTGTTACCACTGAACTGTGCCTCTTGCCAGATCAACTACAGGAATTTCTCTACCTCCTCTTGCATGATATAAACAGGACTGAGGGTTTGATGAACCGTATCCCAGCTAAGACCTAGGACAGACCACAGCTCTGCCCAGCCCCATTCTGAATGAGTCAGCACAACTTGAACCACCCTATAATCAAAGTATGATTTTTTTCTGGAGCCCTGTACCCACAGCAAAACATTAGATAATAACTAGCCTATTAATAAGAGATGAAAGTATTATTTTAAGATTAGGTTAACCTAGAAAAAAGTTGACTCAATTTTGGCTTTCTAAAATGACCAAGACTATGTATATTAAAGGCTCACCTATTTATGTGCTTAACAGAGCTCAAATTAACAGGCACTATCTACTCATAACTTTTTGTGGCATCCGAAATAATCACACACAATCTAGATAAGACTTGCCTCTATAAATAAATGCATTTATCTTTCCTCTAAGAAAACATCTTGAAATCTATTTCAAATGTTATGCAAACCAAGGTCTGTAAAGATATCACAAATTCAATACAAGTTGCACTTTGACTATAGTCTCACACTGAGTTAACATCTGCTCATTCCCTTTTTCAGTTTTCTTTCCTGGGTGGATAGATGGTGAACAGGGGCACTACAGAGTGCAAGGGTGATTGCTGTGGCTGGTAGTTATAGCAAGATTTTTAATTAAAAATTCATTTCTCAAAAAAACAAGGATTAATTTCTCAATTCCTACATGGAACCAACATTTAAGAGAATGAGGAAGAATAATAAAGTATATTTTTTCAGAAAAAACTTTTCTATATATCCTTTAAATATTTTCAGTAGCCCTGATAATTATATAGATGAAATAATATGTTTATTTTACAGAGTTGAGACATTAGGACCCTTCACCACAAAACACTTTCATTGTTGAATCTAAAATAAAACTCTGTTTTTCTCATTTTAATTTCAGTACTATGATCTAATTAACATGGACTTCATAATCTGAGTATGTTAAACCAGAGAAAAGAAATGGAATTTTATGGAAATGGAATTTTATCTAAAAATTGTTGATATAAGATACTCATTCCTGGCTCTGCAGGAGTAACTTAACATCAATCCCACTATCCTGCTGAAAACAACTATAAAAGCAGGATAATATAAAAAATTAGCTGTTGATAAATAATAAATAGTAACCAAGTCTGACATGATTTAAGGGCCAAAATCTCAGAGAAAATGAATATACAGGTGAATTCAACATTCTTCCTTGCTTTTCCCCTTGACACATTTGCTATATTCTAAGCAACACTCCAGTACAAGCAGAAATCAGGGACTCAGAGTTTTTATCAGTTGTCATAGCACCGTAGAGATGAAATTGTAGTCCAAGAACTACCAAAGTAGCAATACTGAAGAAGCCAAGAGTTAGAGAAACAGAAACCACAGATTATTGAGCACAACATTTTACTTTGTATTTCACCTTGAGATATTTGTCAGTTCCTATCCTGTATACAGTAGGAGTCCAAGAAGCCAATTGGAGAGTGTCAGCTAAGAGGCCACAAAAATTAGCAAAGCTTTCAAAAATTCATGGTACCAGAGAGAAAAAAGAGATGCCTAAAGAGCTAGGCCCTGGTAGTAAGAGAAAACTAGAAATAGAATGGCTCACAGAAAGACATGAAGCATCTCAAACCCCTACTGGAGGAAGGTGATCTGCATTTATGTAACTATCAGTGAGAAGAAAAGTAAATTCTCTATGAGAAAGAGAACATAGTACAGATAATCAGTCATTTTTATACATAATATCCAGCCTCTAATTATAAATTATCAGGTATGCTAATAAAAAGGACCAAATAAATGAAAACCAGGACACAAGTGTAGACAAAAGAAATACACCCACAGGTAATCTAGATACTATTGTTATTGGAGTCAATTTTTAAGTAACTATGATTCATACAATCAAGATAAGAAACGATAAAGATGGAGAACGTATATTTTTAAAATCTATGAAAAATATAGTTATCAAAATTAAGAATTACAAAATGTACTCAATAATGAACTAAATAAAATAGTAGAGAGAATTAGTGAATTAGAAAACAAGTTAATAGAAAGACAAGCAAAAAGGAAAAAGTGATGGAAAATAAATATAAGAGAATAAGACACATATAACCTAGTGGAAAGGTCTAACATATATGTAGAGTTCCAGGAGGAGAGAGAGAGAGAGAGAGAGAGAGAGAGAGAGAGACCAGATGCAATATTTGAAAAGAAATTGCCCAAGAAGTTTCCCAAGATAATAAAAACATTAAATCATAGAATTAAGAAGCTCTATGAAGTTGAAACAGGATAAATACAAAGGGGAAAAACACATTTAGATACGTCAAAGTCACATCATGCAGAAAACATCATAAATCAACATGCTGACAGCCAAAACAAAGATAAATCTTAAAAAAAAAAATCCAGGATGAGGGCTGGGAGTATTAGAGGGGGAGATACATTACTTTCAAGGGAACAGCATTTACACTTACAGCCGACTTTTCAAAGGAAACAATTGAGTCCAAAAGATAATGGAACATTTTTCAAATGCTGAAAGAAATATTTTCCAAATTCTAGAAAAATATCTTTTTTTTCCTAAATGAAGGCTAAATAAGATACTTAGTTAAATCTATTGATATGTATCATAGTAGGCAAAACTGCAAATGTAGAGAAATATTATTCATGCAATACATTTTTCTGCTAACATGCATGCTCCATCCCACTAGGCTACGGGCCACACCTGAAGGAAACAGATGAGATAGGAAATTATAAGGTGTTTTTAAGAGCAACCAACTAATGCATCTCTTGTTTCCCCTTGCTCCAATTCACAAATTTCAGCCAGCTTTTACCTTTGTCCTCAAATATACAAAATGCTGGGCCTAACAAACTATGTCTTTATGTAAGTAAACTTTTTGGTAATTTGAAAACATGAGAAAAATAAATGTAAATATTTTACCCAGAATCACACAGCAGCTGAGAAAGAGAGAGAAGTGCCTTGTCCTCTCTTTTTCTGCGTTATGGTCCTGATGTTCCTGCACTAGGACAGAAGAGGGTGAGGTGTGGAGCTGAGTAGATGCATAAATAATTTTCTAGAGATGCATTACCTGATGAGTGGTAAGTTTAGAATATCTGAAAACAAGAGAAGACTTTTTCTTAATGAAGTCCACAAAGTGTGAAGGAAAGATCATGGACTTTGGCAGCAAACAGATCTTTCAGATGAAATCTTCACATCATCACTTTCCAGCTGAATGACTTTGAGAAAAACACTTAACCTCTTTGAGCTTTGTTTTCTCAGTTTTTTTTTTTAAATGAGAATACTAACACCTACCTCAAAGAGTTGTGGAGATTAAACTAGATAATTAACGTGAAGTTTGGAGTACAGGGTATGAAGTTGGCACTCACAATAGTAGGGTTTTTAAAAAATTATATATGTCTATTGATCTATCAGTTAAGAAGAAAGTACTGAATGACAAAGAACTAAGTGGAAAAAAGTAACAAATCCATTGTCACTTCAGAATGATGAGGAATGGGGCTGAGTATTAACAAAAGCAACATGTTATTTATACACACCGATTTCCCTATTCTGCAAGCTGTGAAATTTTGTTGCCTTAGAGATAGGGTATTTATTAGCCACCAGTAAAAATAAGCATACTGCGGAGAATTTATAGGAAAATGCATTTAATTAAGTGCCATCTGAGCCACCCACACTGTGAACAAGGATTCTGGCAACAAAGGGGTTATTGTTGCCAAGTTCCTGCCAAATGTTATTTTCCTAAGTTAGCCTGTTTTTTTTTTTTTTTTTTTTTTTTTTTTCTGACCAAGCCTGAACAAAGAGTTCCAGATGGCAACATAGAGTGAGAAAGCCCCATCACCACAGACCAAAAATCTCCCAAATCCAAAGAAGATTGGAAAAACCTTTAAAAATATTTCCCTGAGTGGAGGAAGGGGTGGGTACCACATGCAAATATAAAGTAGGAAATAATCGTGATTAAACCTTAGCGTGAGTTCTTTGAGGATGGTAATTAGGGATTTTCCATCTCTGAACGTGCCCCCTTGTTGGGCCCCCATAAAGGGCAAGGTTCTTACCAAGTGCTGGTGGGACTGAATTGGACGCCTTTGCCGGAGAAGACATGAAAGTCCACATTGACGCAAACAACAATGACAAATTTACTGAGCACCTGTATGTTTCCATCACTGCACTGAGAACCTCGCAGGTGTTATAAAATGCAATCCTTCCGACAACCCTTGATTTTTTAGATGCAAAACCTGTCCTCGGAGAGGTTCAAGAGTTGGCCGGTGACGCTGGGGCCAGTCAGTAGCAGAGCTGGGCTCCAAACAAGGTCTGTCTAAATTCCAAGGTTGTGTTCTACTACCAGACTAAGAAACTGGGGCAAAGTTCTACAATTCCACGCTTTCATGAACAGGTAACTAAAACATCAATGTATAAAATTAAGCGTGGCCAATAAAAAAATACTGCCAATTTGAGACTATAGGTTGAGAAACCCAGAAAGATATCTGCTGTGTTGGGAAATCACAGAGCGTTCTGTGTAACAAAGAAGTTCAGTGTCATGAGGTTAAAAGTAAAAACATTCCAAAAAGTCACAGAGGGCCAAGTGTCCCGTTGGGGCCCCATAGTGCAGGAGAGCAAGGCAGGTGACGTCTACACAGTTCTTAAACCCTCCTGGCGCCTTACGCAGGTCTGCAGCTTGTACACTCTCCTTCCTCCTTTACTTGGTAGGAAAATGGGGTGTGCAGGTTGTAAGTGTGAATGTGAAGACCGTTGATGTTCAGTTTTCTTCTGTGGATCAGATGTAATGACAGAGAGCGGTGATAGTGGAAGCCTCGTTTTCATGACTCTTTAGAAATAGAAAATAGTGAAATGTGGATGTGGAAAGTACCTAAGTATGGGCTGCAAGTGTAGTTTTGTTCCACAGGAGCCACCTGCGTCCATCTTCGGAGCCTCCACCGTCATGGAGATGTGTCATCCCCTGTGATGGGGATCCCACACGTCTCTACTGAGCTGCACAGCCCTGTACCCAAGGAGCTTCCAGACAGCTCCACTCAGGTGCCACCGACAGTGCAGATTCGCTCTCCCCAAAGTCGAGCTCAAACACGCTCTTTCTGGGGTACCCCCATGCCAGGAAGCAGCCCAGGGAGCCTCGCAGACATTATAGCTAGAGACCCAGGGCCACCTTTGATCCCTCTCTCTCTTCCCTCCACATCCAACGACCATCAAGCTCTATCAGTTGCATCTTTGTGTATTTCCCGGGTGCATCTCCGCCTCCCTCTCCGTTCCCAGTCCCACTCTTAGTCCATCATTATTTCTCATACCAAATAATCCAAGTCTCCTTGTCTTTCTCCCGGTCGTCTTGTTCTGACATAATTCTCTTTCCATACTGCATCCAGAATGATCATTATGAAATCTAATCTGTCCTGTCACCTCATTGGCAGAAAGCTTTGACTTTTTCTCCAGACATTTCTGTATAAAGTTGAAAAGTCGTCACATAGTATACAGGATCCTTCATGATCTGTCTCCTTCCTCTTTTTTTTGACATTTATTTTGTTCCTCTTTTGTGGAGGTATTTTTTTAAATTAATTTATTTATTTGAGAAAGAGAGTGAGTGACAGAGAGAGCATGAGCTGTGGGGAGGGTCGGAGAGGGAACCACGCAAGGGTTGATCCCAGGACCCTGAGATCATGACCCGAGCTGAAGGCAGATGCTTAACTGACTGGGCCCCCCAAGTGCCCGCCTTTTATTGAGGTATTTATATAAATTGTACAAATCATAAATATACTCTTAGAAAACATTTTCATAAGCGTGTACCTGTGTGACAACCTTCCAGATCAAGAGACAGAACATTTTTACTAAGTTTTTTATTTTAATTCCAGTATAGTTAATGTACAGCGTTAAATTAGTTTCGGGTGTACAGTATAGTGCTTCAACAGTTCATACATCACTCAGTGCTCACCAGGATGTGTCCTCCTTCACCCCCATCACCTATTTCATTCATTCTCCCACCCACCTCCCCTATGGTAACCAAAAGTTTATTTTCTATAGTTAAGAGCCTGCTTCTTGATTTGTCTCTCTCTCTCTCTCTCTCTCTTTCTTATTTTGCTCATTTGTTTTGTTTCTTAAATTCCACATCTAAGTGAAATCATAAGGTATCGGTCTTTTATCTGAGTGACTCACTTTTTTTATTATTTTTTTATAAATTAATTTTTTATTGGTGTTCAATTTGCCAACATATAGAATAACACCCATTGCTCATCCCGTCAAGGGCCCACCCCAGTGCCGTCACCCAGTCACCCCCACCCCCCGCCCACTTCCCCTTCCACCACCCCTAGTTCATTTGGGGAATATAAAAAATAGTGAAAGGGAATAAAGGGGAAAGGAGAAAAAAACGAATGGGAAATATCAGAAAGGGAGACAGAACATGAAAGACTCCTAACTCTGGGAAACGAATGAGTGACTCACTTTGATTAGCATTATACTCTCTGGTCCATCCAGGTCATTGCAAATGGCCGGATTTCATTCTTTTTGATGGCTGAGTAATAATCCATTGTGTGTATAGGCCACATCTTCGTCATCCATTCATCCGTCAATGGACATTTGAGCTACTTCCATAGCTTTTGATTGTAAATAATGCTACTATAAACACAAGGGTGCATATATCCCTTTGAATTAGTGTTTTTTGTATTTGGGGGTAAATACCCAGTAGTGCAATTATGGAATCATACGGTAGTTCTATTTTCAACTTTTTGAGAAACCTCCATATCATTTTCCACAGTGGTGGAGCCAGTTTGCATTCCCACCAGCAGTGCACCATTACCACAGCCTCACCAGCACCTGTTGTTTCTTGCGTTGTTGATTTTAGTCATTCTGACAGGTGTGAGAAATATCTCATTGTAGTTTTGATTTGCATTTCCCGGATGATCAGTGATGTTGAGCCTCTTTTCATGTGTCTGGTGGCCGTCTGGGTGTCTCCTTTGGAGAAATGTCTGTTCATGTCTTCTGCCCACTTTTTAATCGGATTATTTTGGTTGTTGACTTGTATCTTTTTTGTAATATTTTGGATACTAACTTTTTATCAGATACGCTATTTGCAAATATCTTCTTGCATTCTGTAAGTTACCCTTGAGTTTTGTTGATGGTTTCCTTTGCTATGCAGAGTTTTTTATTTTTATTTTATTTTCCTTTGCCTCAGAAAACATATCTAGAAAAATGTTACTACTGCCAATGTCGGAGAAATTACTGCCTGTGCTCCCTTCTGGGATTTTTATAGTTTCAAGTCTCATGTTTATATCTTTAATCTATTTTGAGTTTGTTTTCATGGGTCGGGTAAGAAAGTGACACATTTTCTTTTACATGTAGCTAACTGGTTTTCCTGGAGCCATTTGTTGAAGAGATTTTTTTCCCATTGCATATTCCTTCCTCCTTTATTGAAGATTAGTTGACCATAGAGGTGATGGTCCATTTCTGTGTCTCTATTCTGTTCCATTGATTGCCTTTTTTTTTTTTGTACCACAGTACATACACCGTACCACACTGTTTTGATTATCACAGCTCTATAGTATAACTGGAAATCTGGAATTGTGATACCACCAATTTTTCTTTTTCAAAATTACTTTGGCTATTCAGAATCTTTCTTGGTTCCATACAAATCTTATAATTGTTTTAGTTCTGTGAAAAATGCTGTTAGCATTTTGATAAGGATTGCATTATACCTATGAATTTCTTGATAGTATAGGCATCGTATCAAATTTGTTCTTCCAACCAATGAGCATGGAATGTCTTTCTATTTCTTTGTTTTATCTTGAATTTCATTCATCAGTGTTTTATAGTTTTCAGACTAAAGGTCTTTTATCTCTTTGGTTAAGTTTATTCCGAAGTATTTATTTTGGTGCAATTGTAAATGGTATTGTTTTCTTAACTTCTCTTTCTGCTGCTTCATTATTAGTGTTTAGAAATGAAACAGATTTCTGTACATCGATTTTATATCCTGTGATTTTTCTGAATCCATTTATCAGTCCTAGTAGTTTTTTGGTGGAGTCTTTAGAGTTTTCTCTATATAGTATCATAATATCTGCAAATAGTGAAAGTTTTACTTCTTTCTTATGGATTATATATCTTTTATTTCTTTTTGTTGTCTCATTGCTGTGACTAGGACTTCCGGTACTGTGTTGAATAAAAGTGGTGACAGTGGATATCCTTGCCTTGTTCTTGTTCATAGGGGAAAGTTCTCAGTTTTCCCCACTGAGGATGATGTGTGTTTTCATAAAAAGTCTTTATTATGTTGAGGTATGTTCTTTCTAGACCTACTTTGTTAAGAGATTTTACCATGAACGAATGCTGTAATTTGTCAAATGCTTTTTCTGCTTCTATTGAAATGATCATATGGTTTTTATCCTTTCTCTTATTGCTGTGATGTATCATATTGATTGATTTCTGAATATTGAACCACCTTTGCATTCCAGAAATAAATCCCTGTTGATGGTGGTGAATGATTGTTTTTAATGTATTGTTGCCTGTAGTATGCTAGTATTTTGCTGAGAATTTTTGCATCTGTGCTCATCAGAGATATTGGTCTGTATCTCTCCTTTGAAAGTTTTCCTTCCTCTTCTACTTTTTTGGATAGTTTGAGAAGAATGGGTATTAACTCTTTTTTAGATGTTTGGTAGAATTTGCCTGTGAAGCCATCTGGTCCTGGACATTGGTTCCTTGGGAGTTTTTTCATTACTGATTCAAGTTCATTGCTGGTAATTGGTCTGTTCAAAATTTCTATTTCTCCCTGCTTCAGTTCTGGTAGGTTATGTGTTTCTAGGTATTTATCCGTTTCTTCTAGGTTGTCTAATTTATTAGCATATATATTTTCTTTAATATTCTGTTAAAATCGTTTATATTTCTGTGGTGTTGGCTGTTATTTCTCCTCTTTCATTTGTGATTTTTATTTGAGTCTTTCTCTCGCTGTTTTGTGTGTGTGTGTGTGTGATAAATCTGGCTAGAGAGATTTATCCATATTTTTACCTTTTCAAGGAACCATTTCCTATTCCTCAAAAAGTTAGACAGAACTACCCTATGATCCAGCAATCAGACTACTAAGTATTTCCCTAAAAATACAAAAATACTAATTTAAAAGAATACATGCACTCCAATGTTTATAGCAGCATTATCTACAATAGCTAAATTATAGAAACACCCCAAATGTCTATCAACTGATGAATGGATAAAGAAGACGTAAATATACATCACATCATATATATAGATGTATTATGGAGTATTATTCAGCCATAAAAAGGAATGAAATATTGCCATTTGCAATGACATAGAATGCTAAGCAAAATGAATCAGAGAAAGACAAATACTATATGATATAATTTATATGTGACTTTAATTTTAAAAAAGGAGCAAAGGAGAAAAAAAAAAGAGGAAAACCAAGAAGGTAACTCTTGACCATAGAGACCAAACTGATGGTTACTAGAGCGGAGGTGGGTGAGATAACGGGTTAAATAGGTGATGGGGATTAAGGAGTGTATTTGTTGTGATGAGCACCAGGTGTTGCATGGAATTGTTGAATCACTATATTGTACACCTGAAACTAATATTACACTGTATGCTAACTAATTGGAATTTAAATATAAACTTAAGAAAAAAACAAAGAACAATATCCTGGTTTCATCAATCTGTTCTACTGTGTTTTAGTTTCTATGTCAACTATTTCTGCTCTAATCTTTATCATTTCCTTCCTTCTGCTGGTCTGGGTTTTATTCATTGTTCCTTTTCTAGCTCCTTTAAATGTAACATTAGGTTTTGAGATTTTTCTTGCTTCTTGAAGTAGGCCTGTATTGCTATAAACTTGCCTCTGAGAACTGCTTTTGCTGCATCCCAAAGATTTGGATTTGTTATGTTTTCATTCTCATTTGTTTCCATGTAATTTTTGTTTTCCTCTCATACTTTCTGGTTGACCCATTCATTGTTCAGTGGCATGTCATTTGACCTCCATGTATTTGTGCTCTTTGCAGGTATTTCCTTGTGACTGATTTCTAGTTTCATAGCACTGTGGTCACAAAAAGATGCATTGTTTGACTTAGATCTTTTTGAACTTGTTGAGGTTTGTTTTGTGGCCTAAAATGTGATCTATTCTGGGGAACGTCCCATGTGCACTTGAAATGAATGTGCACTCTGCACTGTAGTGCCCTGCAGTGTAGTGTCCCCCATTCCCCAGGATCTGGCACTTCAGGGAGTCTCCCATGTATGTTGTATGTGCCCTGCTATTCAGTGCTGCCTGATTTTTCCTTCAGTCTAGTTGTCTGCAGAAGCTCTCTTTGCCTGTTATGGGCAGTGTTTTGCCCCAGCAAGGATGGGACATATCTTAATAAGGTATGTGCTCATCTGCTTGGAGATGATAACTGCTGTGCCACAGCATCACTGGAACTGAAGTCCTGCCAAATGCACAGGTTGGGAGATGAGATTCTGGTGGAGTTTGTGCAGGTCTTCTTGGAGAGAAGGCCCACAGCACCAGAACTGAGGCCGGTGAGACTGGGAAGGGTGGATCTGCTGAAGTACAGGGTGGCTAGGGTAAGAAAGTGAGTGTGGGTGCCCTACTGCTCCCAAAGGTGGCCTTGTGTTTATGCTGAGGGGCAGGAGAAGGAAGCAGTGTCTCTCAGCTCTTATTCCTGGAGTTACATCCCCATACTCCCTGCCTCTTCAGGCCATGCTCCGAGATGAGTAAATAACTCTCCCTCCTGTCTGCCCCCAATGTTTTTCAACTATATCTCCACTGGTTGTTTGTTTTTGTCTCTTTAAGGGTGGGGACTCCACTTCTAAAGCCCTTGGAACTTTCCCAGGGTCAAGCTTGGCAATTGTTTTTAAATTCCAGGCTTTAAGTCCCACTGATTATAAGAACTCATGAGATTCAGCCCCTCTTACTTTCAAAATCAAATATTGTGGAGACTTGCCTTCCTATATGGGCTCCCCAATGTGATAGTCTGTCTTTCTCTCCTCCCCGTGCTCCTGACTCTCTTCCCACTGTAGACACCCAAGGTCCATTTCACTCCAAAACTGCTTCTCACCCTCTCTACCTTCTTCAGTGTGGCCTCTTCTCTATTGTTAGTTGTGGAGTTTGTTGTGCCAATCTTTAGGCTGTTTTGGGCTATTTATGCTGATGTGAGTGTTATCTAGTTGTATCTGTGGGTTGAGGTGACCTTATTCCAACATCTCCCCAGCCCCTGAGATCAATCTATCACCATATTATCTCTCCATTTTTTACCGTTGTCATTACCACCCTTTCCTTCTATAATCTAGTTAAAATAAACTCCATATCTTATTTCAAATAGTCTGTATTCTCATCTCTATCATTTTTCTAAAGGCTATCCTTTTAAAAATAAACCAAAAAAAGACAATATAAATGTTTTCATACCTTTCAGACTCTTTGCCTGCTAACTGCCCCCTACTCCTCTCTCTAGTAAAGTGTCTTCTCAAAAATTTGTATTTGGCTTCCATCTATTGTCTTTCCATGGTACCCTGTGCTTACTTTTGTCATAGTACTTATCATATTGTGTTATGACCATTTTCCTAACTATGGTGTATGCTTCTAAAGGACAGGAGTGTATTTATTATATTCATTCAGCCTTGTCTCTTTGTCACCTACTGTAATCTATAATGTAATAGATGGTCATTAAAAGTTTGTAGAATAAATTAACTTAGAAAAAGAAAAGGAAGGAAAGAGGCACTCCATATGTTGGAAAAAGTTTCTTTTCAGACACATTTTTATAACTGGGGTACAAAGATGATCTATTACTTTTTCAGAATTTGAGACTTCAATGGGGGAACTTAGAGGAATAAAGAGAATCCTAATTTCAAAAATTTAAATAAAATAAAGATCAAAGTGAAATATTTAATTGCCCACAGAGGAATATGGGTTCCTCCCTCTTACACTGTTGGTGGGAATGTGAGCTGGGGCAGCCACTCTGGAAAACTGTGTGGAGGTTCCTCAAAGAGTTAAAAATAGGCCTGCCCTACGACCCAGCAATTGCACTGTTGGGGATTTACCCCAAAGATTCAGATGCAATGAAACGCCGGGACACCTGCACCCCGATGTTTATAGCAGCAATGTCCACAATAGCCACACTGTGGAAGGAGCCTCAGTGTCCATCGAAAGATGAATGGATAAAGAAGATGTGGTTTATGTATACAATGGGATATTCCTCAGCCATTAGAAACGACAAATACCCACCATTTGCTTCAACGTGGATGGAACTGGAGGGTATGATGCTGAGTGAAATAAGTCAATCGGAGAAGGACAAACATTATATGTTCTCATTCATTTGGGGAATATAAATAATAGTGAAAGGGAATAGAAGGGAAGGGAGAAGAAACGTGTAGGAAATATCAGAAAGGGAGACAGAACATGAGAGACTCCTAACTCTGGGAAACGAACTAGGGGTGGTGGAAGAGGAGAAGGGCGGGGGGTGGGGGTGAATGGGTGACGGGCGCTGAGGGGGGCACTTGACGGGATGAGCACTGAGTGTTATTCTGTATGTTGGCAAATTGAACACCAATAAAAAAATAAATTTATTATTAAAAAAATAAAATTAAATTAAATTAAAAAAAAAAATAAATAAATAAATAAAAATGTCTTTAAAATTAAAAAAAAAGAGGAATATGGGTTCCTTAGCTGATAGATAATTGATTTGCTGACTGATTTATAGATAGATGAAAGATGATAGATAGATGATAGATAGATAGATAGATAGATAGATAGATAGATAGATAGATAGATGATAGAAAGGAACGAAGGAAGGAATGAAGGAAGGAAGGAAAATAGGGACACAATACATCTTCGATGGTGAAGTTGCAACAGTAGAGATCTGTACAACAATAAATGCAGGCAAAAAGCATGAGTGGTGGAAAGGTGGAAGCCAGTGGATTGCTAGAGGAGTCAGCCCATACCTGAAAAGAAACTTTACAATCTGATCCCACAGGTGGATGCCAAAAATCTGTGGGAGACCAGCCCCCTGGTACAAAAACTGGAAAGAGGAAAAGAGAAACTAGACAAGGACTAAATAAATGAAGAGAACAGAAGATGAGAAACATGAAGATATAGAGGAAGACCAGCAGAACAGAGAGAAAAGAAACATCTCCAGTGAAACTGGAGAATATTATACATCAGTACCAAAAACAAAGAAGTGAAAACAGCATTAAATTCAGGATGTAGGGCTCCTGGGTGGCTCAGTGGTTGAGCATCTGCCTTTGGCTTAGGTTGTGATCCTGGGGTCCTGGGCTTGAGTCCCTGCATCAGGCTCCCCGCAGGAGCCTGCTTCTCCCTCTGCCTGTGTCTCTGCCTCTCTCTCTGTGTGTCTCTCATGAATAAATAAAAAATAAAATCTTAAAATAAAATAAAATAAATCCAAGATGTATACTTCTGGGTATGATGGAGTAACAGGGATTAGATTCACCTTCCTGCCTTAAGCAACAAGAAAATGGAAAAATTAAAATATGATTTTCAGACATTAGACAATAAGAAGCACAAATGATTCTTGAGAGAAGAGGAAAAAAAAGACATGAGCCCTGGGATTGCTCCAGTTTATGGATTGGCAAGAGTTCTCAGTTAAATTATAGCCCAGGTAGAGAGAACCTAAAGCCTAGCATTCTCCCTAAGTCAAGGAGATATCGTTGAGAATTCAGGGATGTCAAGGGGTCTACATTTTCAGAATAAAGCAATGGAGAACCAGAATAGAGAGAACTACACAGAAAGAGCTACACAGGGGGAGAACTTCAGAGATTTGAAGACAATTTCATTCTGCTCTTCAGAGGCATACTGAGAAGTGTATGGACATGAAGGAACAATTTTAAGTGAGAGGGAGAAGCACCAGAAATGAATAGGCAGAGAAATCCCTGAGTTTATATGGGACAGGGAATAGTTGATGTTCACGAGGAAACCCTCGTGTCACATGGTGAATGGTGCATCGGGTGTACTCAGAAGGGGAAAAAAAAATCTCTAAACCAAAGGTTGCTCTGGTACTGCCTAGCCAGGACTGAAATCAAACTTCAAAGGGAAAGCTCTAGTCCCGCCTAACTAAGCTTTTGAAAGCAGGCTTCAACTGTTTCCAATTTATTCTGCTCCAGAACAAAGCCCAAGAATAATTTTTTAAAAAGTACCTAACGCCCAACAAGATAAAAATCACAATGTCTAACTCCACTAAAAAATTACCAGACATGGTAAATAGCAGGAAAATATACTCCATAATTGAGGGGGTGGGTTGTGGATTAATCAATATAAACAGATCTGGCAAAAAACATAGATGAAGAATTAGTAGACAAAGACGTTAAAACAGTTATAACTGTCTTCCGTACATTCAAGACGGTAGAGAAGAGATTGAACATATTAAAGGACCACATGGAAAGTATAAAAATAGCCCTAAATTTGGGAGAGGAGTGTCTAGTTTGAGGTGTCTCGATGGTATTTGAGAGGGAAGCAGCAATATTCACTCGCATTATCTAAAACAGTCATGGCATTTTTTGTCCAAACAAGTACACTTTTGAGAGTGAAAAGAACAAAATTAATAATTACCTTGTAAACATGAGCATAAATTGAGACCACCTAGGGTAAATTGTGGCATATGATGAGGGAAACATTGTCTCCCAAAGCTTAGCAAGACTAAACCCAGGGCAATAAAGTGTCCATCAAAACCGGTTAACAAGTTCCCTAACGACCTTCAGCTTTTCTGGAAATATCAACCATCCAAACTACGGCGTGCCATAAGTCTGTCTGTAATTAGTTTGTCTTCCACAGCTCTCTACACTTAACTCATCACTGACTCTTTTCTAAGTTTTTAATTCCAATTAGTTATCCTACAGGGTAATATGAGTTCCAGGTATACAATATAGTGATTCAACACTTCCATGCAACACCCAGTGCTCATCATAATGAGTGCACTCCTCCATCCCCATCACCTGTCTAACCCATCCTCCACCCACCTCCCTTCTGGCAACCATCAGTTTGTTCTCTAGAGTTCTGGTTTCCCCTCTCTCCCTCTTTTCCTCCGTTTGTGCATTTGCTTTGTTTCTTAAATTCTGTATATGAATGAAATCATATATTTTTTCTCTGACCAACTTAATTTGCTTAGCATATTACTCTCTAGCTCCATCCATGTCACTGCAAATGGCAAGATTTCATTCCTTTTTATGGCTGAATAATAGTGCATTTTATGGACTATGATTATATCATATATATATCCTACATCTTGTTTATCCATTCCTCAGTTGATGGACACTTGAGCTGTTTCTATAATTTAGCTCTTGTGGATAATGCTGCTATAAACATTGCAGTGCATGTATCCTTTTAAATTAGTATTTTTATACTTATTTTTGTTTAAATTCACTTAGCCAACATATAGTACATCATTAGTTTCAGAAATCATCAGTTGCATATAGCACCCAGTGCTCATCATATCACGTGCCCTCATTAACGTCCATCATCCAGTTATCGAAACGCCTCATCCACCTTCCCTCCAGCAACCTTCAGTTTATTTCCTATAGTTAAGAGTCTCTCAAGAGGTTTGTTTCTCTCTCTGATTCCTTCCCATTCAGTTTTCTCTCCCTTCCCCTATGATCTTTTGTGCTGTTTCTTATATTACACATGTGAGTGCAACCATATGATGATTGTCTCTCTCTGATTGACTCATGTCTCTCAGCATAATACCCTCCAGTTCCATTCACATCAATGTAAATGGTAAGATTTCATCCTAATGGCTGAGTAATATTCCATTGTGTATATATATTATAAACACACACACACACACATATCACATCTTCTTTATCCATTTCTCTGTTGATGGACATCTCAGATATTTCCACAGTTTGACTATTGTGAACACTGTCACTATAAACATTGGTGTGCAGGTGCCCCTTTGGATCGCTACATTTGTATCTTCGGAGTAAATACCTAGTAGTGCAATTGCACTCAACACTCAAAAACCAAATAATCCAGTCAAAAAATGAGCAGAAGACATGAACAAACATTTCTCCAAAGATCTACAAATGGCCAATAAACACATGAGCAAATGCTCCACATCACTGGCCATCAGGGAAATACAAATCAAAACGACAATTAGATACCACCTGACACCGGTCAGAATGGCTAAAATTAAGTTAGTATTTTTGTATTTGGGGGGTAAATATCTAGTAGTGTGATTGCTGGATCATAGGGTGGTTCTATTTTTAACTTTTTGAGAAATCTCCAGATCTTTTTCCACAATGGCTGTACCAGTTTGCATTCCCACCAACAATGCAAGAGGGTTCCTCTTTCTCCATATCCTTGCCAACACTCGTTGTTTCTTGTGTTGCTGATTTTAACCATTCTTACAAGTATGAGGTGATATCTCATTGTAGTTTTGACTTGCATTTCCCTGATAATAAGTGACATTGAGCATCTTTTCATGTGTCTGATGGCCATCTGTACATCTTTGTAAAAATACATATATTCTGTCCAATTTTAATTGGATTACTCATTTTTTGGAGTGTTGAGTTTTATAAGTTCTTTACATATTTTGGATACTAACCCTTTATCTTGTGTCATTTACAAACATTCTCTTATACTATAGGTTCCCTTTTAGTTTTGTTAATTGTTTCCTTCACTGTGCAGAAACTTTTTATTTTGATGACGGAATATACCTCAACATAATAAAGGCCATATATGGAAATCTCACAGCTAATACTATCCTCAATATGGAAAAGCTGAGAGCTTTTCCTCTATGGTCAGGAACAAGATAGGGATGTCCACTCTAACCACTGTTATTTAATACTGTACTGGAAGTCCTAGCCGCAGAAGTCAGGCAACAAAAGGAAATAAAGGGCATCCAAATCAGCAAAGAAGAAGTAAAACTTTCACTACTTGCAGATGACATGATACCCTATATAGAAAACCCAAAATCCTCCACCAAAAAAAAAAAAAACACCTGCTAGAACTGATACACAAATTCAGCAAAGTTGCAAGATATAAAATCAATGTACAGAAATGCCACATTTCTATATACCAATAATAAGGCATCAGAAATAGAAATTAAATAATCAATCTCACTTACAGTTGCATTAAAAGCAATAAGATACCTAAGAATTAACGTAACCAAAGAGGTGAATGACCTGTACTCTGAAAACAAAGCATTGATGAAAGAAATTCAAGATGAAAGAAAGAAATGGAAAGATAGTCTATGCTCATGGGCTGGAAGAACAAATATTGTTAAAATGTTTATCCTACCCAAAGCAATCTACACATTTAATGCAATCCCTATCAAAATGCCAATAGCATTTTTCACAGAGCTAGAACAAACAATCCTAAAATTTGTATGGAACCACAAAGACCCCACACAGCCAAAGCAACCTTGAAAAGGAAAACAAAGCTGGAGGTATTACAGTTCTACACTTAAAGCTATATTACAAAGCTGTAGTCATCAAAGTTATCAAAACAAGATAGTACTAGCACAGGAATAGACACTTAGATCAGTTGAACAGAATAGGAAACCCAGAAATGAACCCACAACTACCTGGTCAATTAATCTTTGACAAAGCAGGAAAGAATATTAAATGTGTAAAAGATCGTCTCTTTAAGAAATGGTATTGGGAAAAATGGACAACATGCAAAAGAAGGAAAGTGGACCACTTTCTTATACCATACATGAAGATAAATTCAAAATAGATGAAAGACCTATGTTTTAAACCTGAAACCATAAAAATCCTAGAAGAGAACAAAGACAGTTGCTTCTTTGACATCAACTATAGCAACTTCTTCCTAGATACGTGTCCTGATGCAAGGGAAACAAAAGCAAAAATAAATTATTGGGGTTCCAATACCGACTTTGACCTCTCTCTACTGTTTTGTGTCTAACTCTTCCACTACCGTCCCAGGTTCAAATATAGTCCTTCCTCTGATTGAACTTAGTTGAGCTAAATCTCTGTCTCATAGGAGCCAGCTGTCTACTACTTGACAGGAACTAAGATAAAAGTTGTGAAAGAGTGAATGGACTCTTTGATAAGACCGTTATACCGTAAGTGTTACTTTTTGGAGGTAATGCCTTAGACCAGGAACTCCAAGAATGAAGACGTCAGGCATCCTCTGAAGGCAGATGAAGCTGGCCTTTCGGGATAGCCCTCAAGTTATACAGTTTTGATATCTTTGTTTTGACTAAATATTGGCAAATCCTCTGCCAGGTGGAACTTATCAATACTCTAAATTATTTATCCAAATAAGTCAAAATATTACTGGTTACCAAAGAGGAAGGTAATCTCTTGCAAGGTAAGAAACAAGTCTCATGAAACCTTAAAGTTTCAATCCACTAGAGAGAAACTTCAATCCAAGGGAACAGTGTGAAAAGGCACTGGGTGGGTTGATGACTGGAGTAGCTCCCTTTATTTCAATGGGCCTCTGTTCCTGGGAATAATTAGATTATCACAGATCCTGACTTCATGTTATGACCTGATTGAAATCCAAACCTAAACCTGTCCTGGAGCATGTGATAAACCAGATGAGCCTGGAGCTCTGTTGTCACCACCTTTTCAAATACAACATCTTAATTAAAAAATTATAAGCTACACTTTTGCCAAGGAATCAGATAAAACATCAAAAAGTGTGTTTCTTTCAGTGATAGGGCAGTTCCAAGGTTGGGGGATGGAGTGAAAAATCACTTAAAGGAGGCTCCCAAGACCTGGAGTGAAGGCTGACCAAAGGTGAAGCATGTCCCCTGCATGGGAAACATTATCATTTTGAAGAGAAATTGTACTATATTGATGACCATGTGTGAAAACAAGCTCTTCTCTCCATTTCCAAAGCTTTCCTCCAAAAGCAGGCCTGTCCCAGCATGTGAGAAAAAAAAAAAAAAAACATACAAAGCATGTTGAGCTCAGATATGAATCTGAATGCTATGGAAAATAGCCAAAAAAGTGGCATCTTGTCAGCCACTGACAATACTTTATTTAGATCCCTATGTTCCTTTCAGGCAAATGAGAACCAGAATCCAGCAGAAAATGGTTTAACACAGGGAGCATCTACATTCATGTGACAATGGTCTAGAGGCTGGTAATAGATGCAGGAAAAAAGGTCAGATTTGTTAGTAGCAGATACCGTCTTGGGATGACAAAACTGACAAATGTCAACCTTGAAGCCAAGAGGCAAACATTCCTTCTCTAGTAATATACTGACAGTAACCTGACGGTCTACAAACACGTAGGCATTTAAATAAATAGATTTTTGTAAAATATCTAATTAACAGCTAAAGGTTGCCAGTGAAGGCTGGAATATTAAGAGGATAAATGGTTGGATTTCATTTATCTTGAGTGCACTCAATTTTACTTTCTGTCTTTGCCTGCAAGAATAACTGACCACATCCTGGGAACTTAAGTGAACCTAAGCAGTACCAAGGACAACCAGCAGATGACATTTAAGGAGGACTCACCCAAGTCTCCCTTCAGTGTGGTCCCTGGAATTAGATCTTTTCAAAAATTCAGACATACATACTTCTCCAGGATATTTAAGTCCATAAAGTAAACCTAGAACATTTTTTCCTGAGCAACAGTTTCACCACAAGAGTTAGGAGAAAAAGGAATTAAATTTTTATTTGGTTTAAGGAAAAGCCGAAGGCTTTTTATATTAACATATGAATGACATAGGATTATACATAATTTGCAAGAAATTTGAACATAGAACACAAGATTTCAGAGTATTTTACTTAGTGGTCAGTCTTGTGGGGTGTCATCTCCAGTCCTCCTATTGTATTAGCCCTATCTTTCCATTTGGGTCTAGAAGTCTGAAATACAGCACTCTAGATGAATGGAGCAGCCCTGGAAGCTCCTCCTTCTAATTCCATGTTCATTTTTCTTCATAAATCTCGGAGAAAGCCATAAGAATCGAACATCATTAAGAATGAACAAATATGGATGGATGAAATGTACCCATCTGCATGGGTTTATCAGTTTCTTACCTCAAGGTTTCCCATTTGTGGTATGGAGATGTCTCAAAGGTAAATCCAAGATCAGCCAGTCGTGACTCCAGATGCCTACAGGTTGCCTCACTTGATCACTGATTGGCTGTGGAGCAGGTGGCAGAGGAAAATGCAGACTGAGGATTCTTCCCCTGAGTGTCCCCTGGGCCAAACGGCAGCAGAACCAGCAGGCCTAGCAAAGTGGCCACTGCCTGGGACCGCTTCCCAGGATGCCCAGCAGGTCCGACAACCTTTGAGGACTGGCCAAGGACCAGATCTGCCCCAGGTACTCTCACAGATCTTCACTGCGCACTCCTGTTGCCCTGGCCTCCCAACCCAGTCTATCTGGGACCCCTGAACAGAGGACAAGAGGAAAGATTTCCTCTTGCTTATGCCTTCTTTCCCCTTTTCTCTACCTCCTCCTATTACTTCCTTCCTTGACTTCTTCCCAAAATTTGTTTCTTTGGGTTTAGATTCAGAAACAACAAACTGTATCATGTAACTATAAGAAATTAACATGTAAATCTTCCATTTGGCTAAGGGAGAGGCAGATTGAAGTGTTTGGTTTTCCCATTTCCCATAATCATGTGCAAAAATATGTGTATGAGTGTGCATGTGGGTGGATGGGCATGAGTGTATGTACCCACTACTGTTCAATAGGCATTCAAGGAAAATCTACTCTGTGTAAGGTACACAGAAGGATGTGTGGTGTGGGTGTACACACGTATTCAAAGATCATGAATTACCTCTGTCTGGAATGTCTTCCCCATATATACACAGATAACTTCCTCATCTCCTTAAAGTCTGTCCAAATGTTAGTTTTTCCCAACTCCCACTCAACTTTTTCTTTTTCCATAGCACTATCAACACTTTACTATAAAATGCACTAATTTAATTTGTCTATTGTCTGTTGTTTGATTCTCCTTACTGAAATTTATATTCCATGAGGATAGAGATCTTTCTTTTGTTCATTAAGTTATTCACCAAGCACTGAGAACAGTGTCTAGTGCATCACAGATGCCCAGAAAACTTATGTTGAAAAGATCAGTTTTATATGTTACTTTCCCAAACATTATTTCTGTAAATGAAACCCAGTTGTTCCTTTAATCATTTTATTTTTAAAATAAATAAGAGGTACATTGTAGGGAATGAGGAGTGTGAGCAGCTAGTTTTAGGGAAGAATACAACCAAAGTTTTAAGGTTTTATCAGTGAATACGTAAAAGTCCTGAACTTCTTTGTTTTTTTTTTTATAAATTTATTTTTTTATTCGTGTTCAATTTGCCAACATATAGAATAACACCCAGTGCTCATCCTGTCAAGTGCCCCCCCAGTGCCCGTCACCCAGTCACCCCACCCCCCGCCCACCTCCCCTTCCACCACCCCTAGTTCGTTTCCCAGAGTTAGGAGTCTCTCATGTTCTGTCTCCCTTTCTGATATTTCCCACTCATTTTCTCTCCTTCACCCTTTATTACCCTTCACTATTATTTATATTCCCCAAATGAATGAGATCATATGATGTTTGTCCTTCTCCGATTGACTTATTTCACTCAGCATCATACCTTCCAGTTCCATCCACGTCGAAGCAAATGGTGGATATTTGTCAGTTTTTAGCATCTTGACACTGTTTTCCAGAGCCAATAATTTCTTGTCCTGGTAGGAAGGCTCCACCTTTTTTTTATATTAGCCATGTAGGAACATCATCAGCATGGTATCCACACTTTTCTTCTCATCCAGTCTCAGTGAGGTAGTTTCCCATCTGGCCAAAGCAGGGGCTTAGTTGAAAATGAGCTGGCCAAGATTCAATCAAGATAAGATTAAAGTGTGTGCTTGAGCAAAGGAAAACACCTGAAGAGTCATGGGAGAAATCCTTTCCATATGTTGATGGGATGTATTTAATCCTTGCCATTTTGATAGTGACGATTATACATCAGGAAGGCAGCAAGTCCCAAGGAGATGACACTAGATTAGAAACCAAGATGCCTGGGCTCCAGCGTTGGCTCTCTCACTAACCACCTGGTGGGGGAGGCACACTGGGAAAGGTTTCACTTTTTTCATCTGTTAAATGACAGAGTTAGAATAGGTCATCTCCAGGGTCCTTTCAGTTCTAATTTAACGTTGCTCCAGGCATCTCTGGGGAATTTCTTTTTTTTTTTTTTCTTTTTTTTTTTTCTCTGGGGATTTCTAAAGTCCCTTGAACACCACCTTATGCTGGTGTGGACTTTGCTAACTCTTCTAACAAACACTCGTCTAGGTGAACTCTCAGTTGAATTAGCCAGAACCATTATTGGTGAAGAGCTCAGGCTGCGTGTTCAAAACAGTTGTCAAGAAAATAAGACACAACCAGTCTCCATATGCTGCGGAAGTCTGTAAAGTTCCCGGTCTTGCCTTCCAGTGTCCAAAGAACCACGGGCACCGCGCCTCCAAGGAGGGTCCAGTAAGATCCTTTACTGGACAATTCCTCAATTCTATCCACAGGGAATGAAAAGTCACAAGACTATTCTCAAAAACAAAAACAAAACAAAACAAAAACAACACTTTTGTTTTCAAAGGACTCTGGCCAACCAAATACCAGACAATTTGTTTATAAGCGGAGAAATTACAACTGGGCTAGCCAGAGCCTTAGGACAGATTTCACTCAGAAAGAGCCGTGATTAAAGATCATCTGGAAGAGCCAAGAACATTTTGACCAGCGAAGAAAGAGAGGGCATGCCCCATCAGCTACCAATACGTGGTATAAAGCTGCAATAATCAAGACAGCATGATATTGGAGTAAGAAATCAATGACAATCAGTTGACTAGAACAAAGTATAAAATCAGAAAAAAAAATAAAAAAAAAATAAAATAAAATAAAATCAGACCCAAATACATATTTATATGATAATTTCATATATGATAAATGGGAAATTGATTATTTAATAAAGGTCTCTGTTCCTAATACCTTACTCCAAAAACATATTTCAAATGGATTACAGAGTTGCATACTGAAAATTACCAATTAAAAAATTACAAAATAATATAGCTAATACTTATCTGATCATTAATAGACATAGTGCTACTAAGCATATGCACAAATATATATGTATACATATATACAAATCTACATATAGATACACATATGTATGGATACATATATATACATATAATAAAAGTATATGTGCAGGACTATATGAAAATTTGAAATTATTTATATAAAAAGAGCATTAATGAAATTAAAATATAAACGATAAACTAGAAGGAGGGAACTTAAAACAATATGACAGGAAAATGGCTAAAATACTAAAAAGCTCTTTTTTTTAACTTTTTAGAATACTTTTTTAAAAATTTTTTTTAGTGGAGTTCAATTTGCCAACATGTAACATAACACCCAGTGCTCATCCCACCAAGTGCCCTCCTCAGTGCCCATCACCCAATCACTCCAACCCCCTGCCCACCTCCCCTTCCACTACCCCTTGTTCATTTCCCAGAGTTAGGCTAAACAAAGCTCTTCATCAGTTTGCATCAGTAGCTGTGTGAGTTTGGATAGGTCATTTAATCTTCATAAGCATATTATTTTAATAAGGATAACAATTGAATATATCTCATAGGATTGAAAGGATTAAAAGAAATAATATATGGCAGCATTAGCACAGTGAAAGATACTTAGTAAAAGCTTACTAAATGTATACTGTCATTGCACCACCATTATTATTAAGATATTATCATAATAAAAAATACTGAATATGAATTGAATATTCATATTGGTAAGAAACATTGTTATTATTAAACTCAGTAGAATTATGCATAAAGACTTAAAATGCTGGTTCAAACCAGAAGAATACAAATGGAAATAAGTTAAATGAAAACTTCTCATCAGCTATTGAAGCAGATAAGTTAAAACAATAATATGCTTAAATGACAATATTTGGGGATGCCTGGGTGGCTCAGCGGTTGAGCATCTGCCTTTGGCTCAGGGCGTGATCCTGGAGACCCGATATCGAGTCCCACATCGGGCTCCCTGCGAGGAGCCTGCTTCTCCCTCTGCCTGTGTCTCTGCCTCTCTCTTTCTGTGTCTCTCATGAATAAATAAATAAAACCTTTAAAAAATAAAAAATAAAAATAAATAAAAATAAATAAAAAATAAATGACAATATATGGAGTATGGGGAGAACTCTCATACCCTATTGGTGAAAGTGTAAGCTAGTATAATCTACCTAGAGGACAATTTATCAAAATGTATCAAAATTTATCAAATAACATTTATACAATTTGATCTAATAATTTTACTTCTAGAATTTTATCTAAGGAAACAATCATTTATGTGAAAAAAAGAAAATGTGTACCGAGATTATTCATCATAATAGCAAATATCAGAAACAACAGAAGGTCTAATAAAAGAATGTTGGGGCACTGGGTGGCTCCGTTGTTGAGTACCCGAATCTTGATTTCAGCCGAGGTCATGAACTCAGGGTGACTGAGCCCTGCCTCAAGTCCCGTGTAGGGCTCCGCACTTAGCAGGGAGTCTACTTGAGATTCTCTCCCTCTCTCTCTCTCTCTCTTTTACTCTCTCCCCCTCTCTAAAATAAATTTAAAAATCTTTTAAAAAAAAAAAAAGAAGCCACAATATTTATTCCATTCATGCAATGGAGTTCTATATAGCAATTGAAAATCAAATTGCAGAAAATATTTACAAGCATGGAAAGAGGTTCAAAATACTTTTTCAAAGAGAAAAAAAATGTAGAACTCTGTTCTATATTTCATCTCAATTTTGTAAATACACTTTTTAAATACATAGACCAAATAAATAAATGTTCATATATACATGGTCATATGTATATCTGAGACAGAAATACACTGTTTATATTTGGGTGGTGAAAGTGCTATACATGTTTTTTTTTTTATATTTTCTTTGTGTCTTTCTCTATTTTCCAAAATTTATATTTATGTGTATCACTTATTTTCTTATGAAAAAAAAGTTTTTTTCTTAGAAAAAAAATGCAACATATATGTTAATAGCCCCTGAGATCATTTTCATTCTTATCTCATTATTTTCTAAGCTAATATTATTATCTCAAATTGGAAATCAAGAAGGCCCATCAATCACTCAGTTGAAGGGGTACCTGTGTGGCTCAGTTTACATCAGACTCTTGACTTTGGCTCAGGTCATGATCTCAAAGTCATGAGATGGAGCCCCAGGGCAGACTCCACACCTAGCATGCGGAGAGATTAAGATTCTTTCTCTCCCTCTACCTTGCCCTTACCTCCTTTCTCTCAATCTTTTTCTTTCTTAAAAAAAAAAAAATCACTCAGTTCAGGGTCTTATTTCCACTCAGCCTATGGTGTGAGTCCCTGTCTAGAGAGCCTTTGGGGTAAGTTATTTCTGGATCAACACAACCATGCTGGCCACCTCTGCCGAGGTTGACCCAATTACTCAGCTTAGTCAACAGAGGAGATGGTGTACAAATCAATAAAATAAAAATAGGAGAAGACTTTGTAGGAGAAACATACAATGAATATCCTTTGGACAAGATCAAATGCTTATTCTCCATTTTTGAGCCAACTCCCTCCATTCTGCCCAATGGCACTATTTTTTATAACACTCTTTTTTAAAAGGTTTTACTTATTTATTCATGAGAGACATACGGAGAGAGGCAGAGACATAGGCAAAGGGAGAAGCAGGATCCCTGTAGGGAGCCTGACGTGGGGCTAGATCCCAAGACCATGACCTGAGCTAAAGGCAGAGGCTCAACCACTGAGCCACTCAGGCATCCCCTATTTTTACATTTTTAATTTTATTTAAATTTAATTAATTAACATATAGTGTATCATTAGTTTCACAGGTAGAGTTCAGTGACTCATCAGTTGCTTACAACATGCAATGCTCATCCCATCACGTGCCCTCCTTAATGCCCATCACTCAGTTATCCCATCCCCGTACCAGCCTCCCCTCCCGCAACCCTCAGTTTGTTTGCTATAGTTCAGAGTCTCTTATGGTTTATCTCCCTGATTTTGTCTTACTTAACTTTTTCCTCTCTTCACCTATGATTCTGTTTTGTTTCTTAAATTCCACATATGAGTGAAATCATATAATTGCCTTTCTCTGATTGACTTATTTCATTCAGCATAATACCCTTAGTTCCACCCATGTCATTGCAAATGGTAAGATTTCATTTTTTTGATGACTGAGTAATATTTCATTGTGTATATACATATATATGCACCATATTTTCTGTATCCATTCATCTGTCATTTGCCCAATGACACTATTTAAGGAACCCTATCTGACCTTACCTGGACCACTTGACAATCTCACCAGAACAAAACTCACCTCTTCCTAGGTGTCATCCTCTTCAGACCCAGAAATCTACTAACTGAAAATGGTAACTAAATAGATGACCATAGGCAACACATCCAGGTGTTATTATACCCAGGTTTCAACTAGAGTCTTGTTAAAAAAAATGAGCATGTTAAGTAAAATTAGTTCGGTTTATTGGGAGGCTACCCAACTATTTATTTATCTGGTTTTAGCTGATAAATTAGTAAAAGCTTACTAAATGTATACTGTCTATAAATAGCTGATAGCTATTTATTTAGCTGTTTTTTTTAAGTTTACTTGCATTAATATTTTTATGTAATAAATAAAATCTAAAATGAAAAGCATGATAGAGGAAAATAACAAAAATTAAAAACCATATAATAATGATAATTTTTTTTTAAAAGAAAGACTTTCAATGGTGAAACTATAGAAACCATGTGGGAGATACTAGAATTGCTCAAGACATGAACTGTTTCCTCTCCTGGATCCTATATCTAAAATCAAAGAACAGAAGCCTAGTAGCCTAATTACTATAGTGACTAAATTAACAGGATGTCTCTGGGCTCAAAATACACCTACGATTGTATTCCAGCACCGCCAAATCTTAACTCTGTGACCTTAATATCTGTTTTGTTGTGTCTCTATTTCCCCTGCAGTTATTATCTGCAAAACAACGATAATAATTTCTACTCCATTGAGTTAAGATTAAATGAGACTATATGTAAAGCACCCGCAAGTCCCAAGAAATGCTAGCTATTTTTAGTAGGCTTCCAGGCAGTATGTGTACATTTTCATGATTTACTGCGTCTATATGGTTAATTTCCTCACGTTATCATACGGTGACAATTGTCACATTTCCTTGTCTCAGCCTCGAGAGTTGGGCACAGGTTGCGATCCTGAGCTAACAACACAATCCCTAAGGAGCAGGAAGTAAACAATGTAAAACACAAATAGAATCAAACACCATGTAAACAAATGCACATCGCTCACAACGTCTTTGGTGATCCTTGTAAAGACAACAAGAGCAATAATTATGACAGCGAAGCAACAATTATGGCAATTAAGTTTAATGGGGATCATTAAGTCAGCTTAAATAAACGAGCATTCTTTAAATACCTTGCTTACTTCTTCCACTTAATGTTCAGAAGAGCAAAGCAAACATACAACCCAAAGTTTTCCTACAGAAGGTTTAGGGAGAAGACACCAAAGCTCCAGATGTACCCCCTGTGCCTACACACCCTTCTGAGGGGGTATAGCGCCAAGGACGGGGAGATGGGTTAAGAACTGGATGCGGGTTGATCACGTGGGCCTTCCAGGCAGTGGCCGGGCATCTGTTAATAGTTTCCTTGTGTTTTCACACCTGGAGAGCTAAATAAGAACTGCAATGCCAGGGTGCCTGACAACAACCATGGGGTTTCGAGTAGGGTAAAGACCTTTCTGCTTAATCTCCCCTTCTCCTTCTCAGCAGATTCTCTCCCGAAGCTCTGTCTGCCCTATGAGCACCTGAATGGAGAACATAAAGAAGCTTTCGTGTTTACACCTAGAAAGAAAGATAGCTACGACTAACTCAGCTCAAATGATGACCAAGCTTTTGTTGAAGAGGCTTAGGGGAAAAGATGGAAATTAATACACACAAAAGGAAGGAAAATAGTATCTATGCCCTCAAACAATTCCCCACCTCACCTCCAGAGTCTTGCTGGTGCTTGAAAAGACTCCAACAGGATGCTTAGCTACAAAAGAGATAGAAGGTATTAGAAAAAGGAAGGACTCAAATTGCCGGGGGTCCAAATGATGACTCTTTCACTTACCCATGGGTCTGATGACTTTGTCAAGTTACTCAATTTCTCTTTGCTCCCATTTCCCAATCTCTAAAATGGGAATAATCATTTATTTATGATTATAAATCATAAATATTTTTTATTTATTATAAAAATTATTATAAAAATATTTTTATTCTTATAAATAAAAATTATTATAAAAAATAATATATTTTATTCTTATGATCCTTCATTTGCAAAATTTGCAAAATTAAATTGCAGCTTATTTATTTTTTTAAAATTGCAATTTATAAGATCATTTGCAAAATTAAATTGAATTAATCAACGTAAGAAGATCTTTTACAAAATTAAATTGAATTAATCAATGTAAGAACAATCCCTGACCTACATACACAAAGCACTCAGCAAGGGTTACAATCGAACTGCACGTGCACTGTTAACTTCACAGTCACCTGTGAATTTATTCCATCCTCTTTTTTAAAGAGTTTACTTCATCCTCTTACCACCAAATTAAATACTATCATGGGAGCTACTCAGAGCATATGCACTACTTTCCATTTTTGTTATTATTTCCTTGGGGGACGGGAGTTCTTTTAAATCCAGCTTATCAGATACATTATGTATTTGATTTAGAAAGTTCTTTTTAGATGCCAGAATCTGGATTCCACTATGTTTGCTTTTGATTATTTGAATTCACATTATGCCCTCTCCTAGCCATGTCTTCAGCCAAGTCAACCTTTTTCGAACTGTGCCTCCTATTCCTGACCCTGACCTTTCACCCAGGGCATACATTCAACTCTTGGAACCAATTTCCCACTCCTCGTTGAGAGACAGCGGCCCGTGGATATTTTCGTGTTTCTGCATGGTCAGAGGTCTTTGAGCAAAACTTACTGGCAAGCTGGGTTCAGGGATGATTGTATGGCAAACAAGTTTAGAAGTTAAGGAAACTTCTGGAAGGAATTAGAAAGAGTCTGTTTACATTCCAAGGATTATAAACCTAGAGACATAGAAGTCTCTCAATCTGTCTCTGTCGTTTGCCCCATCGCCCGCCACTACCCAGAGAAGAGGAAAGGCAGATGTGCCACCAAGTCCTAGAGAAGCCCTGAATTTCATAATTTTACACCCCAAATGCACAGATACATCTGGAAGCTCTCACCACATCACCCTGTGATAAATCAAAGCACGAGGAACCAATGCAAGTTGCTCTATGGGTGAAAGGCCTTTTCCCTGATTCAGAGATCTTACATATTTATATATATATATATATATATATATATATATATATATATATATACCATAAATATCATATATATCATAAATATCCTAAAGGACTGATATCCTAGTGTCTTCACACACACATGCGTGTGTACCTACCGATCTATCCTAAACTGTGGCAGGATAACTGGTTAACTTGTAGGGGGCATAACATGTCAGACCCTTCACCGTTTCAGACTTAAAACTTCCTGTCCAGCAACACTCGTCTCATCCCCAAAATTCGTCTCCTATGTGAATCCATCAATGGATAAAATAACAAATTCCTAAAAGACTAGCCTAGTATTTAAAATTTCCCCCCAGAATTTGGTACTACCCTCCACCTTTTTCTAACAAAGAACAAATCCCTTATGGATTTTTTAAAAGTACTCAGAGTTAAGTGATTTTAAAAAAAAATCAATTCCAAATATTAGAAGACTCACTAAATTACGGTGGTGTTACTTTGGGTTTAGATCCTTGCTTGGCTCTAGGCCGGGAGCTACTGAGCGCAGGAGCTTGGGAAGTCATTTAGATTTCTGGGGCTCCTTCCATGGCCACCCCTCCCCTCTCTCCATTGCGTCCAGCTCTCCTTTTCTACAAAATGGAGAGTGGAGCTCATACTCATATTCCTCCAATATTTATAAGATTCTAAAATGTCTTTGTAGGAAAGCATGTTTTTTTATTGTTTGTTTTGTTTACATTTTTTTGCCTGAAAGCCAAAGCTATGGTGGCTGTTAGATCTGGGCAATGGAACAGAGTGAGAAGGGATGTCAGGGGTGCGGAGAGAGAGACCGGGAAACAGAGAAATATTTTTCTACACTCTAAGCTTCAGGGCCTCTTTTTGCTACTGTTCTCCCAGGTGCGGGCTGAAAGATAAGTTGGTGAATAAACTGGTAAGAAAACCAGCTGGTGGTTGGGGCACCTGGGTGGCTCAGTGGTTGAGCGTCTGCCTTTGACTCAGGTCGTGATTCCGGGGTCCTGGGATCGAGTCCTGCATGAGGCTCCGTGCATGGAGCCTGCTTCTCCCTCTGCCTGGGTCTCTGCCTCTATCTCTCTGTGTGTGTCTTTCATGGATAAATAAATAAAACCTGGAAGAAAGAAGAAGAAAGAAAACAAGCTGGTGCGTGTCCGACTGTCTTTTGTCCAGCCCAATCCTAGATAGAGAGAGGTCCAGGGATGAAAGGTGGAGTGGGACCGTCTCCTAGAGGAAGAGTAGAGAGGCAAACGCTTGGGAAGAAGAAACAAGATTGAGAAAGAAGACGGTGGCTTGGGCTCCATTGGGAGTGAGGACTTGGGTGACTCCCCTGCAGAGGCCCATGGGGCTGGGACGAACTTCAAGGGGCACAGCTGCAAGGACGGTTCATGAGACGGTGTCGTGGGCACGGGGGTCTCAGTGTAAACTCGGCCAGAAAGTGTTCAAGACACTGGCCTTCAGATGGGCGCACAGCTGCAGCTCAGTGTGGGCCAGAGACCGGCGACCTCTCCCACTGTCGCTATCAAGTGGCGGAGGAGGAGGGTCGGCTGGACGTGGCCGGCGCCGGTGGAGTAAACCCCGGGAGTGACAGGTGCAGCCGAAGGAATGCTTTGTGACTGCGGGGGCCGTGGCTGGCGACACACGGCCGCCACACTTGTGGGGAGCACAGCGCGACATGTGGAACTGGCAGGTGACCGCGTGGCAACGCTGCCTGTCGGCCACACTGAGGTTCCAAGAGGCAGAGAGAGACTTCTGGCTCCACCTGAGGATGCGGGACATACATGTAGGGAAGGGCGGTCTTGGGGTGGGCCGCGGGCGCAGGCGGGGTTCCTGTTTCAGGACACCCCTCAAGGCGTGGAGCTGCCAGCACACGTCCATGGTCCGTTTCGTGGACAGGCCTGCGGTTGCTTTGGCGTCACCACCCGAAATCTCCTTTCCTCCAACCTGCGTGCAAAGGAGGGTCGTGTTTGGCCTTCGGGCCCCCTTCTGTCGCCCTGGAGAGCGGCTGCGGCCCTGGGGTCGGTGGCGCCCAGCGGCCTGCAGATGCCGGGCTGGCCCTGTGCTAAGGGCAACCCCCTCCCCCGCACCTGGCCAGCGGGCCGCAGGCGGTCCCCGGCCTCCTGGTGGCCCGGGCAGCGCGAGGAAGCCAAAGGTGCCCAGCTGTCCCGTCCTCGGGAGCACCTGGGGCCCCGGGAGCAGCGGCCTGCTGGCCTGGGCACCCGCTGCCCCTGACCTTGTCCCCCTCCCCCGTTGGCCGCAGGGTGCCCCGCGTCACCCTCCACGGAGCTGGAGCACGTGCAGCCCGGACACAGGTTTCATTGCTGTGGCACCAGGACCTTTTGCCTGGGGCTCCCGGGGCGTCACCCAGGACAGCGGGGGGCCCTGAGCTGCGGGACCCCCTCAAGTGGCGCGGGGACTGCGTGTGGTGGTGACAGCCACGGGGTGTGAGGGCAGGGGACTGGCCCAGGGGCATGGACGGGCTCGCCTCTGCTGTCCTACCCCAGGGGGCTGTCGTCGGGCCCCCACCCTTGGATGTGCCAGGCCCTGTGCCAGGAGGGGGGCCCTGGCCCTGCACTGGGTGCCCCGGCCCTGCCATTCTGAGTGCAGACCTTCTCTACTTCCATGGGGAACTTCTAGAAAAGGAGAATGCCAGCCCCGCCCCTCCCCCCCGCCAGGCCCTGGCCCACTGGGGTCCAGGAGACCACAGGCACGCGTGGGCCCGGCTGTGAGCACCATGCTCGCCCCCCCAGTCCTCCCAAGCAGGGGGCCAGCTGCGGCACAAGCGAGGCCTGCAAGAGGCTGGCCAGGGCTGCGGGGCGGCCCGGGGGCAGGGGGGCCTGGGCGGGGCGGTGCCCACAGGAGCCCGCTGTCCCCTCCAGGATGTGCCACGGGCAGCCGGGCCACGTGCAGAGAGCGGGTCCTCCCCTTCCACATCCAGGCTGCTGCACCTCCACTCTCCTTCTAGAAGGCTCCATCTGAGCCCCTCAGGCCCCAGACTTCTGGAAGCATGGCTCTCCCTGGTGTTCCCTAGCAACTTTGCTCTTGGGAACCCATTCCCCTCCCGAGGAACATGCCTGGAGACCCAGACAGCTGGGCGAGCTGATCCTGAGCAGGTGACGGGCCCTTCTCCTCCTGGGCCTGCACCTTAGACCCCACATGAAGAACAGGCAGCCGGTAGATCTCTGGGGCCAAGCCTGAGCTGGAAGCAGAAACCACCCTCGTCACTCCACGCTGGAGCAGCCCCTCTGGAAGGCCGTGTGGGGCTCCCCAAGACGTCACAAATGGAGCCGCCCTACCACCCAGCCATTGCACGGGAACATTGCATTGTACCCCAAAGATACAGATGCAGCGAGGCGACGGGGCCACCACCCCCCAGTGTTCACCGCAGCCGTGTCCACAGCAGCCAGGCTGCGGAAGGAGCCACACTCCTTCGACAGAGGAATGATACAGATGATATATATGTGGAGCAACTGGGTGACGGTCCCTAAGGAGGGCACTTGGTGGGACCAGGTGTTGGACTACATGTAGGCAAATTCAATTTAAATAAAACATTCTTAAAAATAAACCACTGCATTCAAGGAGCTTGGTTGAAAGGAATGTTCCTAAATAGGCTCTCTAAACACAAAAAGAGAAAAAAAAATAAGTCACATATTTAAAAGAAAGTGACTATTTCCTAATAATAATAGTGATGATTCTAGTCTAAATAACAGCCCACTGAAGGTCAGTCTTCTGTCCCTTTGAAGCCGTGTGGTCTGTGAAGACTTTACCTTCGTCTAGGACTCGTTTCATCTCCCCCCTCCTTGCAACTCTTCCCAGTGATTAGCTGCTCATTCTAAACGTATCTTCCAAATAAATAAATAAATAATAAATAAATAAATTAATTAATTAATAAAAAAATAAAAGTGTCTTCCACGACGTCAGTCGTTGGCTTATGTAGCAGCCACATTCAGCCGCAAAGACGACTGATGCCAGGCGGACCTCTGTGCCTCCCACAATCCTCTGCAGCCTTGCACCCCAGCATCCTCCAGATGAGCTGCTCACCACCTGTCTCCCTGGGACTTTGCTGCTGCAGGTGCCTGGATGCTCGCCCACCGCATCGTAACCACCAGTCACAGGATCAAGGCAGCGCTCCTCGGGGCTCTGCTCACCTCAACCAACGGCTCCCCACTTGCATGGGGTAAGTACATAGTCCTTACGTGGCACGTGCAGCCCCAAGCTACCGTCCAGGGTTACCCCATAGTCGTCTCCATCAGTCAAACTTGATGGCTCAGTTTTCCCCCAAACAAGTTCTAAGTCTTGGCTCGTTCAGTACCTCCGTTACCGCTTGCCCCTCGTCTCTTCTTGTCACTTTTCTGCGGGGCTGAGCCCTGGGGTGCCGTCCGGGTCACCTAGGGCGTTTTAAAGCCGGGGTAAGCCCATCATTACACCTGTTGAACCGAAGCAGCACCGCTAGAGGTGAGGACCCCGTGATTTCATAAAAGCCTCCCCCAAGGGACGCTTGGGCTTGGCCAGGGTGCAAGCTACTGGAAAAGCCCCTGGAGACTGCTTCCAGATGCTCCCTCTCCACGGAGCATCTCCCGAGCCTCTTCCTCTCCACTGAAGCCTGTGTGCTCTGGGCCTCCTTGCAGACACAGGGCAGCTTGTCATTTCCGTTATGACCCTTCCCGAGGTCAAGTCTGAGTTTTTTCACCTTCCCCCAGCTGGACTGTAACCTGCTTGCAGCGGGGGGGTGCACTCCCATCTCACAGCCCCTGTGAGTGCCTGCACAGGGCTCACCTGGGACAGGTGCTCAAAATGTGTGCTCAGTCATGTGTGTGGACGATGCACCCACACACACAGGGCAAGTGCCCAGGTGTGATCTGCAGGGCTTACTCCTTACTACCGCCTCCCATCACATGTCAAAAACGTTATTTCCAAACTTCACTTCCGAAAATGTGATTACTGGCTGGTTCTTCTAAACAAGAATACCATGCAATACATGGCAATATTGATCTTAAAAACTAGAAAGTTTAGGGTGAAAGCTGAAACTCAGACATAAACCCAAAACAGAGTTTTGTATTTCAAGGGTAGCGATGTGAGTAGAAGAGATGAGACTTGCCATAAGCAAAAATGAGACAGTGAAGGCCTTGGCGTCACTTTCAGGATTTTTGCCTTTATTCTGAGCGCCATCCCGAGCCAGCAACGGTGCTCGTGCAGGGGGAAATCCTGGAGGTAGGGAGACAGCTAAGAAGTGGTGACAGGTAAGTTCTGCTGGAACTAAGATAGAGGCACAGAGATAGAGGGAGGCCGACTGACTCTCAGCAAGCACCTGATGCGGGTACTGCAGAGAAAGAAGAAAAAGGCAAGGCTTCCAACCTGAGCAGCTGTCTAGGCGATGACGCCTCACACTGAGGCCAAACGGCCAGAGGGGAAGCGACTCCAGCGGAGAGGCCAGTTTTGTGTGCCCGTGGCACACCCAGTGGCAGGGGACCCGCAGACATCAGATGCCTGAGCCCAGAGCTAAGGACCGTGTCCAGGGCTGGGTCCATATGTGGAGGCACGGGCATGTGGGAACTCCCTGAAACCACAGGACATGATGGGACCACCCAGGGGGAGAGCGAGATAAAGAAAAAAGGAAGCAGACAATGGAGCTGCAGAGAGTGTGACATTTTAGGGATGAGACACCCAGGAGGAGCCAACAGAAAGATAGACAACTGGATGGAGGGGATGGGAAGACAGTCACCGGGCTACTAAAGACCTTCGGGAGCTCCTGCTGGGAAGTCTCTGAGGTGAGAGGACGGGGGAGACCGCTTCCTGGAAGGGGGGTGGGTTAGGCCTGCTTAGGGTGGCGCCAAGGGGAAGTGTGATGCAAGGTCCAGCTGTCTGCGAGGGAGGTCTCCGACTCAGAGCAGAGGGTACAGCTCAGTGTGGATCCTGGGAAATGACTGTTTGCGGTGGGAAAGCTGCATGGACAGTGGGGGAGCTGCTGGGAGAACCGTGAGGGGGGCTGTAAGGTGCAGATGACAGAGGCAGATGACTCCTGTAATGGGGTGGGGGGATGAGCCTGGGAAAGAGCGATGCCTCCTTCCGTCACCTGATGTGCTGAGGGACCTGGGAACGCAAGTTTGGCCAAGCTCAGGCCTCCCTGGCTCCTGCACGCCCGGCGGCTGCTCCCTTCCAGCCCCCAGGACGTGCGAGTCGGGGGGAGGCTCGGTCCTCCCCTTCTCTTGCTTCTCCAGTAAGAGTCAGCCACGTTGCCTTGCTCACCCCCACCCCCGGCTTCGAGTATTTGTGTTGCATCAAGCGTCCTCCCTCCGAGGACCAGCCAGGGTAGCATAAAATAACCGCACAGGGCTCGAAACACTAGAGAGTCGGCGGCCGTAACTTAAATTAATCAGATTGTGATTAACTGTGATCATACTCGCAGGTGTACAGGGAGGGGGTGTAGGCTTGACCACGAAAACTGGGTAGCGTCTCGGAACTGGGTCAATGCTGAGGCCAACCACACTCCCGGTGTGCACGATCGAAGATGCATCCATTGTCTCGGCAACGCAGCTCAGGGTCATAGTGTCAGTAGGAGCAGCTCCGAGCAAACTGAAGCGGCATTTGGTTTACTTGGACGTAGGCTTTAAAAATAAACAAACCTACGCATTGTCCTTTGCACATAAATAACCCCCAGCATTTACTCTGCCCTACATAGACGTCACGCATCGTGATAAGCACTGCACACTCATTAACCCCTTAACAACACCATGAGGCCGGTTTTTTTACTCACTTATTTTTATGATGAATAAGGACCCACGCCCAGAGGCCCAGAGGAGCCTCACTTCTAAACCCAGGCCCTTGGCCACCTGCTGATCCGCCTGTCATACCTTTGGAGGCGATGGCACCAGTGATCAACACAAAATGTCTTTGCTTGTGACACTGAGAAGGTAGTTGCCAAAAAAGGCAGCTGTTCCCTAAGCAAGACTTAGCATTTTGAGACATTTTTTGAAAGTTTTGTTTTGTTTTTTGAAAGACAGAGAGAGAGGGAGAGAGGGAATCTTAAGCAGCTCACATGCTGGGAGCCCAGGGGCTCCTCGTGGGGCTGGTGACCGGGCCGGGACTCACCACCCAGCAGAACTCAGGAGTCAGACCCCAACTGGAGGAGTTGCCCAGGTGCCCCGGGCCCTGCAAACTCACACATACGTGCTTTAAGGTTTATTGATTTGAGGGGGGGGGGGGGGCGGAGAGCGAGCATCCTCAGACTCTCAGCGGAGCGTGGACCCAGCAGGGGCCTCAATCTCACGACCCCAAGGTCACGACCTGCGCTGAAATCACCGGACTGGCCGCCCAGGCACGAGCGAGAGTAATGACACTTTGAAGGAGACAAAGTGAGAGCAAGTGTGAAGCGCGTCCTGGCGCCCCGATTAAAGTCCGACCACTTCTTGCCCGGAGATGCGCTCCCAGTCCCCCAGCGGACTGCACGGGCGGCTCGGCCCGCCCCGCCCCGCGGCTGCCCCGGCCCCGCCCACCACCTGCCCTCGCCCCGCCCCTCGCCTGCCTCCGGCCCCGCCCCATGCCCATGCCCCGCCCCCGCCCCGCCCACCACCTGCCCCGCCCCACGGCTGCCCCTGCCCCGCCCCCTGCCCCGCCCCCTTGGCCCACCCCACCCACGGCCTGCCCCTCAACCTGCCACCTTGCCCTGCCCCGCCCCACACCACGCCCCACGCCCAACACTCGCCGCACCCTCGCCCCGCCCACCACATGCCCACACCCTGCCCCTCGCTCACCCCGCCCATCGCCCCGCCCCACGGCTGCCCCTCGCTCCGCCCCCTCGCCCCGCCCACCACATGACCACGCCCCCTCGCCCCGCCCACCACCTGGGGCGCGCCACGCCCCCCGCTCGCCCCGCCTACCCCCACCCCACACCACGCCCACCCCTGCCCTCGCCCCGCCCCTCTTGTCCCGCCCACGCCCCGCCCGCCTCCACATCACGCCAGCCCCTGCCCTTCGCCCCACCCCCTCGCCCCTCCCACCCCCACCCCCACACCATGCCCACCACCTGCCCATGCCCCGCCCCTCGCTGGCCCTGCCCCTCTCGCCCTGCCCCCTCGCCCCGCCCACCCCCACCCCACACGATGCCCACCTGCCCATGCCCCGCCCCTCGCCCCGCCCGCCCCGCCCCCGCCCGCTCCCGACCCTTCGGTTCCCGCAGTAGCCACGGACCTTCCTACCTCCGCCCGGTCCTCTCCGATCCGCACCGGGACCTGGAGTCTCCCGGGGGAAGCGCCGCGGGGTCCGCTCCGCGCTCACCTGCCGCCGAGGCCCTGCGCGGTGAGGACGAGAGCCCCGCGCGCCCAACCTGCCGGGCTCCCGCCGCGGGCAAGCACCTGCCCCAGCACGGCAGAGGCAGGCCCTGCTGCAGCCACCTGCCGTCCTCCGGGTTCAGGCCGCCGCGGGGGCCCTCTCCGTCCCAGGGCGTCCTACGCTCCGCGACACGCGCCCGAACACCACACCCAGGAGACCTGCATTTGCCTCGAGATGGAAACGTGACCCGGGTTGGCGTGTCCCGGCCCGTCGACTGAGGTGTTGGCCCGAGGACCCCAGGACCCTGGACGCGGGCGCAGGGGTGGGGCGGGGGGGGACGAGCACCCGGGCTCTGCGGCCGCCGCCGCCGCTGGCCTTGCCCGCGCCTCGGGCCCCGTGGCGGGTCCTCCGGGAGCCAGGGGGGGGGGTGACCCTGCGGGACCCGCCGCACCTGCCCACCTCACCTGCCGGCCGCACCTGCCGCCTGCCACACCTGCCGGCCATGACACCCGCTGCACCTGCCAGCCGCGCCACCCGCCGCACCTGCCCGCCGCACCTGCCGCCCAATGCATTTGTCGGCCGCACCTGCCCGCCGCACCTGCCGGACGCACCTGCCGCCCACTGCACCTGCTGGTTGCGCCACCCACCGCACCTGCCAGCTGCACCTGCCCTCCGCACCTGCCTGCCTCATCTGCCGGCCACGCCACCCACCGCACCTGCCCACCACTCCTGCCGACCACTGCACCTGCCAGCCTCGTTACCCGCCCACTGCACCTGCCGGCCGCATCTGCCGGCCGCGCCTCCCACCGCTCCTCCCCGGGACTCACCGCTGAGACCCTCCCCGACACCGCCGCCTTCAAAGCCCACCTGCCGCTCGGGCCCTGCCGGGACACTCACATCCCCGGGAGAGCTCTCTTCCCCAGAGGGTGGTGCTGGGTGCAGTAGGACCTACGTGCTCATCTCTTCATTCTTCTCATTTCCAAGGTGATCATCTTTTAGTATCAGCGCCCCCCCCCCCAGCTATTACCTGTGCTTCCACGTGTCACCCAGGTGTCCTCACCTTCCCTGCGAGAACGCCCATGAGCTTGGCGATTATGACCATCCATTACTCCGCACGCGTATAATATGTCTTTTCTTTTGCTCCCGTCAGTAAAAAATATGAAATCAAAGCAAAACAGACATACAAACCAGCCCCAAACAATCCTGCACCTGAGAGCCCTGCGTGACCTCTAGGCCAGTCCATCCCCAGCTACTCCAGCCAAACAGCTGCTGCTGCACCTCTTGTGTCTGATGAGAAGTGGGGCTGGAGAAAGTACGATTTAATTCCTGACAGTGCATTTGATGTAGGAATAGAATTGGGGAAGGGACGACCCAGAAAATAAGGAAAAGAAGAAATGCCTTCAGCAGAAAGGCAAACAATTTAACCTTTCATCCCACCTCTTTGTTAAGACAGTCCTGTTTAATTGAATAGATCTGACGTGTAACACTGTGAATTTGAGGCGCTCGGCCTGTTAATTGGATGTATTTATATATTGTGCTATGATTGCCGTCGTAGCAATAATTAGCACCTCTGTCACATTACATAATTATCTTTTCTTTTTAGTTCCAAATGGATCAAAGACTTGAACATGAGACCTGATATTATGAAACTCCTAGAAGAAAACATAGGGAAGAAGCTTCTCAACATAGAACTTGGCGATGATTTTTTGGATATGATGCCAAAAGCATGCCCGTCAAAAGCAAAAATCAGTAAATGGGACCACATCAAACCTAAAAGCCCCTGCGCAGGAAAAGCAACGAAATGAAAAGGCAACCTCCAGAATGGGAGAAGATTTCCACAGACCATGCAGCAGATAAAGGGTTAATATCTAAACTATATAAAGAATTCATACAACTCAATAACAGCAACAAAAAAAGACATTCCCTTAAATTTACGAAGTCTTTTTTTTTTAAGCAGGTGTTAGAATAAAACAAATAGCATTCATCCCACACTTCACCTGGTCTCCAGCTTCCTGGGAACTCTGGAGCATCACTGATTCTTAGGGCAGCTCAAGGCCACGGGCTCCCAGCTCTCACAGCAGGGCCTCCTTACACCCTTCCCTCAAAGGTCACCTGCCCGGGGCACAGGAGCCCTCCCCTCATATGTCTTAGAGCCATCGCTTTCTTTTCTCTTTATCCTAAGACGACGTTCGTGGAGTCCCATTTGCACCTGGTGGGGTCTCCAATGAAGCTATCTCACGTCATACATGAAAGAAGTGGTTCAGGGAACCATAAAGGGTAAAATTTTGGCTCAACCACCGACTGAATATATGACCGACCTTGGGCAAATCCTGTAACTGGGCCTCAACTCCTCATCTAATAAAAAAGGAGAATTATGGTGCTGTTGAGGCGCCAATGAAAGACAGAGTGCTTCATCGGGTGCAGGCACAGCAGGCGCTTAATAAATGTTCATTGCTTTTTTCTTAGCATGATCTCATTGAAATCCGGTTTTCTGCACTGTGTTAGTCACATCACAGAAAGACACTTCAAGCTAGTTTTCTAGACTAATATTTTCCCGTGTGGTTGTCAACGCTTTTCCCCAGGGTGAACTAATGGCCCAATGAGCCCTGTGACCATATAATTTAAATCCTATTAAAATTTGACCGAGATAGTGAAACAGAACCAGATTCAAAATGCACACGTTCTCGGTTCCAAGTCTGGTAATAATTGGTTGTCAGTCCTTAAGCCGTTTGCTTCTTCTCTTTAATACTCCCCTTACCCAGACAAAGGAAAGGAGTTTAAATCACTTTTCCTGATCCTTCCAGAATTAAAATTTAAATTCTCTGAAGTGTCAGGATCTGCAGACGATAACTGCACTGATTTGTCAAATACAGATCGTTAACGCAGAGAATGTATATACTAAAAAGATTACCTATGTCAGGACCACATTGTCTTTAAAAATAAAAACAAAATCCTGTAATTAGAAACTTAAATAGTGCCTACATCGCTAAAAACAACTAGCAAACCACAGGAATGCGTCCGTGAAACTTGTTCATGGAGCCGCTCATGTTATGCGGTGATGCCCGCTGGGGCAGCGAGGGGGGGCGGCTGATGTCAACGGGATCCCCGGACTCCTTCTGACCTTAGCCTGGGGAACAAGACATCCAAATTCCTGGGGGCGCCCAGGTGACTCAGTCCGTTCAGTGTTGGACTCTCGATTTCAGCTCAGGTCACGATCTCAGGGTCATGGGATCGAGCCCCACAGCAGGCTCGGCACTGGACATGGAGCCTGCGGGATTCTCTTTCTCACCCTCTCCCTCGCCTTGCTCCCCACACATACACACTCCCTCTCCCTCCCTCTCAGAAGCAAGGAAACAAAACAAAACAATCCAAATTCCCATTTCATGCACCAGTGTGCTCCGAGCTCCACACCAGGGAAGTTGCGTTGGTAGTTTGAAGTCAAACAGTATTTACACCATAGAAATTGGCAAAAGGGACAAATCACAAGCTTTTAGCTCCACCCTCTTGTCACCAGCTGATTATGAAACATTTACCAACAGACCTTACATTAGGTGTTGTTTGGTTTTTTTCTTTTAGGATTTTATTTATTTATTCATGAGAGACACACAGAGAGAGGCAGAGACACAGGAAAAGGGAGAAGCAGGCTCCATACGGGGAGCCCGATGTGAGACTCTATCCCGGGAGCTCCGGGTCACGGTCTGAGCCGAAGGTAGATGCTCAACCTCTGAGCCCCCCAGGCGTCCTTTATTAGGTATTTAGTTAGATCCAACTAAACCCCACAATTTCAAACAAAACTTGGACCTTATTTTGAATTAATCTTCTAATTTGTAGGATCCTTCAGAGACTGAGCACCCAGGTAAAGTAGAACTTATTCTACTATTATTTAAAAATATATGTGTACATATACATATGTGCATGTGTGTCTGCAAATGTGTGTGTGCATGTGCATATCTGCACATATATTTAAAATTAATATTTCATAGGAGAATAGAGGCCTGGTCCAATGTGAAAACCAGGATAAATAAATGATGTTTATCACAGAGCTTATTTATTTATTTATTTATTTATTTATTTATTTATTTATTTATTTTTAAAGAGATTTTTATTTATTTATCCATGAGAGACACACACAGAGAGAGAGAGAGAGAGAGAGAGGCAGAGACACAGGCAGAGGGAGAAGCAGGCTCCATGCAGGGAGCCCAACGCGGGACTTGATCCTGGGTCCCAGGGTCATGCCCTGGGCCAAAGGCGGCACTAAACCGCTGAGCCCCCCAGGCCACCCTATCACAGAGCATATTTAATTATCTTCCCTATCACATGTCTTGCCTGGCCTTATGCTTAAATATCTAAATTTCTCTCCTTTTCTTTCTTCCTTTTTTTTAATTTTATTCTCCTTCTTCCTGGAAGAATTTATGATCTATATCTGTATGTTAAGTTGTGATGACTTTGATGTAAAGGTTAGCCTTTAAATGTGGACCAAATACATGAGCGGAGACAGAGCAGGGGTAGACAGATATTAGGTAAACAAGAGGAAAGCAGGACTATAATATTAATAACAAAAAGATGTAAATTAAAGGTATTTCAAGGTTTCTTTAAAGCATTAAGCAAGATAAAGACTATATAGTAGCCACAAACATGTATTCACCAGAAAACAATTATGGCAGGATTTAATACATTCCCTATAGAATTAAACCAATATCATAGAAAAAATTAAATTAGGATATTCTGATCATAATCCAATAAAATTAAGAAAATATAATAAAAATAATAAAATAGTTTAATTACTTAGAAACTAAAATATACCTTTCTAAATAACCTGTCTAATAAAATTAAAGATCAAGTTAAAATTAAATCTATCTAGGAAGCAATCAAATAATATTTCATACCAAAACAGACATAAGGGCTCCTGGGTGGCTCAGTCGGTTAAGCATCTGCCTTCAACTCAGGTTATGATCCCAGGTCCTGGGATCGAGCCCCACATCGGGCTCCCCTCTTTGCGGGGAGTCTGCTTCTACCTCTCCCTCTGCCCCTCCTCCCTCGTGTTCTCTCTCTCTCAAATAAATAAATCGAATCTTTTAAGAAAAAAAAATATATATATAACTAAAGCAGTACTCTTTTATCTTATATTAGAAAAAAGCCTAAGAAAATAAATCAAAAAGAAATGTAAGAAGAATCAATAAAGATAGAAGCATTGAATGAATAGAAATAAAAAAACAAAAACAAAAACAAAAGGTAGAAAAAGTAAATAAATTCTAAAGCTGATTCTTTGCTTTAACCATTTCATTAAAAAAATAGATAATCCCTTCATGGGCCTGATTAAGGAAAGACCAGAATAAAATATACAAAATCTGGGAAAGCAAAAACACACATAGAAGGGATTATAAAAATAATAAATATCATCAAACTGTGGCAATGATGATGAGACCTATAGAAAATTTAGTGACTATTCTAACAAATATAAAAAAGACCAACATTTCCACATGAAGAAAAAAAAAATGAATATACTGAAAAAGTGAATTAAAAAAAGACTACCATTGAGAGGCACCTCGGACTCTTGGTTTCAGCTTAACTTGTGATCTCTGGGTCCTGAGATAGAGATCCCTGTGGCAGGTTCCACACGCAGCGCAGAGTCTGCTTGGGTTCTCTCTCCCCCTCCCTCTATCACTCCCCTCTACCCCTTTCTCAATAATAAATAAAGCCCAAAAAGAAATAAAAAGATGAGAACCTTCCTAATTCACTCCATAAAGGTAGTATATCCTTAATGACAAAACTTGGTACTTAAAAACCCCTATAAACAAATATCGTTCACGATTTTAAGAATTTTAAATTCTGAATAAAAGATTAACAAGTGAAATCTATAGCATTTCAAAAAAAATAAGAAGATGATCAAATCAGATTCAAACCAAGAATGGACATGTATATATACTATCTGAAAATATGGTATCATAGTTCACTACACACCCATTGACACTGCAAAGACGTCTTTTTACAATTCCATAGCTGTTCCTCTCAAAAGTTGTAAAGTAGGAATAAAAATTGTATACTTAATATAAATACTGGAAAAATAAAGATTTCTTTTCTTCCAGATAATGTGGCTGCATACACATAAAATTCAAGACAGAGAAAAAAATTAGAATAAATAAAAGAATTTGATAAGGTATTTATTATCATACAAGATAAACACAGAAAACCCATAACTGTTTTAAACATTGATATTAAGTAACTAAAAATGTATATCAGGGAAATGTTTAATTCATAATAGAGATAAGTTTATAAAATAGGAAAACATCCAATAAGAAATATTATTCAAGCCACGTAAAGAAATGATAAAATCTTACTGAAGGACATAAAACAAGTTCTGAACAAAGGTGAAAATATATCACTTTCTTGAATGTGGATTTAATAAGATAATCATCAATTTTTAAGAAATATATAATATAATACAATTGTGATTTAAATCTATTGGATTTGGGAAGAATGTGAATAATTTGGGAATTTGAGGGTTGAATAAAGCTACTTTAAAGTTCATATGGATAAATAAATGACCAAAGATAACAAAGAAAAGTTTTAAGTATGTGGAGTGGGGGAGAGGGAATGTGACCTACCAGCTACGAAGATATACTATATAATCACTAGAACACTATAGTCAAAATAATAGACAAATTTAATGGAACAAAACAGAATTCTAGAAACAGATCTTAGTTTATATGATAATTTAATAAATGACACAGTTGGTATTTCAATTTTGAGAGTAGAGGTTGGTTTATTAAATAAATGGTGCTGGCACAAATGGCTATCCATCTGGAAGAAAAGTAAGTTGGACTACCTCACACTATGTATAAACCTAACATTAAAGTAAATAAAGATTTTAATGTAAAAAATAAAGTATTAATAATAATGATTTAGAGTAAATTTTAGGAAAATACACAAATGACCTACAAGATAGATTGATCTGTTGACCGAAAAAAAAAAAAAAAAAAAAAAAAGGAAAAAGTAGGGAAACTCAGAATGTATTTAGAATAGATTTACACATATATACATATAATTAACTCAGAAAAATATTTTTTTAAGATTTATTTATTTTAGAGAGAGAGCTTGTGTGGGAGGGATGGGGCAGAGGGACAAGGAGAGAGAAACTCAAGCAGACCCCCATGTGGGGCTCTATCTCACAACCTGAGCTGACACTGAGAGTCCATGGCTTAACCAATCGAGCCACCCAGGCGCTTGTATGGAAAAGTTTTTTAAATACACAATTTAAAAATAGTATAAATAAATCAAGAGACAAATGATACACTGAGGACCAATACCTATAATGCATATTATAAAGGGAATTATCTGTAGACAAAGGCAACTATCCATAATAAACACAGTGCTTTCTCAAATTGTGAATATAAAGAAAGACATACAACACAAAATAAAGAAAAAGTGATTCACAAAACATAATCAAATGGCCACCACATATCTAAAAAGACACTCAACCTCACTCCTTGGAAATGAAAGAAGTAACAACAAAATACCACTGCCTTCAGTGAGGAAAAACATCCAGCAGAGAAGTTGGTAAAAAAAATAATAATAATTAAAAAGATAATTAAAACTTTTTTAAAAAAAGAAAACCAACCTCATTTCTGGGGGAAATGTAAATGGTTGCAGCCTTTCTGCAAAAACAGTCTGACAATCATTATTCAATAAACATAAAGAAATACGTGTCCTTCAACCTAGCAATCCTATTTCCAGGAATCTAGCTGCTAAAAATAAATGCACGGATAGATTAAAGATTCTTTTTAGTCAATCGTAGCAATGGTAATAGTAGCAAAGGAAAAAGAGAAAGAGAAATTCCATTAAAAGAGAATGATTTCATGGGTGATGGAAATTAAGGAGGACACTTGGGATGCGCACTGGGTGATGCAGGGAACTGTCCAATCACTATGGTGTATACCCGAAGCTATTATAACTCTGCATGTTAACTTACTGGAATTAAAATGAAAACTTTTAGGGGCACCTGGGTGGCTCAGTCAGTTAAGTATCCAAGTTGTGGGCTGGAGTTGTGGTCTCAGGTCATGGTCTCGGGTCATTGTGGGGCTGTGTGCCAAGAGTGGAGCCTGCTTGGGATTCCCTCTCTCTCCTCTCTCTCTCTCTCTCTCTCTCTCCCTTCCCCCTCTCTCTCCTCTGCTCTTCTCTTCCCCACCTGCATGCCTGTGCTTGCCCTCTCTCTCTCTCACAAATAAAAAATAAAATATATTTAAAAACAAAATAAAAACCTTTAAGAAAGAATATCAGACAACCAAGAAACAGAACTATTTGAATAAGTTTTTGTACATGCATGCAATGAAATATCATAGAGATTAAAAAGAATGAGAGGCATAGCAGCTTTCTATATAATGGCCCCAAACTAGAAGCAGCCCGGGCATTGGTCAACAAGAGAATGAGCAAGTGAAAGTGGCATATTCATAAAATGGACCACTGTTCACAAAAAAATCAAGATGGGAGAGGTGTACTGACGACTGTAAAAATCTGGATGAATTTCAAAAACTTGCTGCATGAAAGAAACAGCACGAGAATACACTGGGAGTGTGATTCCGCATGTGTGTTCGTGCACGTGCTCTCCAGAGTGGGCAACAGCAGCCCACGGCAGCAAAGGTGAGAGCGGAGGTTGTCTCTGGGATTGACCGGGTTGCATGGGGGTCTCTGCCTTTGCCAGCACTTGTCAAACGATACGGTCAAGGTTAGTGGGTTGGATTGTACGTATGTTTTACCCAAATATCGAACACTAGCTAATGACACGGATACAAAGTACTCAGAGGGAAATGCACTGATGTCTGCACCTTACTTTGAAGTACATTAAAAAATAAAATAGGATGGAATGACGGCCAGTTGGAGGTATGGAGAGATAGAAAATCAAGGTCCACCCCCAGAAGGTCAAGGGTAGGCCCAGGTAGTGGCTGCAGGACTGTTGTCTACAGAATTCTTGCCACTTCTCTCTGGGTTAGGATGTGCAGCCGGCAGTACGAAGGCGGGGAGCCTCAGATCTGTACCAGAGGGCCCAAGGGATTTCTACAGAAGACGAGCAGGCTGCGGCAGAAGTGTGCCTAACGAGCTTCTGTTTTAAACAATGACAAAAATACATTTCTGTGTATCTATCTAAATAATCATATACTGTATATAATTATTTTTAAAGATTTTATTTATTTATTCATATTCATGAGAGACAGAGAAAGAGAGAGACAGAGAGAGAGAGAGAGAGAGGCAGAGACCCAGGCAGAGGGAGAAGCAGGCTCCATGCAGGGAGCCCGACGCGAGACTCGATCCCAGGCCTCCAGGATCCTGCCCTGGGCCGAAGGCAGGTGCTCACCCGCTGAGCCCCCCGGGCTGCCCTACTGTATATAATTATAAGAGCATGAAGACAGTCATATAAAGAGGCTCGGTTCCTTAGGGACAGAGGTGAAGAATGAGAGCTCAGCCCAGGCTGAGAACAAAAGACAGAGAGGGCCAACGCTGCTGTGCACACAGGTGCCGGGAGGACAGTCACCTGCACACCGTTGTTAATCGGGCCGATGGAACTCCTCATGACTCTGATGAACTTTCTTACTATTTTCCGTACACCTTAAGGAAAAGATCTTTTCTGCACTGATATCCTACTATGTGTGCAATTTAAGGGCTATTTTTACTTTAGAACAGTAAAACCAAACAACAGCAACAACAAAGAGGAGGAGATAGAGACAGAGAGAGAATTCTTTGTTGTGCTTCTCAAGGGCCCCCCCACCCCAAATCATTGCAGCCGGGGACCGCAGGAACCCAGGGCTGCTGGCCAATAGGTGTCCTCCAGCCCCAGGCCAGGATGCCTGGGGCCACTCGGGAGGGAGGACCCACCAGCAGGGTTGGTGCCCTGGGCCTGCCCCCACGGGCCCGTCGCCTTGGAGGGCAGCAGCCTTGGGAGGGCCCCCGCCTGTGCCCGGCTCGCTGCGGCCTCTGCGGCACCTGCTGCCCGGTGGCTGCAAGGGCGGGCCACCTGGGGTGGGGAGGATGCCACACCTGCACCAAGGGAAGCAGCTCGCTACCCCCCACCTGCCAGGGTCCCTCCAGGAGGTGGGGGAGCTGGGTGCCTGCCTAGGTGCCCCCTCGCCCAGGGCCCCAGGCCTGGTGGAAGGCCGGACAGTGGCCTGGGGCAGCCAGGGAAGCTTCCAGCCCCGCGATCCTCCCGAGCCCACAGCAGTGGCCGCCGGCCTTCGTCACAGGGGGGAGACTCGCGGGGGCCCAGCATCTGCCTGTCCCCCAAAAACAGGGGCCGCAGAAATGCCGCCTGCATCTTGAGTTGGAGACTGCCCCGCCCTCATTCTTCCTGCCTGTGGTGGGTCCCTAACCCTCCTAGCACATTCCAGGAGGTCTGGAAGAGGTGAGGGACGTGGCCGCCGAGGGGCAAAGTGCAAGCAGGCAGGGTTCTCACTGGGTGCCCTCGCGTCCCACTGTCTGCCTGGCAACAAGTACCTCGGGTGGATGGGGGTGCAGGCGACTTCACGAGTCTCTGCCCGCCAAGTCCCCTGCCTGGGGACACCCTGACATACCTGTCGCAGTGACCAATGGCCTCGAGATGGCTTTGCTTTGGCATTGCTCTATAACCAGCCTCCCAGCGCGAGCAGCCCCCGCTCTGGTTGAACCAGCTCCGCATTTAAAACAAGTCTCTCAAGTGGCACTTGCAAAATAGAAGTGACACCTGACTGCCTACACGGGTGAAGATGCTCGCTGGGCCGTGCAACGCGGCACAAGGTCAAGAGCCCGGCCTCAGGAGGGAGATTGCCAGACCCTGCTACCTGCTACCCGTTCAAGCTCGGCCAAGTGACCGCCCAAGCCTCAGCCACCAAACGGAGGTGACGGACAGAGCTGGCCCCGCGGTAGGGGAGAGGCTCCGGGGAGAGCATACACAAAGGGCCTCCTATAACATGGTGACGACCAACCAGCGGTAGCACTTTCACTACCATTTACTATTGTACGCGTATTTTTAAAAACATTTTTGTCATTTTTCTACTATATAAACTGACTACCAATGCTTTCACCCTCGCTTCATTCATTGCTGCCAGAATGATGGTGCTGTTGGAAGCACTTTGGGCCCATTACAAGGGATGTTTTCAGGTATGATAGAAAAATAATAAAAAATAAATGAATATAACACACACCTACTCACTCACCCATGGGTTTTCCACTGAAAATATAATTTCCTAACAAGAAATGGCATATATAACAACTTAGCTTGTGTTTTTGTAAGGGAGGGGGGGTTGCAACTTAGTTTTTAACTATACCCGTTAAAGGCAAGAATTTTAAAAAAATAAAAATGAAAAAATCTTTCTAAGCATGAATTGCAGAGCCTTGTCACTAATTAACTATTCTTCTTATCCAAACATGTGCTTGCCTTTGAACCTGCACCGTTATCTGGCCCTGCGTGCTGAAGACCTGACCCTGTCTGTCCTCGCTTCCATCGCAGCTGTGTGGAATGTTCAGTCCCAGCAGGGGCCTACATCTTACTCCATTTGGTATCTCCAAAGCCAATGACACAGTAAATGTTTGCAAAATTTAAGCTAAAATCCCCTTGTTATCCTCCTGATTTCTTCTCCCCCAGCCATCTGGAACCCTAAGCCTCTGAAACACTCTCCTCACTATAATAACATCCCTCTGTGAGTTCTTCACGCTTAAGGGGCTGACTTCACCATCTGCCTTCAAAAGGAACTAGAACTTTTTTCTTAAAGCATTGAAAAATCTCCACTACATAAAGTTCCCAGATAGGATGTTTGAAACAAGGATAGTGCCAGAGCCTACAAAGCAGGGCAAGGCAGCCTTGAAAGGGCCAGGACTTGGAGAAAGTTCATCCCAGGGGGTTGAGGAGGGGTTCCCAGGGAGAGGCTCATACCTGCCCCGTAGGCAGGTTTGGGGGCTGACTTTCACTGATACAATTTTCACACCTATGAGAACAACTGGTGAGAGTAAACCTCAGACCAAAACTACTGAGTCCAAGGAAGATTCTAAAGACGGACTCAGATACAAGGGCCAAGACCCACTCCCATCATTCGAACTGAGATACGTGGGGACCAAGGAATAGGTTCTCTTATCAGAACTGGTATAAAGTCACATCTGCCCACCTCAAGTGTGACTTGGCCTGGAGTAACAGGCTGTTGACCTCAGTTTATATTAAGTCAAAAATCCTAAACATACCCTTTACATCTAATGAAAACCTACCCAACCATTGGTGCATGATATAGTGCAGAGAAAAATAATGATTTTCACTGAAAAGATTTATGATGTGCAAGTATACATCGTGCCGGGCAATTTGTAAGTCACTTTATTTAATCTCTGCAAACACTCAGAGGAAATATTATTATCCAAATAAAGAACTAGAATGTGGTAGAGCTGAGATTCAAACTCAGCTTCTAAATAAATAAATAAATAAATAAATAAATAAATAAATAAAATCTTAAAAAAAAAAAAAAAGCTCAGCTTCTGTCCGATTCCAGTATCCATGTGCTTTCTATTACATAATATAATTCTCAACTCAAGTACTCCTGTGCATGGTGTCCTTGTCATTTTCCTTATATTTAACCTCCAGCAGGGTGGGATTGTATCCTAAGCCGAACAGCACTGCTTGCAGTTCCCAGCCTAGTTTTTAATATAAAGTTGGTTTAGTAAATATATTTCAATTAATGTATGAGGCATTGGCCATCAGTTTTCAGGAAAGCAATTTCAATGGAAAGCATGACCTCACGGTACCCAATCCTCCTTCCTTTAGTGTGAACTCACAAGTGGAGGAGTTTGCTCCATCTAAGAAATGCAATGTTGCACAAATACAGAAACTGCCATCCAAACCAATCCTCTGCTTCAGATGCCGTGTGTGCAGGGTCACACATCTCACTGACTATCCAGCAGCCGCAGGGTAGTTCTGCCTGGAGGCTGACTTCAGCACGGACAGCAGCCTGAAGTAACCGCTTATTGGGAAGCTGGTAGCTGGTTACCTGCCACAGGGACCTGGGTGGGGCCCGAGAGGTCGGGTACAGACGTCCTACCCACTTCAACCAGAGTGGTCTGTCCCCAGCTAAAAGTCAGCATGTATCGTGGTCTAGCAATGTGCCAGGCACTGTGTCCAGGGCTTTGCCCACTTACAACAGTGCTATGTGTAGGTACAATTACTCCCACTTTAAAAATGAGAAAACTGAAAAAATAAAAAATAAATAAAAATGAGAAAACTGGACCTTAGAGAATTTTTGAAATGTGCTTCTCAAAACAAGTGTAGTGGCACACCTGGGCTCTGAGCCCATGGGGACTATCTCCACTCTGTATAGCATGTGGTATAGCATGTGTAAATAAGATGTCTTTAAATTCCACCAGGCAAAGGGCTTTCTTTGGTGCCACTTAATTTCTTGTTATGTTAAATCCTCTAACCAGAAGCTACAGATAAGGGCCATCCATGTGATTTTTCCAACTAATCCCTTAAAAAAATAAATGTGGGCAGACGATGCATGTGAAATGTTATAACATTAGCTACAGAACACTTAATTATTTGGAAAGACATTAATAACATATTTTAGAATGAAATAGCATATATTTTTAACACTCTTATGGAGTTTATGGAACAGTGTTGGGAATATGACATTTTTATGGAGAAGTGTTGGAGTAGTGGTTCTTAATGGGGAAAGGGAAGAAAATTTTGTTCCTCCTTCCCAGAAGGACAGGCACTTGGCAATGTCTAGGGAGAGTTTTGGCTGTCACCACTGAGGAAGGGGATGCTACTGGCATCTAGTGGATGGTGGCCACGGATACTGCTAAGCATCCTGCAATGCACAGGACAGCTCCCCATAACAAGTGATTATCCAGTCCAAAACGTCAATAGTGCCAAGGTTGAGAAACCCTAAGAGAGAGAGACAGAGATGTAGGTGGGTCAGTCCATAGGTAAGTAATTAAGTAGGTAGGTAGGTAGGTGGATGGATGGATGGATGGATGGATGGATGAGTAGATGCATAGATGGTTAGATAAGACTGTGCCCTAGAAGTTACCTTTGAATCAAAAGACTGACTCACAGTGTCATAATTATCCTTCCAGTTTTGGTATGACCTTGTGCTGTGGCTCCTAGTCCAAGCATTCAAATTTAATATGTCTTCCTAAGCATGTAATAATGTTATCAGTCATGTTTAAAAATAACTTACCAGTCATATTAAGGGGTAATGTGGAGCCTCATACAATTGGCGAGTACTTATCATCATCCAACATGTAGTTGTGTGAGAAGAGAGAGAAAAGAAAATATAAAAGGTTATTTCAAGATTCTGAAACTATTTAATTAGAAAAGTAATGACTCCATTCATGGAGATAAAGGAGTTGGGGAAAAAAGACCAATTGTGTTATTGTGGTGTTGGACACGTTGAGTTTGAGATGATCGTGATATGTCCAAGCAAAGATTCTTAGAAAACAATTCAGAACATGGGGCTGGAAACAGAATAGTTCTAAGATGAGAAGCTCAGGTTTAAAGTAATAGCTGAAGTCATGAGACAAGAAAATTATTTACTGGGAGCAAGAAAGTGGCAATACGGATAGGAAATGTGGCTTTGGAGAGCATCCCCAGGGAAGAGCCAAGAGGAGAGGAACTCACTAGGAGTTAGCTTTAATGTCACAAAGACTTAGGGAGGAGAGCATTTAAAGAACAGGGTGTGGTCGTCAGTAATAAATGCTACAAGGAGTTCAAGAGAAAAAAGGTGGAGGAAAGATCAGATATTTTGAAAACTGACCAGTAGCCTTTAGAAGAGCAATAGATGCAGATAATTAAGGAACAGGTAATTTTAAAAATGGAGACATTCTAGGTGACCAATTGTTTAAGAAGTGGGACAGTGAAAGGAAGCCAATTCAGGTGATGTGGAGACATGGGCTGAGCAAAACACATTTTTCCCTAAAATGACAGGTATTTAAATATGTTCTTTAGAAAGGTGAGGGAGGGAGTAGTCTATAAAAAGTGATCTCAATTTAATCAATTGCTCTTCTTCTATGAATAGAAGGAAAAAGGAAAGACTGATTCTAATATTTGAAATGTTAAAGTAACAAGGAAAATTTTACCTTACCAAATATACATTAGCCAAGAAGGATCAAATACTTAAATTTATTTCCTAATCTGCCTGAAACAATCAAAATCTTTTGGGTCTACTTCCAATTAAAAAAAAAAAGTGCTGCAAAGATAACTGGACCAAAGAAAGCTATCTCAGCGTGTATTATATTAACATCTGTAAAAGTTGTTCCTATTTTCCTATTCAGATTAGATTTCACAGCTTCCAGGAGAAACTTACGCAAGATGTTTGGCACAAGCTTGCAAATCAATGCTTATATGTTAAAAGCAAGAGTAATGTATTAGCTTAGTAAATTTGCTTTAATGCCAAGGGGGAAATGGTAGCGCTCACCTGGAATGGTTCCAGTGAGTGATAATCTATATAAAACAAAAGTGATGCAATTTGGAGCTATAATGACTATTGGTGATAAGAATAGCAGAGTAACGTGTTTGCTGCTTGGCAAGACGTGGCCCTGAGTTCAATTACATAAACATCCTTTGTAAAACTTGTTACGGAGTCAGGAAACCCAAATACAACTACCGTAATTGCAAAGAATTTTCCACATTCTTAACAAAATCCAGAAATCTGTGTCAAAGATAGTCATCGTCCACATTTACTCTGTCAATTTGAAATAAATCTGTATCTGTCCATTTTTTCATACCCACATTATTCCCAAAAGGATATAATGTTTTATTTCCTTTATAAGTATATAGCTAGCTTAAAATTCACAGTATAATATATGACTAAAACATGAGGATACATAGCACAGGGAAAGAATATTTAAATTTTCAAAAATAAAAAATAAAAATAAATAAATTTTCAAAGGCATAACTTCTTTGGGGAGAAAAAAACATGTATAGAAGATAGGACCCATGTTTGAGAACAAGACGAGGACTTAGAGATATATAGTTCAAACTCCACCTCCACCAATTTATACAAGATTAGCAAACTGAGGCCAACATCAGTGAATTGCCTAAAGCACTCCTCTAACTCTGATTTAAAAAGAACCGGAACCTAATTCATAGTTATTTTATCTTCAGTATAATTTTATCTCCATTCCTGGAAGTAATCCCTATGGGTGGCATATGCTTTTGTTAATAATAATAATATAAAAAATAAAAATGCATACATACATACAACAGTGATAAGAAGTCTTGTTGCTTGCCCCAGTCATTTTGGGAAAAATAGTGCTAATTTTCAACAACTCTCAGTTTTTTCTCTCGTGAGCTCATCAGAGTAAGAACAAGCTCATTTCCCTCTTTCAACCCCACTTACAGAGATAGAGATTAGACTTGATTCCTAAATGCTCTGCTAGAGGGTGGGCTGAAGATGAGGGCAGGCAGTGAATTCCCTTCCCAACCTCTGGCCTACGAAGGGTGGTGCTAATTGGTGAGAATACAGGATGATGGGGCTTGATTTGGTTGAAATCCCAAGCACAATGATCATCACACAGAACTTTAAGGAATCAGGCCAGCAGTGGGATTGACCACAGGGGTCAACGTAGGCTCAGCGAGGATAGGTCTCGGTTTTACTTAGTCTGGAAACTGAACCTAGATTTCAGGCCGCTCAGGGTAAGAGCGCACCACAACAGTTTCAAGGCAAGGAGAGCAGCATCACTTTGTCACAGAGCTGTCACACTTTAAAGAGGCTTGACAGTTTCCCGGTTTGCGGCGGGAGCACCATCCGAGAGCACGTGCTTCGCACCAAGCAACACCACCAGGATCAGTTACACAGCAAACCCTGACGTGAGCCCCAGCCAGACCCAAAAGCATCAAACCTCTGCTCTCACTCTATCAGATGACATCACCGTTGAATGATCCCCTAAGACTACAAGACACTTCATTTCCTTTCACACAGGTTTCTACTCTTTGGGGTTTGGATATCAAATGACAGCGGCTTCCAACATATCAAATGACTGACTTTCTATTTTTTTTTCAACCACGTAATGAAAAGATAAGTGATATTCTCCACCATATTCAAATTGTCTTATCACTTTAGGGAAATTATAAGGCCTTTCATTAAAGTGACTACCAATGAGTGCTCTAAGATTGGCCTCTACCATGTGATCACATGATGCTGGGTGTATGGCAACTCTGCATGCAGAAAAGAGTCCTTAAAAAAAAGAACAAAAGGAAGCCTACAAAATGTGCAAATTACACTGGACTTAAACTTTTAGACCCCTAGCATTTATTAATATAGAAATAAATTATTTTTTCCATCTGACTTGCCATATCAATCAATTTGTTGTCCTTAAGATGGATCAATTATCAATAAAGAAAGGACAGCATAGAAAAGGAAAGAGGGAGGAATATCAAATACAGTTGATGTAAAAACTGCTTCTTGTGTTCAAGAAAATGCATTAACTTGAACTAGACCAGTCCCATCAGTGGTCTATTGATAAATCTATTCAAGGAGGATGTTTAATGAATGGAGAAGAGTTATAATCACTTTATAAATTACTGTGGATCAAATGCTTATCTCCAAAGCAGCATTTGTCAAACTGTGCCCCAAAGGAAACTAGAGCTATGTGTAGGTGTTCCGAGGGAAACAAAGCTTCCGTCATCGGAGAGCACATTCTGTACACTTCTAGGTTTCTCAGACTAAAACTCCTAATGCGTGTCAGGTTAGGATGTGTCACTGGATGCCAGTGACACATTATTCTGAAGTCTCTAAAACAGCCCATTCTATAAGTAGTTTGAAGAGTTCACTTGTGATTTGTTTTCAGTAATGGTTTGCTTGGTAAAGTCTTTCCTCAAAGATAATCTCAAAGCAGATTTCTGCTCGAGTGTGTGTTAAACATCAAAAAGTCAGAGTTAGCAAGGTGTGTGAGCCAAGGAGGGTTTAAGGACCTAGGTATGCTACTACAGAAACGGTAAGGAAAGCCTGTATTGGCATACTTATCTGAACACACCTAACAAACCTTTTTTGCTTCTACCCCTCCTCACGCCCCCCAAAACACAGCAAAACATCCACACTTGGCCACTGGTAAGACCGTGAACTTCCTGAAGCTTGACTTAGTGCTCTATCCTCTTCTGCTCCCTCATTTTCTACCCCTTAAGACATCTCCTTCTTTCACTTGAAACATATAGCCAGCCCCTGTTTGCTCATTATCCCTTGTCAAAAATCTGCTTTTGAGGGCATCCCAGGTGGCTCAGCGGTTTAGCGCCTCCTTCAGCCAAGGGTGTGATCCTCGAGTCCTGGGATCGAGTCTCACGTCGGGCTCCCTGCATGGAGCCTGCTTCTCCGTCTGCCTGTGTCTCTGCCTCTCTCTCTCTCTCTCTCTGTGTCTCTCATGAATAAATACATAAAATCTTAAAAAAATAAAATCTTCTAAAAAACTTTTTAAAATATCTGCTTTTGAAAAGAATCTAACGTGGAAATCTCATCATGACCCAATTATCCAATAAAACCGTAAATATCTCTAGTAAAGATATTCCCACTTTAATAGGAGCAAATAAGTCAATCTCTAGTTAAAGAACACAGAAATCCTAAACTAAAAGGGACATTAGAGTTGAAGCTAATGGCTAAGACCACACTGGGAAGTAGAAATAGCATCAAACAAGCCTCATCAAAGTGTCTAACTTAACACTAACCCTAAAATATTCCATGACAGTGTTACTTACAAAACTGTGGAAACTGAAATCCTGTGCTAAGTTTTTCTCTAGTACATATGAGAGGAGAGAACAGAAGTTCCAGACCTCATAGCCATCCAACAAGCATTCACTCTGTTCCTAACACTGCTCTGGACACCAGGGATATATTGTGAATAGAAGAGGTACAGTCCCTGCCCTGTGGACCTGATATTCTACTGGTAAATACAGCATAGTGAGCAAACATAAAAAAATACATATAAAATGTAACGTCAGATGGAGATCAAGGCTATGCAGAAAATAAAGCAGGTAAAGGGAGTGGGAGAGGGATACTTATTTGTTTTGGTTTGTTTTTTTTTTTGTTTTTGTTTTTGTTTTTGTTTCCTGGGGATTTTTTTGTGTGTGTTTGAAGGATATTCTTTTAGATGCAGTAGTCAGCAAGGTCTCCCTGAGAAGGTGACATTTGGTCAAGTTCCAGATTATACAAAGAAGCACATGGAAAGTCCCAGGAAAAAAGTCTCCCAGACAAAGAGAACAGTGAGAGTAAAGGAAGAAGGCCAGAACCAGCTGGGTCAGCTCCAAAAAGGGCAAGTGTCCGGCAGAGAGGGCAGGATCTGAGCCTGCAGGGTTCGTGGGTCATGACAGGTAACATAGACTTGATACTGAAGATGATGGGAACCCTTGAAGGGGTTTGGTCAGAACAGTGATCTGATTTTAATGTGCATTTTTTAAAGGTCACCCTGATGGCAGCATGAAGAAATCAGACTGAGAGACAGTTTGGGAGTAGAGAGAAACAGCAAGATCAGTCAGTGGACCATTGCGGGAGACAGGAGGGAGCTGATGTCAGCCCAGATCCAGGAGCAGTGGAGAGGGAGAGAGAAGAGGCTCAATTTCAGAGATGCTTCCAAGGTAGGAGATGATGGGGTTTGGCCTACATTAGACATGGAGGGTGAGGAAAATAAAGGCATCAAGGATTAATCTTGCATTAGAACAATCGGTGCTAATCTTTGAGATGGAGAAGAACGGGACAGAGGCTAGGGTAGGGTGGCAGGAGTGGCATTCTAATGTCAGTGTTTTAAAATTTGAGGGACCTCATACAATGTGCATGTGGAGAAATTATGTAGACGGTGTGGTTACAAGTCTAGGACTAGGGAGAAAGAACAATGTGAGAAGTGGCGGAGGGTGTTTGAGTCCATCAAGGGCAGTTCGGGTTATGTGAGAGCTCCCGGGGAAGAGGAAGGTGGCGTAGAGAAGAAATGCTAGGCCTACATCTTGGATATGCTAGCATTTATACAGAGGGAAGAGAAGGGCTGCCAGCCAAGGAGATGGACAGGAAGCTATCCATGGGAGAAGAAAAGAAAGAAAAGAAAGAAAAGAAAAGAAAAGAAAAGAAAAGAAAAGAAAAGAAAAGAAAAGAAAAGAAAAGAGAAAAATAAAAGTAAAGAAAAGAGAAAAAGAAAAGAAAAGAAAAAAGAAAAAGAAAAGAGAAGAGAAAAAAGAGAAAAGAAAAGAGAAGAGAAAAGAAAAAAGAGAAAAGAAAAGAGAAAAGAAAAGAGAAAAAGAAAAGAGAAGAGGGATCCCTGGGTGGCGCAGCGGTTTGGCGCCTGCCTTTGGCCCAGGGCGTGATCCTGGAGACCCGGGATCGAGTCCCACGTCGGGCTCCCGGTGCATGGAGCCTGCTTCTCCCTCTGCCTGGGTCTCTGCCTCTCTCTCTCTCTCTCCCTCTGTGACTATCATAAATAAAAAAAAAAAAGAAAGAAAGTGCTGTGGAGGTAAAATCCCAGGTGCGCTCCACAACTGGGTGATAACCCAAGACGGTATCTTCCCATCTCCTGTCAACAGCTCCTGATCTGTTGAGACGAACCGCCCCTTTCCCTAACACCTTGATACATGGGGTGAACCATCGGCACACCCGACTTACAGAAACTGCTTACTTAGCCTTGCTAGAAACTTAGAACAAGTCAATATAAACATCTACATTTTGATTGAGAAGGTTTCTATGGAGGGCACTGGGGGGGCTCAATTGATCAAGCGCCTGCCTTCAGCTCAGGTCATGATCCCGGGGTCTGGGATCGAGTCCCACATTGGGCTCCTTGCATGGAGCCTGCTTCTCCCTCTGCCTGGGTCTCTGCCTCTCTCTGGTCTCTCATGAATAAATAAATACAATCTCAAAATGAATGAATGAATAAATAAATAAATAAATAAATAAATAAATAAATAAATAAATAAAATCAGAAAGAGAGAGAGAGGGAAATAAAAGGTTTTGATCGTCAGATGGCACCCTTAGAAACAGGGTAGAAGGAATAGCACAAAAGGTCCCCCATGCAGCTGCCGATGTTGCTCGGACGTGAGACACCTCTTAGGGACATTAGGAAAGGTTCACATATTATTTTGAAAGTGCTAAATTATCAATTAATTTGACCTTCAAGAGAGTCTCCGCTATATTTTAATTTAGGAACTACCTGAAAACATGGACACTGGGGGGACTTTTTTTTTTTCCTCTCTCACACAATTTTTGGAATAAGCAAAAAATGTACTAGGGCACCTACCTGGCCCAGTCAATAGAACATGCAGTTTTTGATCACAGGGTCATGGGTTCAAGCTCCAAGTTGGGTGTGGAGCTTACTTTAAAAAAAAAAAAAAAAAAGATGAACTATGTCTCCAGGGATGGATCATATGTGGTGTATGGCATCCTGTCTATGCATCGCCATCTCCCCACCCAGTCCCCCCCCCCCGAAAAAAACCTCTTAGTTGTTTCATTTGTCCCAGATTCTCAACAGGGAGCAATTTATCTCTCGGGGAGGCCCTAACTAAGGTGACATCTGGGAGGGTCCAGAGACATTTTTGCTTATCACAAGTCGGAGGCAGGTGTTATGACTCTTTCCAGCCTAGTAGGTAGAGAGCAGGGATGCTGCTAAGTATCCTGCAGTGTGCAGGGCGCTGCCCGCGGCAGGATTACCAGGCCCCAGAGGCAATAAAGCTGAGGCTGAGAACCCCTGGTCCTTTGAATGTATGGTTCATAGGACCATACATGAACCCCGCCACGAACCCCCCCAAAGCCTGAGGGCTGCTTTAAGCTGCATACTGCGGTATCTACACTAGGAGAGCTAATCTTCCCAAACGCGGCACCGCCGCCCACCCAGGAGGAGGCTGCTGGGCAGCATAGGGTGGAGGCCGAGAAAGCCTCTGGGTGCAGCCCAACCGAGCGCCAGGTCCTAATGCTTGGGCTTCGATCCAAGGCCTGCCTGGACTTGGGCGCTCGCTCCAGCAGACGCATGACACCAACTGACCTTTCTTTTAGGAAAGCTGATTGAAGATGTGAATGAGGAGGAGGTTGAGGTTAGATGGATGCTGCTTTGTGACCGTATGAAACTCCACAAAATGCTTTAAATTCTGAAAGGGGGAAAATAATAAATAAATAAATAAATAAATAAATAAATAAATAAATAGTTCTGAAAGGGACACATTAAGCTTCTTCAGGACCAAAAAAGTGATATTAAGTTTTAAATAAAAGGCAGTAATTACGTACACTGGTGACTTGTTTCTGCACATTGGTAATAATATCTAAGGTCTTGTCTGAACACTGGATCCTAAAAGTTTTAATTAAAATATTTTTTATGATTACAGAAGTGGTCAGAGAGGGAGACAGAACATGAGAGACTCCTAACTCTGGGAAACGAACTAGGGGTGGGGGAAGGGAAGGTGGGCGGGGGGCGGGGGTGACAGGGTGACGGGCACTGAGGGGGGCACTTGACGGGATGAGCACTGGGTGTTATTCTGTATGTTGGCGAGTTGAACACCAATAAAAAATAAATTTATAAAAACAAAACAAAACAAAACAAAAAGCAAACTAACTATAAATGAGCATGTAAGGGTCTTTTTCCTAGAAAAAAAAATTAAAAAGCAAAACAAATCAAAATGGAAAGTTTCTTCGTACCCACTCTGAGGTTCAAATGAAAACACCCGAGGAAAAAAAGTGTTAGCACAGCATCTGGAATGTAGTGGACACTCAGTAAATGTGAACCATCATTACCCTTACTATCAGTTCCTAAAGCCATGTGACCTTGACACCCACGGTCCACCCTAAAAGCCGAGCCAATTACTTTCCCAGGCACGTAAAGGAATATTTCTCTACTTGTCACCTGGAGAAGAAGGAGCCCTCACAGAAGCTGACAAAGCGCTCAAGGTTCAAAACAACTGTGTGCGTGCGGATGTCTCCCTCCCTGACTCCTTCCTTCTCTCCCTCTCTCCCTCCTCCCCCCTCCCTCCTCTCCCTCTGCCCCTCCATCTCTCTCTCCCCCCATCTTCTCTCCCTCTCCCAATCTCTCCTCCTCTTTCCCCCTCTCCCTGTCCCCATCTCTCTATCTGCCTTTGTCTCCCCTTTGTCTCTCTGTCTCTGTCTCTGGATGACCATTCTCTTACCTTGAGGACAGGACTCCCCGGTCTTTGGTGCTGTGCCCTCTGGACTCACCTCTGCTCACCTTGCAGCAGCCTTGCCCACACTATCTGAGGAAGGCCCCAGGCCACGTCTGCTAGTGTGCGACGCCAGCTCCGCGCGGCTTGCCCGGGGCACACCTGAGCACCATCACGCGTGAGGCCGGGCTGAGCCAGGGGGGACCAGGGCCGTCAAGACCTGGAGGGACCAGGAGGAGAGGCGGGATGGCGGATGCTCGCGGGGGAAGCAGCCTCATGCCCGGGCGCCTCTCTAACTGGATGCTGCCCATCATACTCCACTGTTACTCAGAAGCACCGTCTTCTCACCCACACATGTCTCCCCCTTTACTTTCCCATTTCCCCTTGCCTTTCCAGGCTCCAGGCCACGAACCTTACGGCTTTCTTCGACTCCTGCCTCTCCAAGTCTGGCTAATCCTTCCTTCGAGCGTCCTCCGTCTCTGTCCCTCCCCCTCCATCCAGTGGCCCCTCCCGAGCCCAGCCCCCCGCCAGACCATTGTCCCCGCAGCCTCCGTCTGGCCCTTCGTCAGCACCTCCTCCCTCTAATCCACTGTAATTCACTCTCAAAGCGACAACACGCATCCCTCTTTCTGCCTTGCATGATGGGGCCCTTAGATATATTTGCACTTCTCTCTGCAAATCTTTGATTCCAGCCAAACTGATCTTCTCGGTTCCCCATCCCTCATGCTTTTTCCCTACCCAGAGAGCCGTCCTCTCTCTCTGCTTGGACCTGAGGCCCAAGCCATTGCCACCTTCTTGGAAGGACTTTCCTCCGATCCGTTGTATCTGTACCTTCTGCTCCCCTGCTTGGACCCTGACCACGTGCTTTCCTGTCCTGATAATTACCTCTGTATGTTTAGGTCTTATTTCACCAGCTACACAGTAAGCCCTGAGACAAGAGAGAAACCGTATTCTGCATTTTGGCCCCTCTGCCCCTAATACGCACAGAAGGAGCGTATTAATGTTGTTGATGAGGGACTTTGTGTTCCTACTGGTCAACCACGGTCTCCCATGTGTACATGTGACTTTCTGAGATTCCTGCTCACTCTGGGGAAGTGATTCACGCAATAGGGGGACCCTGGCTCATTGACTTTTTCTATTCATAATCTCTGTAAAGACTAGAATGTCTAGTTCTCAAACTTGCTAGAAAAATAAGCCACACCTGATCCAACAAATAGCAGCAACCAGGAGCTTATAGACTGTAAGGTACTATGTTCTAAGCTTGTTTTAGAATCATCATGAGACTTAGTGAAGAATTATCATAGGTTTTTGTACCTTTTAATACTTTTCCATCATAATAAATGAAAAAAAAATATATATATATATATTCAAAACAAACAAACAAAAAATGGAATCAGCCCTATAAATACAAAGAAGAAACTGATGGTTGACAAAGCAGAGGAGGCCTGAGGATTAGGCAAAGTGGATGAAAGGGAGTGGGAGACACAGGCTTCCAGTTATGGAATGAACGAGGCATGGGACTTAAAAGCACAGCACGGAGAATAGAGTCACCGGCATTGTGAGAGCATCGTGTGGTGACAGAGGGTGGCTGTACTTGCGGTGAATATAGCATAATGTAGAGAGAGGCTGAATCACTATATTGCACACCTGAAACTAATATAACTCCAACTATATTTAACTTATGTTTTAATAAAATAAAATAAATACAATATGCATCCTTTTTTTTCCCTATAAGAATCTGATTCAGGGACACCTGGGTGGCTCAGCGGTTGAGCATCTGCCTTCGGCTCAGGGCAAGATCCCTGATTCCCAGGTTCGAGTCCTGCATCAGTCTCCTTGCATGGAGCCTGCTTCTCCCTCTGCCTGTGTCCCTGCTTCTCTCTGTGTCTCTCATGAATTAATTAAAAAAATTTTTTTTTAAGAATCTGATTCAACTACCATGAGTACAATATTCTAAGCATGTTTTGCATTCATCATATCACTTTGTGATCAGATGTCTTCACAGTTTTAGCATAACTGAGATGACTGTGTTTTACTTATTTGTATCTGCAGATACAAATAAAAGCAAACCAAAAGCAAAGTTTGCTTTTGAAGCCAAAGCAAAGTTACAATACGAACTATGTAGATCAGCTAATAGGATCAACTGGGCTCCATTTAATTAGGTAACTAACAAATATTTGTTGAATATACTTTTAGAAACATTAAACTTTCCCACAGCCTCACAAGGATGGTAATAGCCATATTTAGTATCAGAAAATTGAGTGTAATAAGAAATACCTTGCGTGTGATTACACAGCCAATAAATGCAGCAGGATTAGAACCCTGTTCTATCAACTCCTAACTCTAGGAAATGAACAAGGGGTGGTGGAAGGGGAGGTGGAAGGGGGGTGGGGGTGACTGGGTGATGGGCACTGAGGGGGGCACTTGACGGGACGAGCACTGGGTGTTATTCTGTATGTTGGCAAATTGAACTCCAATAAAAATAAATAAATAAATAAATAAATAAATAAATAAATAAAGGATTAGAACAAAAGAAATAAAAATAAAAAGGTGGTAATAAAAAAAAAAAGAACCTTGTTCTATCTATCTCCAAGTCTTGCTCTTGACTGCCTTCCAATAGACAACCAAAAGAGAAGACCCAGATTCCCAGACTCAAATCCAGTGGAAAGAGCTGGAGTGTGTCACTGCGCAGAGCAAGCACAACACAAATATGTGAACATACAGACCCTGAGTGGGAGGCTTCTCCTCTGAAGAGTTTGTGCTTATCATGCAGCAGGTGGGTTCTGTTACTTTACTAAGGGGAGTTGAAACCATAGTGGAAGCCAGTTAGGGCAGCGATTTGTGCAAAGGTGTTCTCCACCTCACCCTCCAAGGAAATGCTTCTGCAGGAGCAAACAAAATTCAAACCTGTCTCTTGAGGTCTTCTGGTCTATCCTCCCACCCTACCTGCCACATGCAATCTGCAATTTACAAATAAATTTAAAACATATAATAAAAGTACTATGAACAACGCTGGAAGTAACCACATCCATTCTGCACTACACCCCCAAATCCCAGCATGGTACATTTTCCAAATGAGAAAGAAGCCACAAAAAAAAAAAAAAAAAAAGAAAGAGAGAAAGAAGCCACATATCAGGACAACCAACATAAATGCTACAGCTTGGGACGCCTGGGTGGCTCGGCGGTTGAGCGTCTGCCTTCGGCTCAGGGCATGATCCTGGGATCCGGGATCGGGTCCCACATTGGGCTCCTAGCAGGAAGCCCGCTTCTCCCTCTGCCTGTGTCTCTGCCTCTCTCTCTCCGTCTCTCATGAATAAATAAATAAAATCTTTAAAAATAAGTAGATAGCTATAACTTTTACAACTATAACCTACACATAAGTAACTTTAACCTACACATAAGTAACTTTCAAAAGGTAGCAATTGTTTTAAGTAAAGTCCTTAGGAATATATATATATATGTGTGTGTGTGTGTGTGTGTGTGTGTATCATATCCCTTGTAAAAATTCTCATTATTTTCAAAGCAGACGTTTCATGTAAGGAAATAGCAGATGTTGAGCTTGAAGGTGGACTCTTCATTGGGAAAGTCTGAATTCAAGTAGAAGAAAGCTATTACCCTAATGTGAATGATTCACTTATTAAGAAGCAGGAAGCTTGTTCTTAAGAGGGGAACATCTATTCATTGCTCACCGACTTAATGATATTCATGGTATTATTCCTTGTAGTTCTACAATTAACCTTTAGTCATGCCATTTTTTCTTACATAAGAATTACCTAGATTGTATATAAAACTTGTGTATATATGCATGGCCTTTGATCTGGAGCACCCATCCACACAGGACTAATAACATATGATTGTGAAATTCTAAGGAAGGCTGGAATTCTCTGTGATGTTGGAGACATAAAAATCATTACATTTTGTTGTTATTCTGAGCGGTAGTGCTTTCAGTTTAATTATTGGTGGTAAATCTCTTAGCTGAGTGATTCTTTTAAGGATGACTGTTATATTAAGACAAATGGATCTATTCCTAGGCCTAGTAAGTACAGTGTGTAAAAGGTCTAAACATTTGATCAAATTGTATGGTTAATCCTCTAATTGCCCACTGAGAAACTGTTTCAGGAATAATTATAGTACCTGGTCCTATTCATATGCATTGCTAATCCTTTTAAAAATCTTATGAAGCTATTTGGCTCAACAATACCCTGAGGCTGAAGTTGCTACGGGTTTGACAGACATTTGCTGTAAATCACTACTCTGGATACACACACATACACACACAGATATATCTGCTCTCAAAGCGCCCAGTGCACTTTAAGTAAGTGTAAACTCCTGAATTTTTGTGCTGATCACATCATATATGTCACTTTTTTCTCCGAAGGGTGGGAGAACAGTAGTAAAGATTCGCTAGACCGAGGAAAATACACACTCTCCCATGCCTCTTAGCTCGGCCAACTTCTATTAGCTCTAAATTTAGAGGTCATTGCTAAAGACCCAAATTGAAGTCAGGCAGTCTCCCTTCTGCTCGCTGTGTGCTGGGCCTCCTTCCTCCATGCAAGTACCAGCTGCTGGTGTTTTAGGAAAAGAATAAGGCAGGTTGCTATTCTCAAGGGACTAGCAGGTCTAGAACTACAAAATGGTGAGCTCTCTACTGATCTTCAAACAATGAAGGCCAAAGAAAAGGCTGGGCCTAGAGAAATCTGGGAAGGTTTCAGGGGAAGCATGAGCAAAAGCAGGAATAATTTAGGCCACTTTCCAAAGAATCTCCCATGGGCTGCCTATCAGAATAGGCAGCTTACTATGATTATTGTTTTAAACTAAGTACATTTAGCCTTAGGATGAATTAGTAGAGTATGAATTATGAGTCTTTAACACACACAAAAAAAAATAGACTGGTCAACTCTAGTTTAAAAAAAATAAAATATATATATATATATATATATATATATATATATATATATAAAATAACATCTTTTGAACCCCCTTTCCTTAATTTCTCTCTCTCTCCCTTTTTTTTTTTTTTTTTTTGGTTCTTACCATCAACAATCTCCTCTCCTCCAAAGCCCATAGAATCAGATGGGCTTAGAGAAGCCAAGACCCAAATCAAGGACAAGAGGACATTAGAAATGAAGAGCAAGAAGGGGAGCCAGCCACTACCAACAGGGAGCAAAGTCAAGACCTGGTTGTTGGACTTTAATGAGTCCGAGAGTCTGAAAAGTTAGGGTGTCTGTGAGAAAGAAACTATGGTTATATAATACAAGATAGAGGGCATCAGGGAAAAATTATTCTTCTGTTGACATAAGGCAATAAAGGGAAGAAAAGAACTATAATTTTGTACTCTAATATGTACATATTAATTTCAGTCTCATGGGACCATTGATTGTCTCTTGTGGATAATTATCCTAAGCACAATAACTATTAGGTATGACAGTATGTGTCACATTAAATGTCTTAAATTCCATTTTATTAAAATACTAAGCCTTCTCTTTGTTTATTCAATCTTCTGTTGCCCTGTTTACATGCCTATCTGTTCATAACTCTCAAAACGTAGAGATAACATCAGTTCAGCACGACTGGATGATTCCTCCACTTTCCAATATTTTCTTTCTCTCCTTCTCTCTTGCCCCCTCACCACCTCCATCTCCACAAGGAACAGTTTAGGAGAATGACAATATACGTAATGAATAGGACGTGAGGGTGATTTTTAAGATATTTTAAAAGGTATTGAAAACCTAATATTATGTCATGTATAAATATTAAGGAAAGTTGATTAGGAATTATGCAACAGAAGTCTTATCAGAATAAGTGACCACTTTATCATCTCACAACATCAAAAAAAGGTCCACAATATTACAACTCCACTAACTAACTAACTGAGTAATCCTGGAGCAGGAAGAGAAAAAAAAGAAAGTACAGAGAGATCCCCAACTCACCCCTGACTTTGACCCTATAATGTATGTGTGATGGACGCTAATATAATGAAAGTCATCCAATTTTTTTCCCACTTCACAGCTCAAACAACTATTTGACTATCATATTTTTAAATCCAGTGCATTATGCTAGATAAGCACTGAAGGTGAGTCGGGGGAAGGACAGGGGTCCCAGAAGTCTTCAGGAGGCATTTGGGATGGCCACATGGAAGAGGAACTGGCATCACACTGTTCAGTTGTCAACTCCTCACTAGCCACTTCTTTCACTGCAAACAAAAATCAAAAAACAAAACACAACATAACAAACAAACAAAAAAACCAGTGGCCAAAAAGCTCACGTGCAACCATATGAGCACCAAAGCACAGTCATGAATATTCAGAAAGCCCTGGTTTTCATGAAATACCAGGAAGCTGATAACTTTTATTTGGCATCAAACATGAAGTTCCACTCCTCATCATAAGGACCAAATATCACATCACACAGACTAGGATATTACTTGAGAGGTTGCTGCTGAGCTGCCACTACAGTGCTTTCACCAGCGGGTGGGAAGATGGGGTCACATGGCTCCATCTGGGGAGACAGGGGTGGCAGTGGGAAGTTAATGGACTTTGGAGCCTGAAAGCCGGAGCTGATTCTTACCTCTGCTTACCTATAACCTTGTAACCTTGGGCACATTACTCAACCTTAACTTACTCATCTGCAAAATGGGAGTAATCACAGCGTACTGCCTTGGCAAGGTTGTTGTGAGGTTTAACACCTAAAGTGACACATGGTGAATGCCAGTTTCCTCCCTCCCACTTACCTGAGATTCAAGCAAGCGTCTCACTCTCTTAATTTTTCTTGTTTTTAAATGAGAATCAGTAATAACTGCTGCCATGCTCTGCCCATAGGTGCCATGAAAACGGATTATACAACCGTTTCTGTAATTCATAAATGTTTATCTTCTAAGAGCAAGGAATGATATAGAAGCAGGTGATTTTCTCCCTGAACTAACAGAGCCTTATTATTGTACCTATACTTATCCGGTTGTGATAATACAACACTTTTATGGCCATGTGGCTATAAATTAGCTATTTAAAGCTAATGAAATAGAGAAATATTTATTTCTGTAATTAGGCTAAATTACCAAAGCTCTCATTTCTATTGTAGAAACTCACCTGTGATAGCAGCCTCTAAGGTAGTCTCCAAGGACCCCCATCTTGGTCCAGTCCCCTCCTACGCTATAACAGACTTAGTCTGTATAACCAATAGAAAATGGCAAAGGTAATGGTAAAAAGCCCCCCAGTGCCTGCTCTCTATCTTGAATTACTGCTTGGGGAAAAGCTGCTGGCCATCCTGAGGATACACAGGCAACCTTTGCAGATGTCCTCAGGGCAAAGAACTGAGATCCCAGCCAAGAGGCCAAGAGAGCTGCTAACGACCACATGAAGTGGATCCTTCTTCAGCTGAGCATTTAGATGACTACGGCCTTGGCTTGACTGTAGCTGGATGATAGAGCCTGGGCTAGAAGCCCCTAGCTAAGTGCTCCGGGGTTCCTGGCCCACCAAAACTGTGATATAAATGTTTGTTGCCTTAAGTCACTAAGTTTGGGATAATTTGTTACTCAGTGGTAGAGAACTAACACGTTACCTAATCAAAACATACACTCACACACATACATGTGCACACACCATTCATTAAGACATCCTTAGCATACTACTGCAACCTAATAATCATACTGTATTCTGGAGTATTGCCCTGAAATTTCCATACAGAGATACCATGATGTGATGTCTTTTATTTCTTCGGCCAAGAGACTTTAGTTGCTGGTACTCAAGATGTGCTCATCCCACATCAAATTCCAACATACATCAAAGAGTATGATTTAGGTTGAAGATAAGAGACCCTCTTGGTTTCCATGTCTTTATCAAAAGGACAAATATAAATGAAATTATTTGGCCTACTAAATATAAAAGGCCTCGTTAGACTCTTCATAGAAGATGAAAGGAGAATCCAAATTTTACAACCTCTGGAAAATTTGCTAAGCCTGGTAAGGAATAGGTTAATGCTTGGAGCATTGTCTGTTGATTGAAGAGATTCCTCTGAGGCATTTATAGTATAGATTATGATCACAAATAAATCAAAGAGCAAAATGAATGGACAATTTATGCATATATTAATTGTTATGCTTTGAAATATATGGGAGATTTTATAAGAAATTAAAGATATTGACTATTTGGTATTTATGTAAAACACATATATAAATACCTTCATAAAAAATTTAAAAGATTATGCCTCAGATCTGTCATAACCTATTAAATCCTACATCCATCATTTAGTTAATCCCCAAATTCTTTGCCATCATGAGATGAAACACCCTTGATCAACAAAATGATTTGTTTATTTATATAAAATGAATCATGACATAAAACTTTATTTCTGGTTTAGATTATGAAATTCATTAAGTGAGTAATGCTGTAGTGAAATACAATGCTTTGAATACTAGTAGTAATGACATTAACTAAAAATATTGGAGATGAGTAAAGGAAATAAGTAGACAAAAATTAGAATATGTAGGTGTGCCATAACTGATTTAATTTTGAAGACGTGGTCTGCAATCTGATTTACTAAAACTGTTTTCAAACAAGTCTGACATGATTTATTCTGGACTTCAGTCTACTATATAATGAAAATCTCCATTGTAATTCCATTCACGAAGCAGAGCACTGCTTGTGGACCTTTGTTATATATATATATAATATATATATTATATATATATATGTTATATAAATATATATATATTTAGATTATTTTATTCATAAGAGACACAGAGAGAGAGGCAGAGACACAGGCAGAGGGAGAAGCAGGGCCCCTGTGAGGAGCCCAATGCAGGATTCGATCCCAGGACCCCGGGATCACACCCTGAGCCAAAGGCAGATGCTCAACCACTGAGCCACCCAGGCATCCCTGTCTATAGACCTTTAGGAAGGAAAGTAGACTTGAAGAAATGTAGTATTATTCTTTGGACTCAAAAAAAAAAAAAAAAAAAAACAGACCAAATGTCATTAAATCAACCAAGAACAAGATAACTGCTCTTTAAAGAAATTTCTGCACACTACCTCAATTTAATTTAAACCTGAATAGTTAGATATTTCCTGAAATCCCAGCCCCTTTTCAATTGCGACAAATCTACAGACTCCAATGATTAAAAACACTTAGAAATATTTCAAAAGCCAGAAACTCAAACAAATTAAAACAAAAGCCACCATATGATTATTTAAATATATACACCAAAAGGATTCAGCAAATTTTAATAACTCTTAGCAAATTTGTATAGAAGGGAACATCCTCAAATTGATAAAGAGAATCTATAAATAAAACCTAAAGTGAAATATTAAATGCTTTGTTTTGCCCCTAATACAGAAATAAAGCAAAAAGTCTACTTTCACCATTATATTCAAAATTGTACTTAAAGTCTCAACCATTGTAGTCAGATAAGGAAAAGGAATAAAAGCCAAAAAAACTAAAAGGGAATAACCAAAACTCTATTTGCAGATAACACATGATTGTTTATTTTAATAAATCCTATGAAATGTATAATATAGCCACTAAAACTTATGTGAGTATTCATCGAAATCTCAGGATTACAAGATTAATATACAAAATCAATTATATTTTAATACTAGCATAACAACTGGAAAAGAAACCTTTTAAATTTCATTTATGTAGCACAAAAAGACATAATACTGAGGGATAACTTTAACAAATAAAAACCATAAAAATATCACTGAGAAAAAGAAAAATTACATAAAGGAAAATATACCCGCTTCATTCATGGATTTAAAGACTCAATATTATTAAGATGCCAGTTCTCCCTTAATTGAGTACAGAGTCAATGCAATAACCTCAGTAAGATTTTTGTAGAGATTAACAATTATTCTAAAATTTCTACAATTCTAGGTTTGTGGAATAACCTAGAATAACCAAAGCAATCTTGAAAAGGAAGAACAAGGGGCACCTGGGTGGCTCAACGGTTTAGCATCTGCCTTTGGCCTACGGTGTGACCCTGGGGTCCTGAGATCGAGTCCTGCATCGGGTTCCCTGCATGGAGCCTGCTTCTCCCTCTGCCTGTGTCTCTGCCTTTCTTTCTCTGTGTGTCTCTCTCTCTCACGAATAAATAAATAAAATCTTAAAAAAAATAACTAGTATGAGATACCACCATGGACTAACTAGAAGACACAAAACTGAGAAAGACTGATGATACTAAATACTGGTGTGGATTTGAAGCTATCAGGGGGGGGAGTATAAAATGGTACAATTACTTTGAAAAAACATCTTGCAGTTTCTTAAACTAAACGTGCATCTGCACAGCAATTCCACTAGTAGGTGATTTACCCAAGAAAAATGAAGCTATGTTCCTACCAAAAGATCTGTATGTGATTATTTATAAGGGCTCCATTTATAAGAATAGCCAAAAAGTAAAACCAGCCCAGGTGTCCATCTGTAGGAGAATGGACAAGCTGACTGCTGTGCATTCATTCAACAGACCACTATTTAGGGATTTTTTTTTAAAAATGAACTACTGATACGACATAAATGAATGTTAAAAGCATTCTGCTGAGTGAAAGAAAGCCTACTCAGAGTACGCGACACATGATTCCATCCATATGAAGTTGTACAAGGAAACTTCATCTGAGGATGATGGAGGTGGAGTCTGGAAGACATGATGGAACTTTTTTGGGGCAATGGTAATGCCCTATGTCTTGATAGGGGTAGGGATCGGAGTTACACAGACAGTTTTGTCAAAACCCAGAGAATGGTACGCTCAAGGTCTGCAAATCTTGCAAGATTATGTAAATCTTCCCTCAAAAGATAAAAGCTGTAAATAAAAAAAAAATCTCTTGAGGCTAAGTTTTTATGGGATAAAGGATACTCTTGAAATGCATTACAATGTAAGATGGTTTGACAGGTGGATTAAGGAATGGATAGATGGCAGGTGTGTTGCAGGCTCAGAAGCTTGCTGGACTGGGTAGGCAGACCGTGTGCTGGGTAGTTGACTCTTCACTGAAATCAGCTCAACCTTGCTCTGTTTTCAACCTTCAAAATAATGTGTTGGAAAAAAACATCTCCAAGGCCATACTTTCCTAGTGACTACATACTTTAGCTTCAAACTTTCACCCGGGGTTTGGTTTCTCCTTTCTCCTGCCAACAGAACATCTTCACGTGGTCCGCAATGGAATGATAGCCAGACCCCGTATCTACACCAGCCAGCCAGCCCAGCAGACTGTCGAGCTTAGGCCAGATGAAGCTCAGTGTCTCACGGACCTTTCTAGCACTGTTGTACGTGAACAAACACGTTGCCAATTTTACCTAATAATTTATAGGCAAGAGATATGTGCAAAATCACAGAATTTATGATTTAAAGGTCAAACACAAATAGAAAATCATTGTGATCCAAGGGTTTTTTTCGAGCCAAAGTCAGATGCTCTCTTGACTGAGCCACCTAGGCGCCCCGTGAGCTGAGCTTTAATCGAGATAAAATTAAAAATAGTTGAGGCAACCGACAAAACTTTAAGCTATCACAAATCTGAGTCACTCGACCAATAAATTTTATGACAAATGCTTTTAAAAACCTTCTAGGTGCAGTAGTTCAGCAAAGGGCACAGAAGAAGCAAAAGGTTGGTTTCCCTTGCAAAGCATACATGATTCGCTAACAAAAATTAACTTGCACACGGCAACTAAGCAACACTGAAATGTGAACCGGGGGGATGGTGAGTCAGAGTTCTGTGACAGGAAACCTGGCTGTAAACAGTCAGAAGGTAAGTGGGGTTTGGATCGAATGACAGCATCTTGTTAGTGTCCGGGTGGAGCCCAGACTGGGGCATCAGGCTCATAATGGTTCCAGCCTCAGACTCAGCATCACTGTAGCTTCGCATTCTCTTTCTTAGGGGACTCCCTAGATTCTCTAAGCCGTAGGCCCCAGGAAGTCTGGATCTTTCTCTGTACTCCATAATATTAGCTGCTCTTGTAGCACAGAACGTGGAATCTTGTCCCTGGGGACAGAGTCACAATGGGACAGGTGGGAAGGACAGCTTCTCGCCTTATCAGCAGAGGCGAATCCAAAGTAGGACTCCAAAGGCCCTGCCCTAAAGATCCACATCCTGTTGCCTCTCCAAACCCCAAGAACATGAATAGGTAATGACGGCAGTGATGAATACTGTACAACTGAGCAGATCCTCACCGGGACCTCTAAGACCTCAATCTGCCAATTCTCAGAGGTGTTTAAAGGGAGGGAAAAAAACCCAGTGTTAGGTGTTAGTGCTTCCCCTGAATTCAAACAAATCTCACCAGGTGCCCAATCCCCTCCAGGCTGTATGGATCGGTCTATCTATGGGGCAGCAACTGGAATGCTGTCTTTCAAATTGATTTGATGAATTCTGTTTTACTTCAGACACCCGACTGGAATTAGAACCAAATGTCCTCAGGACGTGGTTCTGCTCATAGCAATGGTAATTTTTCAAAGGACGCATTAGCTTTTCTGAAGCTCCAGACCCAGCGCTGTACACACGGACCTCACAGACTGAGCAGCTATGCAGGGAAACTGAGGCTCAAGAGGGGTTAAGAGGCTCAGAGAGGTCACTCAGGGGCAGCCTAGGGGCAGAGCTGGGATAGGGGCCCAGCACCCACCCTGGAACCTGTGCTGCCCTGCCTCTCCACGGAGGATGGAATGACGGACTGTGGGCGCCAAGGGGACCGTGGACACTCCCGTAACCCAGACTGTGATCTTGAGACTTAATATAAAATGGTAGAGAGTAGCAGGACCCGAAAGAGAGCCACGGGACAGTAGAAGGACCTTCTCCACTCTGCCTCTCGGACACAGGCTCTTTGGGGTCTTGCATCACCTGCCTCCCCACGTCCAGGGAGCCTCCTGGCGGCACACTGGGCCCCTCACCATGACCTGGGCTGGCCTCCACCTTGCAATTTTGTTGGGAAAGCTAGTGCTCAAGCTCCTGGTTCAACCTGACCGAGCCAACTTTTGCCCAGGCCCTGACTCTTTCGAGGTAAGAAGCGGCCGAGCGTGTAGATCCCAGCTTTACGACAACTGGCATCAGGCTGCCAGTCGACTTGGGTGGGGGAGGTCAGAACAATAACAAGACGCCCGTCACTTGAGATCATAGCAACTGCTTAATTATACAGCACATCATGTCAGGGCACCGCGGGAGCCTCCGACCTCCTGTAACGAATGCCGCTGGACGCCCGGTCCTGGCTGTCTGGACGCGGCCCTCAGGAAAGGGCCACGGGTTCAGTGTTTTCCACGTGGACTTAGGTCTTCCGGCCTGGACAACGGGGCGACCTAGCAAACCAAGGCTGGGGAAGCCGGGCACCTAGAATTAGTGTGAGAATCAAGAAGCTTTTAGTTTGGTGGCAATATCTCTCCCTGCCTGTAAGACATCCCTTTCTTCTATTTTCTTTCTAAACAAAAAAAAAAAAAAAAATGTTTTCTTTGTGTTGCTTGGTCACTCGTTCAACACGGAAAAAGGAACTGTTTCTATTCTTTATCATTTGCTATTTATTTAGTGTTCAGAGGTAGAGTCCAATACTTGTGGAAAATCCTGTGCTTGAACTGGTAATTCTGGCTTCTTGAAGCATCTTTTCATGTAATTTTATTTGGGGGTGTACAGATTTTATTTTCACTGATTGCCAAAAAGAACATTTAATATTACTGAGTCTCTTGGGCTTTTGCTTTTGGTTTGGTTGTCTTTTACACAACTGCAAAGTTGTAGAGCAGTAAGGCTAAGGTAAGTTTTTTTTTTATTTTATTTTTTTCTGTTTCCTTTTTTATTTCAGAAAAGAAACTATGCTAAGGGAAAACGGAATATAAGAAATTTAAATTAAAAAATGTTATCAGTGGGGTTTGGGACAAAGTTGTTAGGTATGTCAGTAGAAAAGGAAAATAAAGAGGAATGAAAATTTTAAATAATAAAGTTGGTCTTAGAGTTTTTAATCTGCATTCTCAGGGATCCCTGGGTGGCTCAGCGGTTTAGCACCACCTTTGACCCAGGGCGTGATCCTGGAGACCCGGGATCGAGTCCCGCATTGGGCTCCCTGCACGGAGCCTGCTTCTCCCTCTGCTGTGTCTCTGCCTCTCTCTGTGTCTCATGAACAAATAAATAAAATCTTAAAAAAAAAAAAAAAAAAAAAGGAACACACACACACACACAGGGAGAAGGTGACCATTTGCAAGCCAAGGAGAGAGGCCTGAGAAGAAACCAAGCCTACTGACACCTCGATCTCGGACCTGTGAGGAGGTTAATTGTCCTGGAAGCCCATGGTACCCCCTCGCGGCGGCCCAAGCACGTCAGCACACGTACCCGTAATTGTCTCGGTGGGCACTTGCAGCTAAGTTGCAGGAGAACCTTTTGAAGGACCCAGGAGAGCTGCTGTAGGACCTACCCCTGCCACACCCCATCTGGCTCCTCTGGTTCTCCCCAAAAACCCAGAGGGATGCCTTTGCCCAGGAGACCCGACTCCCGATGCCTGGGCCCAGACTGGAAGCTAAATTGCTATGCAGTGGGCGGCTTGTCAGAGCAGACAGTGGAATGCTTTTTAGTGGGCTCCTCATTACAAGACTGGGAGGGGATTGGCACATAATGAGCCCTCAAGAAATATTTGTTCACGAGTGAGTGGAGGCTCTGGGAGCCTGATGAACGCCTTTCTCCAGATGGGGAATCTTTCCACCCAAAGAAACTGTCTATAGTCCTTTTTTTTTTTAATTTTAAGATTTTATTGATTTATTCCTGAGAGACACAGAGGGAGAGGCAGAGACCCAGGCAGAGACCCAGGCAGAGGGAGAAGCAGGCTCCCTGTGGGGAGCCCGATGGGGGACTCGATCCCGGGACCCCGAGCTCAACCACGGAGCTGCTCAGGTGCCCCTATAGTCCACTTTCTTCTCCTTTTTCAGAGCCACAACCCTCGTCCCCTCTTTCAAATTCTAAAACTATTTTTCTCACCGTATATTACCCTTCTCTCTTCGGTAACAAAATCTGATTGATTGCATTCCAGAGGACAATGTCATTTTGCCTGCAGGAAGATTCCGGGCAAACAGTATCATCCCGCAACACGCAGACCAGCCCTACAACAGGGCAAAAAAGGGATCCTTCTCAGCGCTCTCGTCTACCTTTTTCGCAAGGTCAAATTTTCCTCTCGAAGGACAACAAGCTGATGCTGGCTTCAGGCTTTGCCGTTTGCGAAGCATATTAACATATATTATCTCGTATAATCTTCACAACAACACAGTAGGTCAAGTTTTATCAGAAAAGAGGGACCTCAGGAAGGTAGTAAGGCCTCGGTGTGCAGATAAAGAGTCCGTGGATTATTTACACAGCACCTAACATCAACCCAGACATGAGATGGGCCAAATTATTTATAGTGATGAATTATAACAAGACAAAAAGCATTTCAAGGATCTGATGGAACTGGTAAAAAAAAAAAAAAAAGCTGACTTTTCTTTTATCATCTGGGAATAAGCACGGCACGTGGACGGTAAGGACCCAACAGCTCCCTTGCATCTACAGAAAATACCCTAAACATGCACACCTTTCCACCTGGGCTGGACAACACCTCTCCTAGTGGGCTTTGTAATGCGTTTTACTGTTTCTGTGTCTAAGTAAATGCTCATGAGAGCGACTGACTCAGTCTGACCAACTGTTAAGATATTTATTGGTATATTTTGATGCTACAGGTAACATGATGACCAGGTTTAGAGTGTGTTCGGGAATGTCCGTTCTGGTACGTTGCCATTATGTCTTCTCAGTCTTTCTGGAGATTCAAAGCTGGTGAGCAACATTCTCTTTATAAATGGCCAAAAGATTTCTGACCAAGTCAAGGATGAACCAGTGGCTGGTGCGTTGGATAAAACAAAACGCCCCCCAAAGTACTTGACTATGACCTTATCACAGTAAAGGAAACCAGCTACAGCCCCTCCTTGTCAGATGCATCTCATTTTGCAGAGAAACCCACATGTCTAGGTCCTAACAGGAGTTGCCAATCACAGATGTCTTGGGGAGATGATGATTTTTTTTTTCTATTTCTAAGCATGAGTCATGGAACACAAAAGCACCAACAGTTGAGACACCATATGCGAACCACTGCGTCTCGGTGCTCCACGCTGAGCTGGAGCTGCCTGCTTTCTTCATGCCTCCTCCAGCAGCACCCAGAGAGCTGCTACAAGCTGTTGTCGCCTCAGATGGGCTCTTCTGTTGAAACAACAGTCTCTGAAAAAAATGGCTTTCACAGAACATTCGGGACCAGGAAGGAGAGCAAGTTAGCAGGGGAAAATGTAGACTTATAAGGGCCACATTTGGTCCTGAGGTCAGCAACCAAAAAAAAAAAAAAAAAAAAAGAAAAGAAAAGAAAGAAAGAAAGAAAACTTGACTTCTTACGAATCAAGAAAACTTTCCATTGTTATCAGTTCCATCACTTTGTGCAGCGATTTGCCTTTGCTTTACATCTGATCTGAGATGACAGTCCTGCTCTGCCACCTGCACAAGTTGGTTTTGAGTCGTTCTGCTTGCTTAGGGAATAGGGTATAAAATACCTTTCGTGTTTGCTTATTTCATTCCTAAACCCCAGGTAGCTGGCCCTCCTAGGAAGAAGCCAAGTTTCACAGTGAGTACGTGACAGGGGTGTGCAGGACTGAAGTGTGTCTCTTCAGCCCCCTTCAAACCTCGCCCTCGCCAGCTGAACCCAGTCACTGAAGAGCTGGACTTCACCCAGCCTCCTCAGATGGATGCAGCCAACCATAAAACCCAGTTTTATGGGCAGTCATAAAACTACTGCAGGAGTGCCACTCTCAACACACACACACACGTGCACACCCACACAGACATATACGCACATCCACACCCACCCCCCATGAGCCCATTCTCATGGACTCCTCAATCCAAACTATCCCTCTTCTTTGTCCTCCACTGGATTTTATTTTTTTTATTAAATATTTTATTTATTTATTCAGAGAGAGAGAGAGAGAGAGAGGCAGAAGGAGAAGCAGGCCCCATGCAGGGAGCCCAACGTGGGACTCGACCCCAGGTCTCCGGGATCACGCCCTTGACTGAAGGCAGCGCTAAACCACTGAGCCACCCGGGCTGCCCCCTCCACTGGATTTTAAATTACTTGAATGTTTGAACTCCTTTTCCTAAACTCATATTTGTCTCCATTTAGAGCCATCAGATCATGAAGGCCCTGTGGGCCCGACAGGTCAGAGTGGTTGCCGCCGGTAGGCAGCTTGTGGAATCTGAATTCAGACGTGGACATTGAAATAATCCATGAAACAGAGTAAAAACTACAGTCCCTTCCCATAAATTAAGGTCAGTGACTCCTTTCTCAGGAAGAAAAACAGCGGAAGAAAAGAAAAATTAAACTCCCAGACTAAAATAACTTCTTAAAAATGATCTTTAGAATTATTTTCACTTATTTTTCCCGTTGGCATCATTTTTATCGGAAGCTTTCTGGACTCATGGCCTCTCCACCACAGTAAAAAATTATTCCTAATTTGGTTCTTTTTCTGGTCTGTTGTAATTGATCTCAAAATACAGGACAAGAGAAATCCAAGTAAAAAGGAGCCAGGGTTCAGAGAAAATAGCAAGACAATGGGTCCACTTCCTACAGTGGCAGCCAAGGTGTGAGGTCCTAAAGCCTTTTCTTGGTGTCTATGAAAAAAATGAAATCACACACTATCAGCCGTTGGCAGAGATCCATGGTAGTAAAGGTAACAGAAAACATAAATCAATTAAACCTTGGAGTTAATTCTGTCCAACTTCCTATTCTAGCAGAGGGGGGGCGGGGAACGAGACCCAGAGAACTGAAACGACTTGCTTGAGGTCACTAAGGCAGTTTGCGGCAAAGCTGGGGTTACGTCCTTGGTTCCCGGATTCCTCGTCATGGACTCACAGAATCCCAGGGTTGGGAGGGACTGTCCAGTCTAAGCAGCCAGTTGCCACCAGGTTTGTGGCTGAGCTTTGGAGAATGAGATCGATCTCACTTCTTTCCAGGGCATTCTAACCTGCTGTGGGACATCCCTGAACATAAACATTTTGTTGTTGTTCCACCCCCAGTCCTCCTTTTTTTTTTTTTTTTTTTTTTTAAAGACTTTTATTTATGCATGAGAGACAGAGAGAGATGCAGAGAGAGAGAGAGAGAGAGAGAGAGGCGGAGACACAGGCAGAGGGAGAAGCAGGCTCCATGCAGGGAGCCTGACGTGGGACTCAATCCTGGGTCTCCAGGATCAGGCCCTGGGCTGAAGGCGGCGCTAAACCGCTGCGCCACCCGGGGCTGCCCCACCCCCAGTCCTCCTTGTGCCTTGGCAGGCTACCCATGGTTTCACCTTGCTTTCCCGGGCCATGCCCTCAGAGTGGAAGGTAGCTGAGGCCTCTTCAGTGTCTCCTTCTTCCTGAGGCCCTGTTATAAGCCGATCTCTTGCGCTTTGGGCATACTTTGTCCTTCTCTTCAATGCATCACCCAAAACTGAATGCCGATACTCCGAAAGTGGTTACACTGGCCCAGAGAAGACAGGAGCAGTTCAGCATTCAGGAAGGACATATCTTTCCATAATGTAGCCAAAGATGGACGGAGCGGACGGATGCAGTCTACTTCTACCCTAAGCCCTGGGGCCTTTTTATACCTGCCCGCTGTGCACTGGCTACCATCACACCCATGAAGTGCCAGTAAAGTTAGTGCTTGCGACCCAATGGAAGATAACTCACATATAAGCTTTCAAAATGCTTTTCTTAAAAAAATAAAAGATAAATAAATAAATAAATATAAATAAATAAATAAATAAATAAATAAATAAATAAATAAATAAAATGCTTTTCTATCTTATTCAGCCCTTCTTCCTAACTTGTGCTATAAAGTCCTTTCGGGTCTTCATCTGGGCTGTCCTTCCAAATGCGTTTCTCCTGGGTCGGGACAGAGCTGAGTCCCATGACTCAGCATGAGCAGCATCTCTCCGAGTGACTGCGGGTCATCACCTAGGACCAGTTTTTGCTGAGTTTACTCATTGAACCTGTTAAGGAACTGCCATTATACTGGCTTCTAGTCACATGCCTTTGGTATGGCACACCTGGGTATCATCAGGAGAGACTGTGCCGAATGCCTTGCGGATACCCCACAGTGGCAGCATTTCCTGGACCTACCAGTCTACTGGTCCTGTCGAAAGATAAAAAGAATTTGCATTATGGTGAACTTAGACTTGAGCATCTGCTACTGCTGCTCGGCTACTCCAGCAAATACTCGTGAGTAGGTCCGTGCCCTGGTTGTCCATTCTGCTACATAAAAGTGGCAGGGAAATTCTCTTAAAGAACACTTCACCAATTTAAAGGAGGAGGTTGTCCAAGATGGTGTGTGTGTGTGTGTGTGTTTGACCCTGGTTACCCTTCTATGTCTGAAACCTTGGTTCCTCTTTTGACTTTGTTGACATCACAGCCCCCAAGCCATTTCAGGTACAGGATACACATCATGGAAGGGAAGGGGCCAGCTAGGCAGAAGGCTCCTCCCCGAGAACTAACCATAGAACCTATAAGACCAACACCCATACCCCATCCACCGGGTCTACAGAGCCACAGAAAACCAGTCTGGACCACCGCCACCCTCCCTCCCCTGAGGTTTAGGAACTGAGGGGCTCCCATCCACCCCAGCTGGGGGGTTCCCAGCTGTGACAATACTCCTCCGACCTTCGCCCAGATAATCACAGGAGTAGCTGTCTGCTTTTTCAGCCCATCCAGATGAAACCAACATTTTCTTTTTCAAGGAGTTAAGCAAACAACTATTCCTGTATGCTTATACACAGAAATTTATTTTTTTAAGTTTTTACTTAAACTCCAATTCGTTAACATACAGTGTAATATTAGTTTTTGGTGTACAATATAGTGATTCAACACTTCCCGTACAACACCCAGTGCTCATCACAACCAGTGTACTCCTTAATCCCCTTACGTATTTCACCCATTCCCCTCACCCATCTCCCCTCTGGTAACCATCCATTTGAGTCTTTGTGAAGAGTCTGTTCCTTGGTTTGTATCTTTCTCTCTCTCTCTCTTTTTTATCCCCTTTGTTCATTTGTTTTGTTTCTTTAATTCCACATATAAGTGAGATCATGTGGTTTTTGTCTTCCTCTGACTGACTTATTTCACTCAGCATTATGCTCTCCAGCTCCATCCATGTCTTTGCAAATGGCAAGATTTCATTCTTTTCATGACTGAATACTATCCTGTGAGACATAGGATATATATATATATGGGGTATTGAGTTGTGTAAGTTCTTTATATATTTTGGATACTAACTCTTTATCAGACATGTCTTTGCAATTACCTCCTCCTGATCCCTGATCCATAGGCTGCCTTTTAGTTTTGTTGATTGTTTCCTTTGCTGGGCAGAAGCTTTTTTATTTTGATAAAGTCCCAATAGTTAATTTTTGCTTTTGTTTCACTTGCCTCAGGAATATATCTAGAAAGAAGTTACTATGGCTGATGCCAAAGAGGCTACTGCCTGTGTTCTCCTCTAGGATTTTTGTGGTTTCAGGTCTCGTATTTGGGTCTTTGATCCATTTTGAATTTACTTTTGTGTTCGGTGTAAGAAAGTGGCCCAGTTTCATTCTGTTGCATGTTGCTGCCCAGTGTTCCCAACTCCATTTGTTGAACAGACTTTTATTCCATTGGATATTCTTTCCTGCTTTGTCCTGGGTTAGGTAACCATATAGACGTGGGTTCATTTCTGAGTTTTCCATTCTGTTCCATTGACCTATGTGTCTGTTTTTGTACCAGGACCACACTGTTTTGATGACAACAGCCTTGTAATAGAACTTGAAGTCTGGAATTGTGATGCCTCCAGGTTTGCTTTCTCTTTTAAGAATGCATTGCCTGCTGAAGGTCTTTTTTTTTTTTTTTTTTTGAAGGTCTTTTGTAGTTGCACACAAATTTCAGGATTGTGAAACTGACATTTCTGATTAAAGTTTATTGGTGACAGAAAGAAGGAAAGGAACCAAGGAAGGAAAGAAAGAAAGAAAAAAAGGAAGAGAAAAGAGCAGAGAAAGGAAAAAAGATAAAAGGGAGTTGTCTTGAAAGCGCTGGAAGCCACTGAGGTCTCCAGGCTCGACTTCCCCCAGAGCTCACCTGGACGTGCTTCTGACGAGCTGGCCTGCTCTTTCTTTCTCGTTGGAGGACAGAAGAGGGCAGGGAGTGGTCCAGTGCTGCTGCCCATGTGTGGTCCAGCAGGAGGCTTGGGGTGCCACTCCTGCAGGGCAAGGTCCTCAGAGCCCCCTCCTCAGACTTCCTTACTTGCTCCCCTGACATCACCCTCAGCTGCTTCCTGCCTCTAGTTTAGCTCACAGGTCTCTGTAGGCCTATTTCTACCTCTCATCCAATCTCCACTGAGGCTGGCAGGAGGCGTTTGCTCTGAGGGCTCTTTAGATGGATTTTGTGAATTTATGTTGCAAAAGAATCCCTCACAGCAACAGAAAAAAAGCATTCCAATCAAGCTAAAGATAAAAATTCGTGAAACCTGCAGGGCTTGATCTCACAACTCTGAAATCATGACCTGAGCCAAAATCAGGAGCTGGATGCTCAACCACCTGAGCTACCCAGGCATCCCCAAGAGTATATTTTTCTAATATTGGGTTGTTTTCTTGAAAGAATTTTGTCAACTTGATAGACAAAATGATGCTTGCTTTCTTTGATTTGTACTTCTTTAATTAGCAATGGTTTAAACCTATTTTCATATGAAAAAAAACTCATGCAACCTATGATCCTTCCTTAGACCAGCTAATGTGCCATTCATCCATTGAATTTCAGAGAAAAATACTTCCCTCCCTTAATAGAGATGTAATAACTTCTGTGTTTGGAAGCCACAAATCTTCTTGATCAAAATTCCATTTAAAATCATTACAAATAGGTCAGTAATCTCTGCCTTCAACAAAGGGGCTTCATCCCATTTTTTCAGCAGTTTATTGCATAAACATTATTTTTACCATCATTCCTCAATGCATCTGTGGGATCTCCAATGGGCAGAGACAGTGATAAATGAGCCTCCAGCTGTTACCATTCTTTAAAAAAAAAAAAGTAGTTTAATAAGCAGGCCTTTAACAAGTAGTTATGAGGACTGGAGTCATTTTCAGAGGCAGCTTTTAGGAAAAGGCTTCACCGTGGAGGATTCTTCAAAAAAACACTGACCTGTTTCATAACTATATGGCATGCAATATAACGCCCACACGTTGAATCCAATTCTGTCCATTTTCTGCTCTATTCCGGCAAATTACATCTGATGTTTGGACTCCAAATATCACAACACATAGTGGTGGACTTTGCAAAGCAGGAGAACTTACACTACTTAATTTGATCATATGGAAAGCAGGGAAGTGGACTCTAATTGTTTCAAAATCCAACTCCAAGAATGTGAGGGACTTAGTCAAGGTCAGCACTAGAATTCAGGTTTCTTTAACCAAAACATAGACTTTTCAAGAGAAATATAGTAAAGGGGGATCCCTGGGTGGCGCAGCGGTTTGGCGCCTGCCTTTGGCCCAGGGCGCGATCCTGGAGACTCGGGATCGAATCCCACGTCGGGCTCCTGGTGCATGGAGCCTGCTTCTCCCTCTGCCTGTGTCTCTGCCTCTCTCTCTCTCTCTCTGTGACTATCATAAATAAATAAAAATTAAAAAAAAAAAGAAATATAGTAAAGGAAGATGGAAGAACCATGGAGCTGGAGCCTAGATTCCAATCCTAGTTCTCCTTCCTATAAAATGTATGGCATTGGGTGGTCTGAGTTCTAGTCTTCTTGTGTATAAAATAAAAGTATTTCAGACACTGAGAATGGTAGCGAGAACTGGAAGTGACGCTGGTGTGCGTGGCAGGTACTAGTTACTACCGCAACACCACAGCAGTTCCCACTTACCTGGGCCTTCCTCGCTGGGCAACTGTTTTCCAAGGCACATCCCACAAACACATATGCCAGAAGATGTTCTCTGAAATAGGGTCTTATCATTAAGTATGTTTAGGGACCTTGCCCACCCTATCTCCCTCTTTGAAATGAACATTTTAAGAGCTCCGTCGGCGTTTAATCCCCAGGAGGGGAAGAGACATACCTGTCCTGCTCTGCACTATCTTCCCAGGGCCCGATATAAAGCCTGGTACATGGTAAGCGCTCAATAAAAATGGTTAACGAATGACGAAGTGACTAAATGGCAGCATAAGAAGTCCTGCTTCAGGAACTTTTAAAAAAACAAAAACAAAACTAATTTTGCGGAAACCAGCCTTTCCAAAACTTATATGAGAATCCATTTTTCTCTGAATACCTGCAAACTACCTGCCTGAGAAAAACTATCCTAGAAGAGTTAGTGCCCTCTCAGCCCCTCGCTGGCTGTGGGTAGTCTGCTGCCAGAGACATGATGGCAGGTAGCACCCAACAGGGTTTCCATTCTAATCATTGCCAACTTCATAGGAAGCCCGGACTGGCTTTTCCCAATACCTGAAGATACAGCTGACTGCCTCTCTCCATCCACCAATTTCCTGAGGAAATGCAAACACTAAGTTCACTGTCAGTCTTTGAGAAAAACCAGGAAAGTTAGCACAATGCAAATCTGCCATGTATTTCAAGAAGACATAAGAATTTCTTCTTCGAAGCACTAATAAATTAACAGAGTCCCAACTTCCACCACTAGAATGATGTTGAGTTTTAGTGTTTAAATTTCTCCCTTGGAGGGGAAAAAAAAAAGGATGGCATTTCTACCACCGCAAAGACATTCCAAATGAGATTATTTTATTTGCACAGAAGTCTTTGTAAGCGTGACCCTTGCCGAGGGAAAGCTCTCAGGAGTGATGGGAGCAGGCGTATTGGTCCCCAGGAGTCGCAGCCTTGACTCTCCCTCACTGGGAGAGATACCCCACGGGGTGACGGAAGAACACATGCAGCCTTGAAGCTGCTAGCTGAGGGGGAGCGTCCTTCTCTTGAGTCAGCTTGGGCTGCCTCAACAAAATATCGCAAACGGGGTGGCTGCTTAAAAACAGAACCGTATTTCTCCCAGTTCTAGAAGCTGGAAGTTCCAGTGAAGGTGCTGGCTGATTCAGCTCCTCATGAATCTCATCCTGCCTTGCAGAGAGCCAACTTCTTGCTTTGTCCTCACATGGGGGAGAGAGCTCTGGTCTTTTTTCCTCTACTTGTAAGGATGCCAGTCCTATTGGGTCAGGGCCCCGCTCTCATGAACTCATTTTACTTTTATTATCGCCTTACAGGTCCTATCTCTAAATACGGTCACAGTGGAGTTAGGGCTTCAGCATATGCATTTGGGGGAGACATAAACAGTCCAGAACACTAACCTTCTGCTGGAATGAACACT